>NW_012108808.1:666075-671539 GCF_000951045.1 Mandrillus leucophaeus | reverse complement strand
CTCTAAATTATTTAGTTATTAAATTATTAAAACCTTAGTGGGGGGGTTGTTATTTTTTTTTTGAGAAATGAGGACTTGCTGTGTCGCTCAGGCTATGTACAGTAGTGCAATCATAGCCCACTATAGCCTCCAGTTCCTGGGCTCAAGCAATCCTCCCACCTCAGCCTCTGGAGGAGCCAGGACTATAGGCATGCACCACCATGCCCAGCTAATTTTTCTTTTTTTTTTTTTTCTGGTAGAGATGGGGTCTTGCTATGTCACCCAGACTGGTCTCAAACTTCTGGCCTCAAGCAATCCTCCCACGCTGGCCTCCAAAAGTGCTGAAATTTCAAGCATGAGCCACTATGCCTGGCCAAAAGCTTGATTTTAATACAGCTCCATTTTTAAGTAGAAATGATTATTTGTCCTATAAAAGGGAGATAATCCTGTTTTATCTGATGAAAATGCAGAGAATCTAAAATAATATTTGGAAATACATTGTATAATCAAGATAAGATGGTAGAAAGGATGCTTACTTTGAAAGCATGGAAAGAGTATCTAAGAACATGGCTGCAGCTTCCACTCAAGTCACATGGTAAGAAGGAACATTTCCCCAAAAAAGGGAAAAGAGGAGCTAATATCAGAAGGGAGGAAGACAAAATAAACAGGTGTCTAATATACGGAATTGTGTATTTATTTAAGAATGTAGTTATATATACATATATATTCTAACCTTGGTTTTGCCACTTACAAACCTGTGATGTTAAACAAATCACTTAATCTCTCTGGGCCTCAGTTTCCTAATTTATAGAATGGGGATAATTATAGTACCAAACCCACAAGGGATATGTGGGCAAGTTGTGCCTTTAAACATCACTTGGCATATATCAAGCATTATTTAAGTGTAAACAATAATATAAAGTAAGTTCATATTCTCTCCACCACATTTAAACATTTTTTCTTGGCCTTTCTATTTCATCTTTAAGCTTTATTTTCTAACTTTCTCTGTGTTTTGATGCTTTTTGTTTTCAGTTGGCTTCACTTTCTTATTTTTATTTTAATTTTTATTATTTGTGGAGACAAGGTTTCATTCTATCACCCAGGCTGGAGTTCAGTGATGTGATCACCAGTCACTGCAGCCTCAACCTCCTGGGCTCAAGCCATCCTCCCACCTCAGCCTCCTGAGTAGCTGGGACTACCAGAGCATACCACCACACCTGGCTAATATTTTGTAATTTTTTTTTCTTTTTTCTTTCCTTTTTTTCATGGAGACAGGGTTTCACCATGTTGCTCAGGCTGGTTTCAAGTGAGTCTGAGTGGTCTCAAACTCCCCAGCTCAAGTGATTGTCCTGCCTCAGCCTCCCAAAGTGCTGGGATTACAGGTGTGAGCCACCACACCCAGCCTTCTTCTTTAATCTTAAATATTATATTTCTGTCTATTTTATTATTTTTAATAATCTCCATTTTTTTTTTTTTGAGACAGAGTGTGGCTCTGTTGCTCAGGCTGGAGTTCAGTGGCACAATCTCATCTCACTGCAACCTCCACCTCCCGGGTTCAAGCGATTCTCCTGCCTCAGCCTCCAGAGTAGCTGGGATTACAGGTGCCCAGCATCACACCCTGCTAATTTTTGTATTTTAGTAGAGATGGGGTTTCACCATGTTAGCCAGGTTGGTCTCAGACTCCAGGTCTTGAGGTCCTGGTCTCAAGTGATCTGCCTGCCTTGGCCTTCCAAAGTGATGGGATTACAGGTGTGAGCCACCATGACCAGCCTATCTTAACTTCTTACCTGATATTTCCAACATTTGATGGCTCACTTCTTTAGATCTATCTCAAAGTCAAGTTGTGGGAGTTACACAGAGACAGAGAGAGCATGGAGGGTCATACCAACAGTCGTTACAGCGCCCAGTAAATTCCCCAGCCCTAGTTAAAGATGACTCCAGGAACGAATTCAGGAATATGATATAACATATCTCCCAGGGACCACAGACCTCATTGTGCGAAGAGCAAATCTGATTATCTAAAAAGTATTTTTAAACGGAAACTTTGCTATATTTTAGATTTCAAAACACACATACCTTTTTTCCTTTAGAGGAGGGAGAAAAAAAAAAAGAGGGTAAAGCAAATGAAACTTCTTTAGGGCAACTCCTTTTTGTGACAGAAAAACAGTTGCAGTGGTCTTAGAATAACTGATTGGATGAAAGACAATCTAGTTTTTGTTTACTTAAGAGAAGGGAGAACTGCTCTTAATATCAGAATTAGCCCAGTCCATACAGGTGAGATTAGGTTCTCAACCTTTCATGACAAGTGTTTTGGGGGGTTTTTTGTAATTCTACTTCTGAAATGCTTTGGGCGTCTACATGTTATGCGTGTGCCCCATGAGCATTCTCTGAGGGTTAAGAATCATTTCCCAACTATCCTGTACAATTCTCTACATGTGCATTATCATGTAATACCTTTGAACTACACATAATGCACGGAATTTATGATTTCAAGTTCGATCCCGTGCGATTTAATTTCTAAGCAGAATACATATTTAACAGAAAGCAAGAAAGAAGAGGAAATGTGGTTCACAATTTTTTCATCATAATCCATTTATATAAGATAATTTGGAAAAGAATCTTTAAGTCATTTTTATTAGTCTGTCAAAGAAATGGCTGCTAATAAAACTGCCCAATCAAATCATTACCAGTACTGTACATTGACCCTTGGCATAGGTCGAACTTTCTTTCCATCCTTTCTTCCTAATCTCTTACTTAACTAGGCTCTGGACTTCCACTCTCATTAACACCCAAAGGTTAGCTCTATGCACAGGTCAAATGTCAAATGGAGAATTAAAGCAATTGTCTGAATAATTCAGACTTAATACTTTCACCAGAAATATTATTATAATCAAAATAAATTTCACCCCAAATTAACCATGAAATTATCTCCAGTCTTTTCATTGCATTATTAGCCCATTTCCTGCTCATATGAGAACACACCCTTTCACACAAACATCAGCCAGAAGACTTTGGAATATTTTGCTTGCTAATATCCTGACTATAAATTACCATCAGAATTCATCAACTAATCATTTTGGTAGAGTTTCTCATAGGACAAAAATCAAAACAAAAAAACGTCATTCACACATATAGCATATGTTCTTAAATTCAGTAATGCATACCACTCTTTTCTGTCCAATCATTTAAGGAGGCTCTTCATTCCAGATACAGTTCCTTTATATATTTCTTCTTTTTAATAAAGGCTGTTCATTAAACACGCAATACATTATCAATGACTCTTATTTTAATGTTTCATAAAACTTTCACAAATATGGAAATAAAGTCCTTTGAGAAATTGTGTGATGATTGTGGGTTTGGAAAACATTCTCAACAAATATGTGATCCCCTTCAGCATAAATAACATTTTTCACATTAAAAAAAAAAAATTTTAATAGGGGCAGAGTCTTGCTATTTTGCCCAGGCTGGTCTCAAACTACTGGGCCCAAGCAATCCTGCCCTCTCAATCACATTAAAATTTAATGCAGACACATGAACAGATCAACATGAGTGTGATTTTTTTAGAAGGAAACCTCACCCAGTTTTAGTTATTTATATTATTCAGCCTCAACATCCAGCGACACAACACATGATTCATTCTGCGTGGTGCACATAACCGAGGGTTGCCCTTGCACACCACAGCACCCTTCCCAGAGGCCCACTCCCAATTACCATATTCTCTTAGGACCAGGATTCCTAAATGTCAGTCATGTGGGAGATGCCAGCCTTAAATTCAAAAAATTACTTGAATCTATTCGCAGAAGCACTGTGGTATAGTAGGTATCTGATCTTTGCTAATAAGTTTTCATAATTGTATTGTAACTTATATGGAACTGTCCTTCCTTGGGCCATCTTGGATTTTACCACTCCCTAACTCAAAGCAAGATTAAGCACTTCATCCCATCTCCCAAAGTAATTTACTCCACGAATCATTATGGAGCACTGTAGATCTGCTGATGTCCCCATCCATTATTTCTGTTTCCCTAAAGTTTCTCTTGAGCCACCAGACCTTAAGTCTTTCTCTTCTCTCTCTCTGACTCTCTACACACCCTCTGAATATGTCCCTCTCCTTCTTATCCAGTTTAGGTCGTCAGCGTTCCTGAAGGCCCAGCCCTCCAAAAAGTTCATCAGAGCAGTCTTCCAACAAAAGCTTGTTTCTTCCTAGAGAGTGGATTCTACTGCCAAGAAAAATAACATTTTCTGTATGTACTTACAGTGTGCTGGAATGATTTATTCAATGCTTTCCTGATTTTTTGCCACCCAAGGCCCTGTTCATCCACCTCCGGCACACCCATACCCATTTACAGCACACAGGTCAAGAAGCTCTGCTCTAAGGATTTGAAAACATACTGCTAAGTTACATTCCAGTAACGCCCTCACAGACTTCAGTTCACATAAACAGCTCATGACCCTCCATGTCCAATAAGAAATAGTTATTTTTATTTCTCCATCTGTGGACATTGCTATGGGAAATGCTTTAAGAAGAGTGTCCAACTGTGTATCAGAAAATGAGTTCCAAGCCTCCTGGGCTTCAGAACCTTGGGCAGGTTGTTTAATCTCTCTCTGAAGCTCAACTTAATCATCTATAAAATGAGAGTGCTCCTTCTAGCTAGGAAAAAACTATAATTGTAATGTTTCACAATTCTATGGAACACTAATGAAGATTGGGTTTAACATCAGGAGTAATTCAAAATAAATTTACCCTAATCAAAAACCTATAATTGGAAAAATTAGTTAAATACTAAATATTTCTGCAAAGTGAATTTCTCTCCCAAAAGCATCTGACAAACTGCATGATCATTATTCAAGTGTTAGACAAATGCAGCTGGATGAATGCTCTAAAACAGCTGCCAAAGCATGGAGAAAATCTATGGGCTGAATTCTCCTTCAATAAGTCAGACGGCATTGCTTTTTTTGTTCTTGTTCTTATTTTTGTGGGTTTTTACAAAACATAGTTTTTGAATTACAGAGTCAAAACAGAACACTAATTGAGCTATACTTAATTGCTGGAAATTAGCCTAACAAGATCAAAATTATATAGCATCTTTATACTCCATGGCTTACTAGAGAGTGCTCAATAATAGCTACCTAGGGAGGAAAAGTATCAGTAATCAATTGTTGCTAAGTACAGTATAATCTAGTATATGCTTAATATGCTTCTACTTATATACTATATAACTGTATTATATGTTTGTTTATATATATTATTTATATACGTGATATATTATAACAGACTATATATGTGCCAGATAATTATGTTCCATTAACATGTAAAATTTTCATCTAGAGAAAATTTTCAATTTAGAGAATGCAATTTTGGGGGTGTTGTCCTTTGAGGCTGATTTCCCTCATTAAGACATTAAAACTATTTGGGATAGAGCTTATACTAGGATAAGCTCCATTGAATTATATATAAATATAAAATATTTATAATATTTCATTATCT
>NW_012108808.1:663086-665890 GCF_000951045.1 Mandrillus leucophaeus | reverse complement strand
GAACTTGGGAGGCGGAGGTGGCAGTGAACTGGGATAGTGCCACTGTACTCCAGCCTGGGTGAAAGAGTGAGACTCTTTCTCAAAAAAAAAAAAAAAAAAAAGAGGGTATGTCTTTTCACAGATGTGCAACAGGTATTTACTGTTTAGAATCGATAGTTATAATTAGTAGAATAGATGCATTTGACATCTTAATACATCTTACTTGAAAATCCATTATTTTTATCACCCTCAAAAGTAAAAGAAAAACTGACAGCTATGTATGCTCTGATATATTAAACATCCTCAGTAATCATTATTTTAAAACTATATCTCCAGTTTATGAACATATAATTTGACAGAACAGTTTATCAAGTAGATTAATTTTTAGGCACATCAAGATTAATATGATCACTTAGTAGAGTATATTTAGGCAATTAAATTTTTATAATATAAGTAAGTACAACAGCAAAACCCTTTCATGCCTACTGTCAAAGCCTAGAATTGTGAATTAATTGATTATAATAGGTTGTGATTTGAAGTGGAACTTCTTAGTCATTGATTGATTAAACCAAGTAATGCCTGCAAAACCTATTTTTAACACCTCAGTGTATATCACCTGCTGTTCTTTGTTTAACACAACTGTACCTTTAAATACAGCTAATGCCAGATGGTCTCCTCAATAACAAAACAGCAGGAGGCAACATATTAATGCCACTCAACAAGCAAGTCTGCAGACAGCCAGCCAATGAAATCAGTCTTCAGTTGCTAAGCCGTTCTGTCACCATGGCAACACCTACTTCAGAAAAAATATTGGATTTTCAAGTCAAGTGAGCCACCCACCTTAAAATTCCAGATCCTCTAAGCTATGATCACCAGATACTTTAGTTAAAATAACTGCTTAGATTTTTTCCATTGACCTAAAATCAGGGCTATCTTGAAAAGCCATTTGCCTTTCCATTTTTAAATGTTTATTTACTCTCAGTTTCTAACTTTCCGAATTTTCTAGATAAACATACTCCATTTAAATGTGTGTAGGCATATGTATACACATGCACATTTGTATACATGTACCTATATGTATATATGTATTTATACACATATATACATATATGTATATATTGTGTTATACAATATTATATATACATATATACATATATGTATATATGTTTATAAATGCACCTGTAGGCGAATAGTCCTAAATATAAATACAAATCTTAACGTCTCAGAAAATTGTCACTGGTACATGCTCTTATCAATCTTAGTAAAAAAAAATTGCATCTGATATAAATAAGCAATTAATAAAATAAGTTTATGTATTAATTAGAATAATTAATTAATTGAGATCAGAATAATATTCTTTTTGCTACCAGCCTCTAAATTATTTAGTTATTAAATTATTAAAACCTTAGTGGGGGGGTTGTTATTTTTTTTTTGAGAAATGAGGACTTGCTGTGTCGCTCAGGCTATGTACAGTAGTGCAATCATAGCCCACTATAGCCTCCAGTTCCTGGGCTCAAGCAATCCTCCCACCTCAGCCTCTGGAGGAGCCAGGACTATAGGCATGCACCACCATGCCCAGCTAATTTTTCTTTTTTTTTTTTTTCTGGTAGAGATGGGGTCTTGCTATGTCACCCAGACTGGTCTCAAACTTCTGGCCTCAAGCAATCCTCCCACGCTGGCCTCCAAAAGTGCTGAAATTTCAAGCATGAGCCACTATGCCTGGCCAAAAGCTTGATTTTAATACAGCTCCATTTTTAAGTAGAAATGATTATTTGTCCTATAAAAGGGAGATAATCCTGTTTTATCTGATGAAAATGCAGAGAATCTAAAATAATATTTGGAAATACATTGTATAATCAAGATAAGATGGTAGAAAGGATGCTTACTTTGAAAGCATGGAAAGAGTATCTAAGAACATGGCTGCAGCTTCCACTCAAGTCACATGGTAAGAAGGAACATTTCCCCAAAAAAGGGAAAAGAGGAGCTAATATCAGAAGGGAGGAAGACAAAATAAACAGGTGTCTAATATACGGAATTGTGTATTTATTTAAGAATGTAGTTATATATACATATATATTCTAACCTTGGTTTTGCCACTTACAAACCTGTGATGTTAAACAAATCACTTAATCTCTCTGGGCCTCAGTTTCCTAATTTATAGAATGGGGATAATTATAGTACCAAACCCACAAGGGATATGTGGGCAAGTTGTGCCTTTAAACATCACTTGGCATATATCAAGCATTATTTAAGTGTAAACAATAATATAAAGTAAGTTCATATTCTCTCCACCACATTTAAACATTTTTTCTTGGCCTTTCTATTTCATCTTTAAGCTTTATTTTCTAACTTTCTCTGTGTTTTGATGCTTTTTGTTTTCAGTTGGCTTCACTTTCTTATTTTTATTTTAATTTTTATTATTTGTGGAGACAAGGTTTCATTCTATCACCCAGGCTGGAGTTCAGTGATGTGATCACCAGTCACTGCAGCCTCAACCTCCTGGGCTCAAGCCATCCTCCCACCTCAGCCTCCTGAGTAGCTGGGACTACCAGAGCATACCACCACACCTGGCTAATATTTTGTAATTTTTTTTTCTTTTTTCTTTCCTTTTTTTCATGGAGACAGGGTTTCACCATGTTGCTCAGGCTGGTTTCAAGTGAGTCTGAGTGGTCTCAAACTCCCCAGCTCAAGTGATTGTCCTGCCTCAGCCTCCCAAAGTGCTGGGATTACAGGTGTGAGCCACCACACCCAGCCTTCTTCTTTAATCTTAAATATTATATTTCTGTCTATTTTATTATTTTTAATAATCTCCATTTTTTTTTTTT
>NW_012108808.1:620131-658981 GCF_000951045.1 Mandrillus leucophaeus | reverse complement strand
ATACTAATATATGGAATAATGGTATATACACTTAGTATATATACTATATTTATTAGTATATTAGTATATGCTATATCCTAAATAGTTTTACCATCTTGATGAGGGAAATCAGCCCCAAAGGAGAGCACCCCCAAAACTGCATTCTCTAAACAAAACTGTATTCTCTAAACAAAACTGCATTCTCTAGACAAAAATTTTCTGTAGATGAAAATTTCACATGTTAATGGAACATAATTATCTGGCACAATGTATCTTGAATGCTTATATGTCACCACATTCAGAACAATGAAGAAAAAGGCCCAAGAAGTGTGAACGATTTACGAGCTTAAAATAAAGTCCTCTCTTTGTCTTTCCATATCTTATGCATCTTTTAAGTCCTGCTCAAATCCCCACCTCCTTCTGAAAGCCCTCCATTACAAACCACTCTCTTATAACTCCCTAAAGAATTAGAGTCAATACCTTCGTACCAAGTACTTGGTAAAATGCTGTTGTTTCTTGCTCCCTTTTGAAATATCTCTTCAATTTGCAGAATGTCACTCATATAGGAGGCACTTAGTTATTACTGTTAAATAAGTACAGTTGTGCTACAAATATAATAACACATAAAGAAATGAAAGATGCAGTATTTCGTTTACAGCGCTCTACTACTCAGAGTTGGATTTCCAAATGTGACCTGGTTTGAAAGCATTTCTACCTGGAATTTCCAAATGCCTGGTGAATGAATGTCTTTATTTTTTCTCGGTGACCTGTCCAATTAGGATGATTTATACTGCAAGTTGTTAGTAGGGCCTTTTTGATAATAAAGCATTCTTACTACCTGGTCTGAAGGGCTGAGAACATTATGGAAAATGTAACGTATTCCACGAACGAGAGCCTTCTTGGCCTTTTGGAAATGTTGGCAGAGGTATGAATGTTTTCCTTATACTACTGTCTTTATGGAGTCCATGAATGCATTACCTTTGTCCAGTGAATTTTTGAAAAAATACTAACAAGTCTCAATCTTCTGTACATTCATTTAAGAAGCGCATTCTCATTGATTCACTTTCCCCGTACAGAGGTCACAGAATTATAGTGTCCAATGAATGCAGCTTCAATGTTAAAATAGTAACAGCAACAAGAATAAGAATTTTAAAACTTTTCAGGAAAAATACCTCGTACTGAATTGATGTCCCTGAAAATTAGGTGTAATTTTTTAAGATACAGTTTGTGCAAATTGAAATAGACTCAAAGGAAAAGGGAAAATGTTTGTTAAAATAGCATAAGGTGCCCTCACTCCCATCTATCCAGTAATCTGAATCTCCTATTTTAAAAAAGCATACTCAGAAGTCTAGAAACAATAGAAAAGGATCTCAGAAATATTAAAAATATCACATAGTTCATGTTTTTCACTGCTGGAGAGAAATCTAGAGTTGTCCTCAACATACAACCTAACAATTTAGACACACGAGTAAAATGAATATACTCTTTTAATGAAGTTTCTCATGTTCACTCCATAGTTAACTAGTGGACAGGAAATTAGAAATTGAAATAGTTTTGACAAGTACAGTAAAAATGTGTGTTACTCATACATATGAAAATATAAAAACGCTACTAATCCCAATGCTACACTGACCAGTGGAATACCGAAACTAACCCGTTATGGACATTGGGGAGACCATTCTAAGTATTTAATAACATTCAACCCAGAGGTTATTCTAATTTGAAGAAGGCTAATTTGAGGAAAGCTTATAGAATTCTTCCTATGCATTAACACATAGAAGCATTTTTGTCAGGTATTTTGCACATGTTCAACACTTCTAAAGTTTTCTGCAGCTCATGCATTTGGAGTCAAGAAATGGCAGCAAAAATTCTTCCAGAGGAGGAAGCCTCCTTATTTTAAGTACTGAGTCTGACCCATTGTATGGAGAAATTAATGTTAAATGCAAGAACAGAATGAGGACCTGCATCTCACTGAGGAGATTGAAGGCAACACAGAACCAGGGCTCAATACAGAAAAAACCAGAACAAGAAACACGACCAGCCTAGGGTGGAACATTAACATAAGATCCAGTTGGCGACAAAATATACATGCCAAGCACTGTGGATACAATAATTAATCTGCCAAAGATAGCCACCTCTCCTCAAGGTCACGGTTCTAGAAGGAAGGCAGAATTATGTATTGATGTAACTATTTGCCTTGCAGGTTGAGAAGCAGGTGTGCTTGCATGCATGTTAATGGTTTGGCAAAGTGTGTATAACTAGATCTAACATGTGTGTCATTCATTCTGAAGTGTTCACTCACTCATCACTTTCAGCAACATATTGAGAACCTACTATAGACCTGACAGATGCAGCAGATGGTCCACACTGAAATGTGCGGTCACTATCTTGATTCCAGAAAACAGACAAGTTTGAAAATGTCTCCTTAAGAAAATGAGAAGACATTTCACTTTATAATTTGGCAACTGTGAAAATTAAGCTCTGACATTATAAAATATGTCCTAAATCTAATTGAAATTATAATTTTCACTAGATGTTTGGACTTCTTCATTTATTATGTTAGTGGCATTTAATAATATTTATTTGCCAAATACTTTTACAGAGTTTAATTTATAAATGGCCATTAAGTCACCTCAACCTTCTAACAGTTTTAGCATGTTTGGCTATGAAATTATTTCTCAAGGACTGTTCTCCAGGGAGAAAGACAACTCCAGCACAAGCAATACTTTAAGCCATGAAGTTGTAACCTATCTCAGAAGGTATCTGGTTAGCATTCTGTTGAAAGCAAAGGCAAAGTCAGCCCAACTGTTTAAAAACCCAGAGAACAACAATAGCCCAAGAAAACTTCCAGAAAAAAAAAAAATTCTTCAGAAATGATATTTTTACAAGAACCAACCACTCAGATTAAAGAAAAAACTCTCAATTCCTGAAAATAGCTATGAGTAGAAGTAAAAACAAGAAAAACAAGGGCTATTGTATAGATAGGAGTGAAGTCTATAAATATAAATAGTTAAACCAATTTGAAATTTAAAGCAAAGATGACTTCTACATTCACAATTATCTTGCCATCATCAAACCCTAGATAAAACCTATATGTCTAGATAGTATTTTAGTCTATTTAGCTCCATAGTATCATTCATTATATATCTATGTAATAGTATTCACATGAGATTTATCTACATATATATTGTTATGGCTTTAGCATTTTCCCAAAACTGAATTTGACTCTTGAGAAAATACATGCAGCAGCTGATTTCTCTTTGTGTGAGCTGTGTAAAGGTCTTGTTGATTTTGTGGAGTTAATGCAGTTTCCAAAAGTGCATGAATTTAATTCCCCTGATGCTGGTTATGTTGAAAATCTGGCTTAACATTTACTGAGTTCCCACAATGAGTAAGACCGGCTTCCTCTAGTAAACTTAAAGAAAAAAAATCTGTACTGAACAATGTCAAGATCTGAGACAAGTAAAAATGTTTGAGTAGGACTGTTGCACTTTAAAATCAGATGTCCAGCACTGCACCTAAAACATAAAAAGAACAAAAAGTATTGCATTTTGCAAATGTCTTTAACATTTTCAATAGTTTCCGCTACAGATATTGCCTTTGTGTTTGCTACATTAAGAATAGAATAGAGAAGCCTTCAACCCCTGCATCATATGCAGCAGGCATTTTGCAGAATCAAGTAATGTATCCACTGGTTATACAGCATGCAATATAAGCTCGATGTGCATGAAAGAGTGAATCCAAAGCAAAAAATGAAATAACACATTTCAAGAAATACAATGGCGTTGCCTCAAAGGGTGACCAGCAGGTAAAGTAAAATGGCATGGACATAGTAAGTGTTCATTAAATACTCCCTAAATTACATTAAAATTATTAGTTCTATTTAAAAAGGCCTATATTTTCATCTCGGAAAGTTAATTTCAGTGTGGAATGACACACAGTAATATTTTACAATAGTTATGAAGAAAGGTTATTTTAGAAATCACCGCTTGGCTAAAAAAAGAAAAGGAAAAAGGGTATTCAGGACATGGGTCAGGAAGGTGACAATACAATCTTTATATTGAAGTTTCACTATGCTAAACTCAAGGCTAAAAGTTGTGATCTGTGCACGTTTTGAGCAGAGTTCTAGAAATAAGCTATTTCTTGGAGAAACACTGCACAATGGTAGTGAACAGCAGCTGCATAGCGAAGGAAAGATTTTATGATTTTAAATACTTTCTCCTCTATAGGAAGAGAAATTGGATAGGTCCAATCAGTCAGCATCACTTTGGGATCTGAACATACGAGGAGTTACCTGCATTGAGCAAATAAATGCGATAATTATTGTTCCTTCCAATTACCTTGACATACATAACTACAGCAAGAAATTTTGGGGGGCCAGGAGCAGTGGCTCATGCCTGCTCCCATCTATCCAGTAATCTGAATCTCCTATTTTAAAAAAGCATACTCAGAAGTCTAGAAACAATAGAAAAGGATCTCAGAAATATTAAAAATATCACATAGTTCATGTTTTTCACTGCTGGAGAGAAATCTAGAGTTGTCCTCAACATACAACCTAACAATTTAGACACACGAGTAAAATGAATATACTCTTTTAATGAAGTTTCTCATGTTCACTCCATAGTTAACTAGTGGACAGGAAATTAGAAATTGAAATAGTTTTGACAAGTACAGTAAAAATGTGTGTTACTCATACATATGAAAATATAAAAACGCTACTAATCCCAATGCTACACTGACCAGTGGAATACCGAAACTAACCCGTTATGGACATTGGGGAGACCATTCTAAGTATTTAATAACATTCAACCCAGAGGTTATTCTAATTTGAAGAAGGCTAATTTGAGGAAAGCTTATAGAATTCTTCCTATGCATTAACACATAGAAGCATTTTTGTCAGGTATTTTGCACATGTTCAACACTTCTAAAGTTTTCTGCAGCTCATGCATTTGGAGTCAAGAAATGGCAGCAAAAATTCTTCCAGAGGAGGAAGCCTCCTTATTTTAAGTACTGAGTCTGACCCATTGTATGGAGAAATTAATGTTAAATGCAAGAACAGAATGAGGACCTGCATCTCACTGAGGAGATTGAAGGCAACACAGAACCAGGGCTCAATACAGAAAAAACCAGAACAAGAAACACGACCAGCCTAGGGTGGAACATTAACATAAGATCCAGTTGGCGACAAAATATACATGCCAAGCACTGTGGATACAATAATTAATCTGCCAAAGATAGCCACCTCTCCTCAAGGTCACGGTTCTAGAAGGAAGGCAGAATTATGTATTGATGTAACTATTTGCCTTGCAGGTTGAGAAGCAGGTGTGCTTGCATGCATGTTAATGGTTTGGCAAAGTGTGTATAACTAGATCTAACATGTGTGTCATTCATTCTGAAGTGTTCACTCACTCATCACTTTCAGCAACATATTGAGAACCTACTATAGACCTGACAGATGCAGCAGATGGTCCACACTGAAATGTGCGGTCACTATCTTGATTCCAGAAAACAGACAAGTTTGAAAATGTCTCCTTAAGAAAATGAGAAGACATTTCACTTTATAATTTGGCAACTGTGAAAATTAAGCTCTGACATTATAAAATATGTCCTAAATCTAATTGAAATTATAATTTTCACTAGATGTTTGGACTTCTTCATTTATTATGTTAGTGGCATTTAATAATATTTATTTGCCAAATACTTTTACAGAGTTTAATTTATAAATGGCCATTAAGTCACCTCAACCTTCTAACAGTTTTAGCATGTTTGGCTATGAAATTATTTCTCAAGGACTGTTCTCCAGGGAGAAAGACAACTCCAGCACAAGCAATACTTTAAGCCATGAAGTTGTAACCTATCTCAGAAGGTATCTGGTTAGCATTCTGTTGAAAGCAAAGGCAAAGTCAGCCCAACTGTTTAAAAACCCAGAGAACAACAATAGCCCAAGAAAACTTCCAGAAAAAAAAAAAATTCTTCAGAAATGATATTTTTACAAGAACCAACCACTCAGATTAAAGAAAAAACTCTCAATTCCTGAAAATAGCTATGAGTAGAAGTAAAAACAAGAAAAACAAGGGCTATTGTATAGATAGGAGTGAAGTCTATAAATATAAATAGTTAAACCAATTTGAAATTTAAAGCAAAGATGACTTCTACATTCACAATTATCTTGCCATCATCAAACCCTAGATAAAACCTATATGTCTAGATAGTATTTTAGTCTATTTAGCTCCATAGTATCATTCATTATATATCTATGTAATAGTATTCACATGAGATTTATCTACATATATATTGTTATGGCTTTAGCATTTTCCCAAAACTGAATTTGACTCTTGAGAAAATACATGCAGCAGCTGATTTCTCTTTGTGTGAGCTGTGTAAAGGTCTTGTTGATTTTGTGGAGTTAATGCAGTTTCCAAAAGTGCATGAATTTAATTCCCCTGATGCTGGTTATGTTGAAAATCTGGCTTAACATTTACTGAGTTCCCACAATGAGTAAGACCGGCTTCCTCTAGTAAACTTAAAGAAAAAAAATCTGTACTGAACAATGTCAAGATCTGAGACAAGTAAAAATGTTTGAGTAGGACTGTTGCACTTTAAAATCAGATGTCCAGCACTGCACCTAAAACATAAAAAGAACAAAAAGTATTGCATTTTGCAAATGTCTTTAACATTTTCAATAGTTTCCGCTACAGATATTGCCTTTGTGTTTGCTACATTAAGAATAGAATAGAGACGCCTTCAACCCCTGCATCATATGCAGCAGGCATTTTGCAGAATCAAGTAATGTATCCACTGGTTATACAGCATGCAATATAAGCTCGATGTGCATGAAAGAGTGAATCCAAAGCAAAAAATGAAATAACACATTTCAAGAAATACAATGGCGTTGCCTCAAAGGGTGACCAGCAGGTAAAGTAAAATGGCATGGACATAGTAAGTGTTCATTAAATACTCCCTAAATTACATTAAAATTATTAGTTCTATTTAAAAAGGCCTATATTTTCATCTCGGAAAGTTAATTTCAGTGTGGAATGACACACAGTAATATTTTACAATAGTTATGGAGAAAGGTTATTTTGGAAATCACCGCTTGGCTAAAATAAGAAAAGGAAAAAGGGTATTCAGGACATGGGTCAGGAAGGTGACAATACAATCTTTATATTGAAGTTTCACTATGCTAAACTCAAGGCTAAAAGTTGTGATCTGTGCACGTTTTGAGCAGAGTTCTAGAAATAAGCTATTTCTTGGAGAAACACTGCACAATGGTAGTGAACAGCAGCTGCATAGCGAAGGAAAGATTTTATGATTTTAAATACTTTCTCCTCTATAGGAAGAGAAATTGGATAGGTCCAATCAGTCAGCATCACTTTGGGATCTGAACATACGAGGAGTTACCTGCATTGAGCAAATAAATGCGATAATTATTGTTCCTTCCAATTACCTTGACATACATAACTACAGCAAGAAATTTTGGGGGGCCAGGAGCAGTGGCTCATGCCTGTAATCCCAGGACTTTGGGAGGCCAGGGTGGGCAGATCACCTGAGGTCGGAAGTTCAAGACCAGCCTGACCAACATGGAGGTTTTTCGTTTTTTGTTTTTTGTTTTGAAAGAGTCTCGCTTGTCACCCAGGCTGGAGTACAGTGGTGCGATCTCAGCTCACCACAACCTCCACCTCCAGGTTCAAGCGATTCTCCTGTCTCAGCCTCCTGAGTAGCTGGGATTATAGGCATGCGCCACCACAGCTGGCTAATTTTTGTATTTTTAGTAGAGACGGGGTTTCACCATATTGGTCAGGCTGGTCTCGAACTCCCGACTTCATGATCCTCCTGCCTTGGCCTCCCAAAGTGCTGGGATTACAGGTGTGAGACACCACGCCCAGCCAGCAAGAGGTTTTTTAGCAACCTGAATTTAAAAGTTATATTCAGGTTTATTTAGAAAATAAACAATTTGCATCCATTTTTAAAATAATCAGCCTTTGTTTGAAATGAAATGTCTTCAAATGAGGGGATTCTTTTTATTATAGAACTATGATGTTTAGCAATGAGGTTGATAGTAAACAGATTTCTGTAGAAAACAAAATATTTACCAGTAGTGGAAAGTTGTTCCATGGTGTATTATCATAAGTAATTCATTTATCTTTAAGAGCCATCTCTTTAATATTCCACATGTGCCACCCTACTCTTCAAAGATTACTCATCTGGGGACAGTTAAAGAAGTGAGTAAATCATTTGAAAATCGTAAAAGACACTAGTAACACGAACAGGCTCTTCTCTTGGGCCGTGTTTGATTAGAAAGAGCTGGCAGTTAGATCACTTACAAAACACTGTACCCAGAATGTTCAAAGAAAGAGAAACCTTCACAGAACAATGGACTCATGGCAATCCCAGTAATTAATGAGAAGGGAAGAAAAGGGCAAATTTAAATATGTTTCAAATTTAAGTTCATTTGAACCATCACCTAGCTCGGATAAACCTCCTCCTCTTGGCATTTCAGAGTGCACAATTTGAATACCATTTCACGAGTGAAAGGAAAATGAAAACCTGGAGATGCCTATCTTCTGTGTTAAAAACAAGCACACAGTCCTTAGTTTGCAACACTCGGGTCTCATGCAGAGTTTTTAAAGATCAAAATTTTACTAAATCAATGCTTACCAATTATCTTTAAAATGTTTATTTAACACTTAAAAAGCAGTTTAACTTTCTAAAATGTCTGAAGACTCTTCTCTTCCAAAAGGAAGAGAGCCCCTTACTAGTCCAGTTACATGAGACAACAGACACAGCAAGTTCAGCACTGAAACTTGAAAAGACATGTTATTCACATTGGTGTATTTCTCCATTATGCAAAACTGGATTCAGTGCACACAAAAAATAAGCATATGCAAAAGAGAAGTACCATTTCTATCCTTTCTTGTTATCACACTTCTGGCATGCTAATGTGCATGATGTCAACATCGACCAACATGGCTTTGTTTTATGATATGCATTTTTGCCTATTTGAGAAACTTCATTTATTCAAAAATATTCACTGAGTGGCCACTATGTCCCAAGCATAATACTAGACATTTGGGATTAAAAAATATATATATAAACAAAATACAATCCCAGAGCACAAGAAGCTACAGGAGCTATAGGAGCTTCTTGTAGTCCGGGATTGTATTTTGTCTATATATTTATCCCATGTAGACCAACAATGGAAAATGCCATAATGAGGTAATAATAATTGTTGCCACATATTGAATTAAGAACTTTATATTTACCACCTCATTTAATCATGACGTTATTGTCGTTTCATAGGTGATGAATTTGGGAGGTAGAGAGAAGTTAATGGACTTGCCCAGGGACACTCAGCTAAAAATAAGAAGCCTTGGGATTTGAGCTCAAGTCCCCTGACATCAAAGTCCTCGCTGTAATTCTTTACATGACAGCTCTCCAAAGAAAAATGGAAGCATAAAGAAAGAGCCCCAGTAGAGGCAAGAGAGTTAGGGAGCCGGGAGAAAGGAGGTTTCAAAGAGCTTTTGCTTCTGCTGAGACTGTAAAAGACTAAGTTAGTCAGGACCTGAGCAGTTTCATCATAAATTCTTTAGGAAAATAAGTCAGATTGCCAATGAAAATGTTGATACTGCCCTAGATTTATTTGGCTACCTAAAGAAACAACCTTAAAGACATACTCAAATACTGTCGCACACTTTGCTCCTATTGAGTTGACGCTTGCTTGATTCAAGCTTGCTTGATTATTGTTCATCATCATGTCAAACTGAAGAAAAGCAAGAATGTCCCACATTTTAAAACTGATAAAAGGCAAACAGGCAGGGTGTAGTGGCTCACACCTGTAGTCCCAGCTATTCAGGAGGGTGAGAAGGGACACACCTTGAGCCCTAGAGTTCAAGGCTGCAATGAGCGATGATCGTGCCACTTCACTCTAGCCTGAGTGACACAGCAAGACCCCATCTCAAAAAAAAAAAAAAGCAAACATGTACACAAAAAACCGTGAGAAGAGGGAAAAAGTCCTTCAGGGCTATCAACTAGGCCTGTGCAACAGCATCCTAACAGGAAAGCATGCGGCAGGATTGGTGGAGGCAGATCTCACATGGCAACGCAGCCAAGAGTGCCTACTCTAAATGACCGTAAAGGGCATGGAGCACAGTTTCCAGACAAACTGAAAGTAAGAAAAGAATATTTACAAATTAGCGTTTCTTCTTCATAACTAGATGTAAGCAGCTCCATGAAATGTGTTTCTGTACACTACACTACTTTGGCCTCATAGCGATCCTGTGAGTTCTGAGTTCTTAACGTATTCCCATTTCATACACAAGGAAAAGAGGTGAACAAAAGTTAAAAGCATGAAGTTATTTAACAATAAAAGAATTGTAAGGCATTTGTGTAACTTTAATCATTTTCATGAAAATGATTTGTCCTTTTCAGCTCCATAAGGAGAGAAAAAAGCAAACAAACAAAATTATTTCTCCTCTGCCTCATTGCCTCAGCATCATGCTCTGATTCTAAGCATAACTTAAAAGCCTACTCTACATAAACCACTATACTAGCTGTTTATGGAGGAAAAAAATGGAAAACATATGTTCCCTACCCCTGAAGAGCCCCCTGTATGAGGCCCTCTGCTGAAGAATTGCCAAATGAATCATTTTTTTCTTTGTTCTACATCCAGTCTCATGTGACAAATGAATATTTAACACTATGATAAAGAATGATTATGGGCTAATGCTGTGTTTCTCATGCTAGTGTAACACTAGTTCCAAGATAGGCTGCCTTTTTTATTGTTGCTGTCGTTGTTGTTGTTGTCGTTGTTGTTGTTGTTGTTGTTGTTATTTTGTTTCTGAGATAGGGTCTCGTTCTGTCGCCCAGGCTGGAGTGTAGTGGTATGATCATGGCTAACTGTAACCTCAAACTCCTGGGCTCAATCACCCTCCCAAGCCTCCCAAGTAGCTGGGACTACAGACAAATACTACCATGCCCAGCTAATTCTATTTTTTTTGTAGAGACAGGATATCATGATGTTGCCTAGGCAGAACTCGAACTCCTAGCCTTAAGCATTCCTCCCACCTCAACCAGGTGTGAGCCACCATACCAGGCCTCCTTTTTTTACCAAAAAAAAAAAAAAAAAAAAAAAAAAAGAAGCGGGAGAGAAGGAAATCCCATGGTAAAAGGCTGGGAAATCTTATATAGTACGCATCTACCTTGGAGATTTGAAACATACATTAGCCTATTAAGAGCTCTGTTAAGTCTTTCAATAAACAAACCTGCTTATCTTTGTTTACATAATACCTATCAAACCATGCTGAATATATGTTCTATGAAATATACTTAGAGAAAAGCTGGGTTAATGTGTCACCCCTTACAAGAGCTATTTCGTATTTGTTAATATTTAGAAATAGGATTTCACCCTTATGGCAAGCCGGTAAGGGAGTTACTAGCAAATGAGTCATCTGCCACCTCTCAAATCCGTTGTCATAGAAAGCTGCCTCTTTTGTCTGAGCAAAGGCTATCATGTAGGGGCAAGCCCAACTTGCCTTCTCTTCCATTAACCAATCACAAATCAATCAAGAACATCACTTCTGGCAAAAGCTGTGTTGACTCACTCAGATCTAAAAATAACTCTTGACCATGTGTGGTAGGTCTAGATTCTTCTCTAGGATCTAACATGTATCTTCACGAATTTTAAGGTGTTATGTAGTTGTAATCATTTGCCACTAATACATACTAATCTGCTGTAAAGAGAGGCCAGATAAATAATAAAAACCCCCACTTCTCTTTTTCAAGTTGTGTGGAAACTTTGCCAGCATTAAACGTTCCATCACAATATTTGGCAAATGCATACTGGCATTTATACACTTTAAATTTTAACAGATTCAGAGAGGAATACGTCCAAAATAATCATTCCAGCCTTTGAGAAAGAAAAATCCTGCTCTAAAGAATGTTTTTGAGATAGCGTTTTAGCTATAAATCAGATTTACTTCCCAAAAGCAATCTTGAACTACATGTAAAAGAAATAGTGTTTTAAGCAAATTAATCTTAACTCATGTTTAACTCTGGGTGGAGTGGTCTGGGAACACAGAATCCATTACTTAGACTTAAGTTAACAAAGGTTTCTTTTATGAGTACTGTATTTCGATGATGGATATATATGCCTGGGAAGGCATATGTTTGGGTTTGAATACATGAGTCCTTAAGCATGGAAATAAGAAAAAATTATAAAATATAAGTAAAACGAAAGAAAAAATGGGAAAATGACCATGCCTAGCAGGTATGATATCTAATGGGGACATATCTGAGCACTTAGAATCAGCCCCTAGCCTAGTCTAAGCTCATTCTTCATCCCAGTTCCAAATGGGCCACAAACACTAACTCCCAGTGTAGAGGAAATCCATCTGGGGTCCAGACTTAACAATGTCTGAGGAGATGAGACCAATGACAGGACCATTTGTGATTCTGCTCATTGAAATTGGCTGCTACTCGCAACCCTCTCTCAACAGATTCTTGCAGACCTCAGAAGTGATACAAAATGATGACTGAGATCCAACATTCAGCTGGTCAGCAATCAAGCTGATTCCTAAGATGTCATCACAGAATAGGTTTGGCTATTCCTCGATGACCAATTCAAAATGCAATTTGCTTTGCCATTTGATGAATTCAAATGTTGAACATCTTGCAAAGACAGCCATTTTCAGAAGATAAGCTCAACTACACCCCACGTCCTGTACCAAGCATGTATAAAGATCACTTCTTTCTGCTCAGGAAGAGAGCTAATTGTATCAACAAACATGTCTGTCCAAAAACTGCTAGTCTAACTAAGTAAACGTCTAGCTTGCCGATTCCACCACAAGAAAGGGCTTTATGTGCGTATTGTGTTTTATTTCGTTGGAGTTCTTCTGTTATGTTTTATTTTGTTGGAGTTCTTCTGTTACGACAACTAAATCCTTAGAAATCCACTGTTTTTTTTTTAATGTTCAGAAAAAGAATCTAGATTAAGAAAACTTATCAACAAATCTGACACCTCTCTTGCTGGAAAATAAAACGAACGTGAGAGCCACTTCACCTCAAAATTTCAGTCAAGTAAACACATTTGTTAAATTCCATATTATTTCCTAAAGCTGAATCAGAAATGTTATTTCAAACCAAAAAATAAGGTTCTTAAAAGGTGAAAATAGTTAAGGCAGTTGGCCCTTTTTCAAAAGCAGGAGTCCTAGTGAAGACAGATATCTATACCTGCTATTTTGGAATTTGTCAATGTCAACAAACTGTACAGTTCCTGTCTCTTGTCATCCATTCTTCAATAATCCAGTTTCCCTGACCTGTTGACCCTACTGTCTTTTTTTCCAGTCCTCCTAAAGCCAATCTTGCAGCCTCACATACGTTTATGCTGTTCTTCAACCTCCCAATTCTCTATTCCCCTCAGGGCAAGGGACTATCTTCTGTGTTATCTTCTATGGGCTGTGCAGAGGCACAACTCATAGAGGCCTGGTCCACCTTGAGTACACAGGTGCTCAATAAAAAAAACACTGAATGAACCCACTTGTACCTAAGAATAAGTATAATATTCCTTTTTACTTCTTAAAATAGTTTAATCTAAAAGAAACTGAAAGGCCATCTAAGAATGGTGAACATTTTCCTTTATCCACATTTACCTGAAGTTAATTCACACAAGCACCATCAAACTTGTACACTGATCAGATCTCTACATTTACTAGTTTCCTGAAGATTTCTAATCTATTTGACCCTCATAAAAGGTGATGGAGGGGGATATCACCCTTGTAGTTTTGTTAGCGTTGGTTTATAATAGTTTATTTCTACTTTTAAAAATACAAGGGACATAGACATTTTGTATTCTATTAGTAATACCGTAGACTTAGAGTGTCCTTCATTTAAAAAGGAATCGTAAAGTACATATTGTACAACACTTCCAAGTTTGTCTCTGTGAGAGGAATTCAATCAATGTATTTTGTATGTATGAGGAATAAAACATTTTATTTTAATTCACTGTGTTACGCAGCTATTGATGGATTCATTTTTTCCATACTGCATATTCAGTATTTTTCCATAATGTAGATTATTTCATAATGTAGATTCAAGCCCACTGTGTGCCAAACATGAGCTGGGTTCTGGAGTCAGGGTCCCCACTTCACAAAGCTTGCAATCTAAAAGAAGGATTTGCAAACCTTGATGAACTATATATTCCAGATACTTAAGCAAAGGAATCATTGTTTTCATTTTCTAAAGCATGTCACATTCTAAGAGTAATACCACTTTAAAATTTTATTTCCAAATTTGAAACACCAAAAAGTTAAACATTCGCTTTCATATAATCTCTCTGAAGTAACAATGCAGAAAACTCTGGGATCAATCTACAAAATAGAGTAACAAAGGGTTTTCCTTAAGAAGGCAGCAGGAGAGTCACAAATACTTACATTAGCTTTAACTGTGCCTAGGATGTCTTGGCTTTGGTTATTGGATTTAGCTGAAAATCAGTTATCACATTTAAAATTTTTCCCTATCTTCAGCTAACAGTATGAAACTAAGTTTCAAAATGTCCAGTCCTACATGCTGAATCCTGCCAGATAGAGTAGTTAATATTAAATGTTTTCTAGGATCTGATCTTAGAATTTTGACAGCAAACTTACACAAACCTTTTTTTCTTATATTATTTGAAGGTAAGAAATATTTCCTGAAGATTTACTCTTGATCAACCTATCTACTATACATTTGAAGATCAAAATGTCTACTGATCGCCTATTTTAATCCTTTCTCAGTTTGGCTCTATGCATCATTATAAAACTACTCTGGCCCTTCAATGAGAATTTTTAGCCTACTTTTCTTGCTTGCTTTGTCATTAAACAAAAATTAAGCATCCCATGCTGATATTATTAGCACAGATTACTTTAGCCATACCTTGATTATTAGAAGACCAGGCCTGAATTATTTCCTAAGCAGAAACATAATGAAAAAAAGTCCCAAGAACATTTTTAAATACCTCTTTATTAATACTAAATGCATCACAATTAACATAAATCAAAACGTGCTTTAACATACTCCTAGGAAAGATGAATACCGATGGTTATTTGGGAACATCAGTTGGAATAAAGATCCCATCACAAACTATTCATCTCAAATGGTTATAGCATAGAAAATGGAATACTCCTTTTCCCTTGGAAAGGCCTTGTACCGTTTCAAAATCTGAACATCAGTCAGAAACCACTTTTCACCCTGGTAGGAGGAGGGGGGCCGACGTGTCTGCATACACCACCACCCCAGATTGGCAATATCCCTAAGATCCCCCGAGCACCCACAGCAGCGAGTGTACCTAATACTTATGCACTCACAGGTAGAGATGGGTACATAGAGCCAATAAACTGGTCCTCTGGAAATTAGAGAAAAAAAATGAGAAATAACTCGTTCTCCTTGCCTCTAAATCACTGCCTTCTGCACCTTATCTTTCTACTTATGTCAGCACGGAAGACCAACCCTCCTTGCTGGGGATTCGCAATCATTCCTTTGGTTTTTTCACACAGCAAAGTGAGAACGACCGCTGGGGTTGCGTGCGTCAGGATTTGTTTTTTCCGTATTGCTACCCCCCACCCCCGCCACCCCAGCCTCCCAAAACCTATACTCACTAGAGGGTGGGCTAAGGTCTGGGAAGATGGGCTTGGGGATGAGCGGATGGGACGGAAAAGCAGAAATTGGGCCCCTGGCACTCTAAGTCGGGTTCTTCCCCATTTCCATCCCTCCCTCCACTTCCCACCTTCCACCTTAGATACCTTTTACCAAGAAGCCCCCCTGGGCCTATCCCTCCCTCCTTCCCCCACCACCAGCAGTCCCACCCTCTGCCGCCCGCCCTCCGGGATGCCCCCATGGCTGTCAGGGGGCAGCACCCTTACCAGGCTCATGGACGCCAGGGTTGTCGGATAGCTCGATGACCAGGAGCTCCCGGCCCTCGAAGCTGCGCCCCACCGTGTAAATCCTGCTGATGGCGGTGCACTGCAGCCACACGGACACGAGCGCCTCGCGCAGCTCGGGATAGCGGTGGTACTCGAAGGAGATGCCGTCCTCCTGCTGCAGCCGCCGGCGCCGCCTCATGCCGGCCGCGGGAGCCCCGGGCTCCTGGGCTTCGGCGCCCAGGAGCCACCCGCAGGCAGCCAGTGCCCCGCACAGAGCCAGCAGCGCGCGGCCCCCTCGCCCGGCCATCACTGCGCTCCGCCGCCGCCAGCCGTGCCTTCCTACGCGGGCGGCCTCTTTTGTCTGCCCGGACCTGGGCTTAGCCGGCCGGCGCTGCTGGGGGCGGCGGCAAGTTCCGCACCAGCCTCCACTCGCCTCACCTTCCCCGGTTGAATGAGTGTCAGCCGGCGCACTGGGGCCACCCAGAGGAGAGGGGCGAAGCCGCGGCTCCGCGGGCTGCACTACTGGCCGCAGAGCCCAGGGGAGCTGCAGGAGAAACCACTGCGAGGAGGGGGCCGGCGGAGAGCGAGACGGGCCGGCGTGGATTTGGGAGGGCTGCTGGCGTTATTTATTGGCTCGGAACCATGTCAACAGCCAAATGGCGTCCGGGACGACGCAGGTGAAATGACAGCTAAGGTCTGGGGTTCGGGAACGTTACTGTCATTGAGACACCCATGACCCACCCACGTCACTGCGTATGGAAAAAATATTCTTGTATTGTTACTGGAGCCTTTTAAAGGGACATCTATTCCAAGCCTTCCAGTTTCCATCCTGATGCACCAAGTATTAGAGAATATTCCAGAAAAAAAGGAAGTATTGGCAGCCACTTGCCATCTCCTGATGCGTCTTTCATAACTGTATCAAGAGTCCAAACACAAACCCAAGGGTTGGGTTTTCATTTCTTGGAAGGTCTTGCTGGAAATCAGAACATTAAGTGCTTTGATTCAGAGATTTAAGAGAATAGAAATGCTTTCTTCCAATTTGTAGATAACTGTCCTTAATTGCATTTATGCACGTTCCTAGATTCTTCCAGAAAACAAACAGACAAAACAGATAAGGCAATGTCATGTGACTGTGCCTGCACCAGCCCTCCTCTGTAATACTATGGGGAAAATAAAATACAACTGTGCTGATGCTTTAGACAAAGGATTTAGTTTGGCATTAAGATTAAATCCTGTTAAGAAAACTCTGATGATGACACCTCTATTCCTTTTGCAAAGCTATTGTAAAAATAAAACATCATTTACAGCTTTAAATACTAGTCGGGATTTACATTCCTGGAGCAATGTCTGGAGTAGATGTTATTCTAAAGAGGCTGCTGTTTGGAATCAGGGACAGCACAAATCTAAATAAATAATCCATTGGGTATTGCAACCAAGCAGGAAAAGTGGACACCATGCGGATAATTTTTCATGTTAGGCTTTTTTTTGTTTGTTTTTCTAAACTTGTTCATTCTTCACCTGTTTAACAGTGCGTTGCACATAATAAAAAATTTACCAGGAAAAAGAGTTAGATATTTAAGTCATTTTATTGGATAAGTAAAAGCACAGACATGGTTGGTGAGGTGCTGCTGGAGGGGCTGGCTTCAAACACGCCTATGTACATTGACTACAACAGCATGGATCTTCTTTTTTTTTTTTTTTTTTTTTGGCGTTTTTGGGGAGAAGCTGTCACTGTAAACACATGGCACTCAAGTTCAATTGATGTGGATCCAGCCAATTTTTTTTTGTCAATGTAGGCAGAGCTAAAAATTGTATATCTTCCACTATGACCAGCCTGTGTTTGATTACATGGTCCAGAAGTTTGAAATCAAACTTATAATTATATTTCTAAAATCATGCCCAAAACAGCAACCTTGGAAGCCTAGAAAAAAAAAATTGTGTAGCTAAAACCAAATAACTTCAGAAGTAGGAGGTTAAGATTTTCATGTTAGCAATTTAGAGTAACCATACTAATTTGTGGCTAGGTGGGGCGTACTGACTAGTAACTATACACATAAACAACATGTTTTTCATTGAAGTCCTGTGTTGTTCCTTTGCTGTCTCTTTGAACAAAGGATATGCTTTCTATTTTCTACAAAATAAAAAATTTTGGAATGAAAACTTGGTCTGAATTTCTGGGCTATTTTAGGTGTAGGTCAGCTGTACCAACTTTACTGGCATATGTATTACTTGTTTGTGGCTTCATAGGCAATTATACAAGAGATTATATATCCACCCTGATTGCTGGATAAAAAAATTTTATTTTGGAGAAAAAATAAGTTTTAATGTGTAAAATCATGCCTACTATGTGGTCTCACTTGTTGGGGGTGGGGGTCTTTTACAGCTTAGTTGTTTGTTTCCCTAATATATAAAATAAAAGGCTTGGATTATTCACTCTCTAACGTTTGCTTGCAACGAATCATGTAGAGAGCTTATAGAATGTGCAAATTATTAAGCCCCCACCAATTCATCAGGTCTGGGGTGGGTTTCAGGTACTAACAAGCTTCTAGGTTTTAAAAAGAAGACCAGTCATTTCTGATTTTGATGTTTGATTGACGAAGACATTTTGAGAAATAATATACTGTAGATTTCCTACTGTCTCTTTCAGACCTAAAATGCTATGATTCTGGAAATTTTCTTTTTGAAGTAAATTCCTGCTCATTTGATAAATGGTAGCACTCCTCTCATATTATTGATCATGCTACATACACCAGGGCATCAGTTCAAATGAACTAAAATTTGGTCTTTGAATTTCTGATCTATTTTAGGTATAGGGCAGCTGTACCAACTTTACTGGCACATGCATTACTTGTTTGTGGCTTCATAGGCAATTATGCAAAAGATTATATACCCATCCCGATTACTGGATTTAAAAAAATATTGTATGCCAAGTCTTTAATGTGTTTGTATACACATAGTTAAATTTAGTATGCAATCTCCATTTCAAATCGTGTGCACACATGCACACACAAGAAACAAAAAGAGAAAGAGCTGCTTTTTCTTCATGTCATTATAGGCATCCATAAGAGCATATTTAAACTCCCAAAGTCTCCCTCCACACCTTGCTTCACCTCTATTATCTTTAAATTAAGAAACTATCTTTTTCTGTATGAATAATATTTTATTTCCTTCTTTCAAAGCCCTTCCTAAAATTCATCTAATTCATAAAAATTCTATGAACATATAGCTCTATATTCATCCTATTGTGTGCTGGTAAATGTCAGCTGTCTGGAGGGAAAAATCTGATTTAGAATGTTTACTAATTTCCATGGTTCAAATATTCCCACCATGGCTGATTTCAAACTACCAAAGTTGCATCACTGAATACAGTGTTAGGCAGAAGCATGCAGTAGCATGACATCATATAGTGTTGTGATGGGACAATTCTTTATACTCCTCCTTTGCAAGTGCTGAAACTTAATTTCTTCCATCTGAGTGTAGGCAGGACTTAGTGGTTTTCTCATGAACGTAACATAGCAAAAGTAATGAGATGATCTTCTAAAATTAGCTTATTAAAAAGACTGCAGCTCCCATCTTAACTGCTCTCTCATGCTTCTGTGTGTGCTCTCTCCCCACCAACCCCTCTCCCTCTCTCTCTCCCTCCTTTCCTCCCCTCAGTCGCCCATCACTCCATCACTTGTCTTGGGGAAGTTGTCTGCCATATTGTGGAGAGGCTCATATAGCAAGGAACTGAGGCATCTGGCAAACAGCCGAAGAGAAACTGGCATCCTCAGTCTAGCAGTCAGTTAAGAACTGAGGTCTGTCAACAACCATGCGGGTGAGCAGGGGCAGATCTCAACCCCACCTGAGCCTCAAGAGGACTCCATCTCTGACATCTGACATCTCTGAGGTTTATTACAGCCGCATTAGAGACTCTGAGCCAGAACCACCCACCACTAATACATACATCTCCCCCATACAGATACAATAGACATAAATAACCTCAAGAACATCAAGGATAGGGTGACGTCAGCAAGATAGCAGAATAGGAAGTTCCAGCCCTCATTCCCCAACAGAAACACAGATTTAACAGTGATATAAGTAACAAATTAGCTTTATAAGAAGTTCAGGATTAAGTTAAGAAATTTCAGTACCGCAGACAAACAAAAACATAACGGTCAGCCACACTGAAACAGATAAGAAAAGCTATTTCACTTTACCTGCTAGTACAACTCAGCCCCAGAGAGATTACAATCCTTTCCTGGTGTGGGGAGGGCAGGGGATAGAGAGTAGAGTGAGCATCCAACATTTTCGGCCTTTCAGTACACCCCCAAGGGGCTGGCTTCTGTTGTGCCTCTTACAGAGTACTTAAAGATATAGCATAGTACAGATGCCTGGGAAAGCTAGGAGAATGGGCACCTTCCCATGGCTGGCAAGGCTCTGAGACCTGTAGAAGGCATAGAACTGAGGCCTCTCCTTCAGGAAAGAAGGAGGAGTGGATCATGACTCTAATGTCCTGAGCCTTTCAGTGAGCTCCCTGAAGAGCTAGTTTCTATCTCATCTCGTATGGAGCACAGACGAGACTGACATGGGAACCAGAGAAGGTAAGAGATTGCTAGTGCTGAAAAGAAAAGAAAGGAAAAGAAAAAAGAAAAGGAAAAAAGAAAAGAAAAGAAAAAGACTGAACACCTGGGTCAGGACCTAGGAACAAGACCCAGGAATTCTACCTGGGCTATCTTGCTCAATCAAAGCCAGTTCATTAAGACTGGAGAACATGTCATTAAGACATGGATGTCACCTGTAAAGACATCAATGCAAAGCTACAAGTAACACAAAAAATCAGGAAAATAAAACACAATCGAAAGAACAAAATAAATATCCAATAACTGGCCCTTAAGAAAATGGAGATCTATGAATTGTCTGACAAAGAATTCAAAATAATCATCTTAAAGTAGCTCAGCAAATTACAAGAGAACCCAGATAGACAACTAAACAAAATGAGGAAAATAATACATTAAATAAACAACAATATTATGAAGAAATAGAAAAGATAAAGAAGAACCAAATAGAAATTCTGGAGTGAAAGAATGCAATAACTGAAATAAGAAATTCTTCATAAGGGTTTAACAGCAGATTTGATCAAACAGAAGAATTAGTCAACTCCAAGACAGGTCATTTGAGATTATCCAGTAAGAGAAGCAAAAAGAAAAAAAAATCAAAAAGAGTGAAGAGAGTCTAAGAGAATTATCAAACACCACCAAGTGAACAAATATATTGATTATAAGTGTCCAGAAGGAGAAGAGAGCGAGAAAGAGACATGGAAACCATGCAGAAAATATATACAATAGAAAAAGAAAAAGAAATAAATACATACCTGCAAAAGAAAAAATAAGGGAATCAAAGCATATCACCACAAAAAAATCAGCAAAAAAAAAAAGGAAAACAGCAAGAGAGGAAAAGAGATACAAAAGAACTACAAAACAGAAAACAACAAAATACCAATAGTTAATCCTTACCTATTGATAATGTAAGTGTAAATGGATTAAATGCTGCAATAAAAGTTCGTAGAATAGCTGAATGGATTTAAAAAAAAACAAAGAAACAAACAAAAAAAAAAAACAATAACTATATGCCATAAGCAGGAGGCATTCTTTAGAATCAAAGAAACACATAGGCTAAAAGTAAAGAGATGGAAAAAGATATTCCATGCAAATGATAACCAAAAGAGATCAAGGATAACTATAATCATATCAAATAAAATAGAATTTAAGTCAGAAACTGTCATAGAAGGTCCCCATTATTTAATGACGAAAGGGACAAATCATCAAGAAGATGGAACAATTAAAAATGCATATGCTCCCAACATTAGAGCACCAAAATATGTAAAGCAAACATTGACAGGCTTGAAGGAAAACTAGAGAATAACACAATAAAACAGGAGATTTCCTATCCTACTTTCAATAATTGATAGAACATTCAGACAGAAAATCAATAAGGAAACATAAGACTTGAATAACACTATAGACCAAATGGACCTAAAAGGCATATACATAACATTCCACTCAATAGCAGCAAAATACATTCCTCTCAAGTGCACACAGAACAGTCTCAAATTCACATGCAATCACATTAGGCTATAAAATAAGTCTCAACAAATTTAAGATTGATATCATACCAAATATCTTTTCTGATCACAATGAAATGAAACTAGAAATCAAAAACAAAAGGAAAACTGGAAGATTCACAAATATGTGGAAGTTAAACATCACACATTTAAATAACCATTGGGTCAAAGAAGAAATCAAAAGACAAATTAAAAGATATTTCAAGGGCCGGGCATGGTGGCTCATGCCTGTAATCTCAGCACTTTGCAAGGCCAAGGTGGGTGGACCACCTGAGGTAAGGAGTTCAAGACCAGCCTGACCAACATGGTGAAACCCCGTCTCTACTAAAAATACAAAATTAGCCAGGCGTGGTAGTGCATGCCTGTAATCCCAATTATTTGGGACTCTGAGGCAGGAGAAGCACTTGAACCTAGGAGGCGGAGGTTGCAGTGAACCGAGATCATGCCATTGCACTCCAGCCTAGGCACAAGAGCAAAACTCTGTCCCAAAGAAAAAAAAAGATATTTCAAGACAAGTGAATACACAATATACAAAAATTTATGGGATGCAGCAGAAGCAGTACTAAGAGAGAAGTTTATAGTAATGAACATATATGGTAAAAAAGAAAAAAAAGGGCTCAAATAAACAACCTAACATTACATTTCAAGAAGCCAGAGAAAGAATAACAAACTAAGTTCAAAGCTAGCATAACAAGTAATAAAGTTTACAGCAAATATAAATAAAATAGAATATAGAAAAAAAATCAACAATACTGAATTTCTAAGAAAAACAAAATCGACAAATCTTTAACTAAAATAACTAAGAAAATGAGAAAATACTCAAAATCATAAATGGAAGCAGTGATATTAAAATAAATGCCACAGAAATAGAGAATCGTGAGGCTATTATGAACAACAATATGTCAACAAATTGGATAACCTAGAAGAAATGGATAAATTCTTAAAAACATACAACCTACCAAGACTTAATCAAGAAGAGACAAAATGTCTAAACAGACAAATAAAAATAAGGTTCAATAATGAAAAACGTCTCTACATTGAAACAGACAAAATGAGGATCAATAATTTAAAAGCTTTCAACAACGAAAAGTAAAGAGCTTCACCAGTGAATTCTACCAAATATTTAAAGAATAATTGGCCGGGCGCGGTGGCTCAAGCCTGTAATCCCAGCACTTTGGGAGGCCGAGACGGGTGGATCACGAGGTCAGGGGATCGAGACCATCCTGGCTAACATGGTGAAACCCCGTCTCTACTAAAAAATACAAAAAACTAGCCGGGCGATGTGGCAGACGCCTGTAGTCCCAGCTACTCGGGAGGCTGAGGCAGGAGAATGGCGTGAACCCGGGAGGCGGAGCTTGCAGTGAGCTGAGATCCGGCCACTGCACTCCAGCCTGGGCGACAGAGTGAGACTCCGTCTCAAAAAAAAAAAAAAAAAAAAGAATAATTAACATCAATCTTTCTTAAACTATTCAAAATAATTAATAAAAGAGATAATTCAAAATGTATTCTATAAGGCCAGCAATACCTTGACACCAAAGCCAGACAAAAAACACTGCAAGAAAGGAAAACTGCAGGTCAATATTCCTGATGAATGTAGTTGGAAAAATTCTCATCTCAGTAAAGGCAATAAAAAGCTTTGACAAAATTCAACACCATTCCATAAAAAAAAAAAAAACACTTCTGACAAACCAGATATAGAAGGAATTTACCTCAACATTAATAAAAGCCACATATGAAAAGCTCGCAGCTAACATAATATTCAATGATGAAAAACCGAAAAGTTTTCTTCAAAAATCAGGAAGAAGGGAAAGAAGATACCTACTCTCACCACTTGTATTCAATATAGTACTGGAAGTCTTAGCCAGAGCAATTAGGTAAGCGAGAGAAATAAAAGCCATCTAAATTGGAAAGGAAGAAATAAAATTGTCTCTGTGTGCAGATGACATTATCTTATATGTAGAAAATTCTAAAGACTCACAAGGAAAGTGTTAGAACCATAAACAAACATAGTAAAGTTGCAGAATACAAAAATCAGCATACAAAAAAATCAGTTTCATTTCTCTATACTAACAATGGACTATCCAAAAAGGAAATTAAGAAAACAGTCCCATTTTGGGAATAAAAATAAGAATAAAATACTTAGGAATAAAGTCAACTAAGAAGACGAAAAACATACAGTGAAACTAAAGAAGGCACAAACAAATGCAGAGGTATCCTGTGTTCATAGATGGCAAGACAATATTTTTTAAATGTCTACACTACCAAAAACAATGTACAAAGTCCATGTAATCTCTATCAAAATCTCAATGGCATTTTTGTAGAAATAGAAGAAAATTCTAAAATTCATATGGAACCACAAAATACCTCAAATAACCAAAGTAATCTTGAGCAAGAAGAACAAAGCTGGAATATTCATACTTCCTAATTTTAAAATACATTATAAAGCTGCAGTAATTAATGCAGTATAGTACTGTCATTAAAACACACACATACATCAACAGGTAGAGATCCCAGAAATAAACCCAGGTATATAAAGTCAACTAATCAAAAAGAATGCCAAGAATACACTGTGGAGAAGAGATAGTCTCTTCAACAAATAATGCTGGGAAAACTGGATATCTACATGCAAAAGAATGAAATTGGACCCTTGTCTTACACTATACACAAAAGTCAACACAGAATGAATTGTGTTGTAAACTATAATATTCCTAGAAAGAAACATAGGGGAAAATCTTCATATTATTGGTCCAGGCAATGATTTCTTAGATATGACAACAAAAGCACCAGCAAAAAAGCTAAATTAGAGAAGTGGGACTACATCAAACTAAGAAGCTTCTGCACAGCAAGAGATATAATCAACGGAGTGAAATGGCAACCTACAGAATGGAAGAAAATATTTGCAAATCTCTATGTCTGATAAAATATTCATATCTAAAATATATAAGGAACTCATACAAATCAATAGCAAAAAAACAAAGAATCTGATTTAAAATGGGGAAAGGAATTGAACGGACATTTCTTCCAAGACGACATGCAAATCGCCATCGGGTATATTAAAAAATCTTAACATCATTAATCATCAGAGAAATGCAAATCAACCATGAGTTATCATCTCATACCTGTTATGATGGCTACTGTAAAAAAAAAAGATTACAATGTTGGCAAAGATGTGGAGAAATTGGAATCCTTGTACACTCTTGTGGGAATGTGGCATGATGCAGCTGCTAAGGAAAATAGTATGGTAGTTCCTCAAAAAACATAAACATGGAATTAACATATGATACTGTAATCTCACTTCCGGGTATATATCCAAAAGAATTGAAAGCAGAATCTTAAAGAGATGCAAGCACTCTTATATTCATTGCAGCATTATTCACAATAATCAAGATATGGAAACAACCTCCCATGTCCATGGACAGATGAATGGATAAAGCAAATGTGGTACATGCATACAATAGCATGTATTCAGCCTTTAAAAAATAAAATTTTGCAATATGTGACATGAATGATCCTAGAGGATCATAGAAAAACATACACTGCATGATTACACTTCTATGAGATATCTAAAATAAACAAACTCATAGGAACAGAGAGGAGGATGTTTGCCAGTGGCTGGGACAAGGAGGAAACCTGGAGTTACTATTCAATGGCATAAAGTTTCAATTATGCAAGATGAGTAAGCTCTAGAGATCTACTGTTCAACACTGCCCAACATTGTGCTTATGGTTAACAAAACTGTACTATGCACTTAAAATTTTAAAAGAGTAGGTCCCAGCCAGGTGTGGTGGCTCACGCCTATAATCCCAACACTTTGGGAGGCCGAGGCGGGTGGATCATTTGAGGTCAGGAGGTCAATACCAGCCTGACCAATGTGGCGAAACGCCGTCTCTACTAAAAAATACAAAAAAAATTAGCCAGTTGTGGTGGCGGGCACCTGTAGTCCCAGCTACTCAGGAGGCTGAGGCAGGAAAATCACTTGAACCTAGGAGGCAGAGGTTGCAGTGAGCTGAGATCGTGCCACTGCCCTCCAGCCTGGGCAACAGCGTGAGACTCCGTCTCAAAAAAAAATAAAAAGAAAAGGAAAAGAAAAACAGTAGATCTCATGTTAAGTGCTTATACATTAGTTAATTAATTAAAATTATTTTAATGATAATACTAGGCTGTCACTAGCCTCTTTGACTTTAAAGCTATTTGTCCCATAGCACAAATCAAAGTAGAGCATTAACTTGCATCAGCAGTTACTGTTTTCTCCATGGCTATACCACCCTAAAAATAAAGTTTTTTAAACATAAAAAAGAGTTTTACTTAAAATTGTTCTTGATGAAATAGTAAAAATTATTAATTTTACTGAGTTTCTACCCTTGGAAGAAAAAAGAATATAGAAGATAAATATGGCAACCTAGAAGTGATAAGTTTGTGTGTTTATTACATTTGTTTTTAACATAATCAATTCAATTGCAAGTTTATATCATTTATATTATTTTTTAAATAATGGCTCTGTTCAACAAGTGATGCATAAAATTCCTTTAATTTTAACATTTGGCTCTTGCAAGTGGTATGAGATGGCTTCAGCAGACCACTGTATATCTGTCTCTAGTCTTCATTACTCACTCATCGGCACTCCCTTCTTCTCTAGCTGGCCCTCCTCTGTAGTGCCTTGTAAAGGTAGTATTGTGTCGTCACTCTGTTTTCATGAACTGTCTGCATTAGGATCACCTGGAGAGCATGATCATATTCCAGATCAATTTGACCAATTTTGCAGGGAATGGGGACTTGGAAATCTGCATTGGAGTAAGTGGTTGTGTTGCCCCAAACATGCACACTTCTAATGGTGATGGTCATGCACACAAGGTTGCAGGAACAATGGTTCAAGAGTTTGACAGAACAGCATTTTTTATTTTTGTTTTTATTTTTGACCAGAGTTTTTCAATACCAGGTCTACTTGTTTTGGAAGATTACTCAATGATTTCATCTGAACGGGAGGCTACACTGCGAGCATCCCATCAAATGTTTATTCAAAAAATAATGCCTGTCAATGGGTAGGCACAGCACCTAACACAGGAGAAGTGCTCACTAAATGGAAACCTTCTGTGCCCCTTCACCGCTTGCTGGGGCAGACTCTCCAATTACACGGCCTCTTACCGGCCACAGCAGTGTCCTGTCCAGGTCTTGCTGTTCCAGAATTCTTTCATCTACTTTCTGAACTCCAAACACAAATGCCTGCCCCTCCCTGTTAAGCACCTAAGGAATTCTCGTAGCCAGCCTACACTGAAGCAGCTCCTCACCAACATTCTGAAGCATATGGATGGATGTCTAGGTCCCCAACCATTTCTGGCCAGTGCTCCAGCGGGGATCACGATTCTGTCACCGCTGGATTCTACGCATAGGGAGAGTCAGGCAGGTATGTCACCAGATATTTATGCCACTTTTACTCGTGCTTGTGTAATTAATTAAAAATTAGGTACATTGATAAGTATGAGAGTAGGAAAAAGTTGAATGCTTTGGAAACACTTGAAGTTTAGAAACGGAATCAGCTATGGATGAGAACACTGTAGTAGACTAACGAAAACAAAAATCTCTAAAAATTCTGCCCTTAGATTTGTTCAAAAACTTATCACTCCTCTTTTGAGAAACCAAAACTGGAAATGATAGAAAATGAATTATGAATGTGATATTTTCAAGAAAAATGAAAGAAACTTCAAGTCAATGGTCCCATATGCATAGAAAAGGCCTTGATCTTATATCCAACAATAAACAGATGAACCAGTATTACTTATGTTTTAAGTTAAAATAATCAAAATTATTCTTGGATGCTTCATTTTTTAAAAACAATTATCTTCTTTAACTGATTTTTTTTCCCATTAATCAACCCACTATATGTTCCAGTCGCATCAGTCAAGAGGGTAGATATGTACCAGACCAAACAGGTAATGCAAATGACATTCTGAACATGCCACTTGAATCGGCGGGACAGTACTCCATCTACAAGGTGTGACCACCTGAATATTTAATTACTAATTCAAATGTGGTCCGAAGGGCTTATTGTTGCTTTTTATAATTATTATTATTATTATTTTTTTTTTTTGGAGACAGAGTCTTTCTCTGTCACCCAGGCTGGAGTGCAGTGGCGCCATCTCGGCTCACTGCAAGCTCCATCTCTCGGGTTCACGCCATTCTCCTGCCTCAGCCTCCCGAGTAGCTGGGACTACAGGCGCCCGCCACCATTTGTACTGGTTTGAGCAAGGGGGTTCCACTATGTTGCACAGGCTGGCCTTAAATTGCTAGCCTTGAACTGCTGGTCTCATGCAATCCTCTTGCATCAGCTACTGCTGTGACCACAGGCACGTGCCACTACACCTGGCATTGTTTTTCTACAACTCTACCCTGTACCAATTTCTCTGTATTCCAGTGACCACCCCAGTATCAGCAACCTCCCAGCAGCACTGCCCAACAAAAATACAATATGAACCACATATGTAATTTTACATTTTATATTAAATAGTAGTCATGTTAAAAAAAATTAAAAGGAGCAGGTGAAATTAATTTTAGTAATGTTGTTTCATTCAACATATCCCAATTATTATCATTTCTACTTATAATCAGTATAAAATATATGAATGAGGTCTTTTCATACTGTCTTGAAAATTCATTATGTAATTTACATCACAGCACATCACAGAGAGACTAGCCATATTTCAGGTGCTCAGTAACAACATGTGGCTAGTGACAACTCTATTGAACACCTGACAAATCTTGCTCTTGTTATAGTCTCATCTTTTATAAACATTGCTTTTGCTTTATCTTCACAGTTATTCCTTGGTGCGGCCTCTGGTTATTTCTTGCCTGGACTATGATAACATCTTCCCCTTGAGATTGCTCCTCTCCATCACTGGTTAATCTCATTTCTAATCTTGCTGCCAAAATCACATTCTCCACTATTCACCTTAACTGCACTATCTAGGATTCTGTCACGTCATCTCTCAGTGGATCAAAACAAAGCCATGATTTTCTTCCTCAAAGAATTTGATTAGAGAGGCCTAGGCAATCTTCCTTTTTATATTTCCTCCTGCTTCTTTCACAACCTCATTTTATCTCTCAAGCTATTATTTCAAATTTCTGCAACCACCACACCCCTCCAAAGGAAATCACTGAGTAACACGACATAATGTATCAGAGCACTCAGGCTTGGAGCTCAAGCTGCCCAGGTTCAAAACTTGCATCTGTTGCTTCCTACCTCTGTGACTACAGCAAAGTTATTTACATCTTCATGAGGAACCAGGTGGGCTCCAGGGAAACAGATTCTGAAATGGAGGTTTCCATGCAAGAGGTTTACTAGGGAGTGCCCATGAGGTCAAGCCCAGTGGAAAGGAAGGGAAGGAAGCAGGATTGGGCAGAGGGAGAAGTTCAGCTGCCATGCAGTCTCAGGAAAGGCCTCAGTTGAACCCATGCTTGTATCTACACCTTCCTTACCTCCTAAGCTGGCTTTCTTCCTCCCCAGGCCAACTCTATCCCCAAGACTCTGTTTCTATCATCTTCTCCATCGGAAAGTCTTCCTCTCTCCTATACTTTCAGGTCCTGTTTCTCTCCTTGAACTTTCTCATTACACGAATCTTTCCTACCCTTTATAAAAAAGTGAAATCCTCACTTGAGTCCACTTTCCTCAGGAGCCAAACACCTCAACTTTCTCAGGTCTCATTCACTCTTTATTCAACTTCTACTCTGTGGGTTCCAGTCACGTAATAAAACTTCATATTCACTGATTATTTACTGTGTGTGAGGTATTACACTAAGCACTCTATGCATAGTATCTTAATAAATCCACATGTGCACATTAGAAAGTGATTGTCCGGGTCTTCCTTTGGGAATTAAGGGCTATTGCTTCAGCAAATGGATGTGCTGTCATCAGAGGGCCTCAGCTGTCTGCCTCCTTGCGGGATGGCCTTAGCTGAGAAGAGTCCAAGACTATACTACACCACCTTCCCAGTTAGCCCACATCCAGCAGTTGTTCATTTTACAGTATATGTACATTACATGCAGCGGTATAAAGGCCGAACTTCCTCACCCATGCTCAGAGCAACTCTCAAGGATCAACCCAGCCTCAGAGCACCCAGTGGGTTCAACTGAAGCCTTTCTTGAGACTGCCTTGCAGCTCAACTTCTCCTTCTGCCCAATCCTGCTTCCTTCCCTTCCTTTCCACTGGTGTTGACCTCATGAGCACTCCCTAGTAAACCTCCTGCATGGTAAACTCCATCTCAGGATCCGTTTCCCTGGAGCCCAGCTGGTTTCTTATGATGACATAAATAACTGCTGTAGTCACAGAGGTAGGAAGCAACAGATGCCTGTTTTGAACCTGGGCAGTCTGACCCCTGTTGCGGGAAGTCAGGGACCCCAAACAGAGGGACCTGCTGAAGCAGCAGCAGAAGAACATAAATTGTGAAGATTTCATGGACATTTATTAGTTCCCCAAATTAATACTTTTATAATTTCTTACACCACACCTTGTCTTTACTGTAATCTCTGAACATAAATTGTGAAGATTTCATGGACACTTATCACTTCCCCAATCAATACCCTTGTGTTTTCCTATGCCTGTCTTTAATCTCTTAATCCCATCATCTTCTTCGTAAGCTGAGGAGGATGAATGTCGCTTCAGGACCCTGTGATTGTATCAACTGCACAAATTGTTTGTAGAGCATGTGTGTTTGAATGATATGAAATCTGGGCTTCTTAAAAAAGAACAGGATAACAACAATGTTCAGGGAACAAGGGAGATAACTTTGAACTGGCCGCTGGTGAGCTGGACAGAACAGACCTATATTTCTTCTTTTTCATAAGCAAATAGGAGAAATATCGCTGAATTCTTTTTCTCAGCAAGGCACATCCCTGAGAAAGAGAATGTGCCCTGAAGGTAGGCCTATAAACGGCCCCTTTGGAGCGTGTGCCATCTTTTAGGTCGAAGCCGAAGGGATGAAATAAGCCCTGGTCTCCTTTAGCGCTCCCAGGCTTATTAGGACAAGGAAAATTCCCACATAATAAATTGTGGTCAGACAGGTTACCTGCTCTCAAACCCTGTTTCCTGATAAGCTGTTACCAATGACAATGCGTGCCCGAAACTTCATTAGCAATTTTAATTTCACCTCATCTGGTGGTCCTGTGACCTCGCCCTGCCTCCATTTGCTTTGTGATATTTTATTACCTTGTGAAGAATGTGTTCTCTGTGACCCACACCCTATTCCTGCACTCCCTCCCCTTTTGAAAATCGCTAATAAAAACTTGCTGGTTTTACGACTCAGGGAACATCACTGGTCTTGCCGACATGTGATGTCTCCCCCGGACACCCAGCTTTAAATTTCTCTCTCGTGCTCTTTCCCTTTATTTCTCAACCCAGCCGAGACACTTAGGAAATAGAAAAAAGCCCACGTTAAACATCAGGAGTGGGTTCTCCTGATAGACCCCCCCAAACCTGAGTGCCCTGATCCACTATGCCGTGTTACCAAGTGATTTCCTAAAGGGCCACCTATTGAATGCTTTTCAATTCTAATTTTACTGGAGCACTCTGCTGCATTTAATACTCAATGCAGTATTAAATGCTTCTTCCTTCCTTGAAACCTTCTTTTCCCTTGGCTTTGGTGTCTGCACAACTTGCTAGTAGGAGCTTTATGACCCTCCTGGATTTCCTCAGGGCTCCACACTTGGCCCATTGTTTTCCTCCCTCTTCGCATTTGGAGGGTGACCTCATCCACCCTCATAGTTTCATTTATCACCTCTCCTCCCATGTTTATAGCTCCCAAGATTCAGAGTTCTGTGTCTTCTACTTAGACAGAGACCAGCCTCTCTTGCTAGTGTTTACACCTCCAAAGCCCAGCACAGTGAGAATCACAGTCATAGGTGCTCAGTATGTTTGCAAATGAATGACTGAATTAGAATATTCACTACCAACTTTCTTCTAGTTATGGCACTCAGACTTCTCCCATTGTTGTGAATGGTCTCCTTACTCAGCAAGCACTTACGCTCCCATGCTCTCCCCCAGGGTCCCTTCCTAAGTGTGATGCAATAACTACAGTTTCCTTTTCACTCATCAACCACATTTACCAAGTTTCTTGCATGTAACATACGTCATTTACCAATTTTCTCATTCTATCTGTGTAAATTATTCAGTGTAATTCCTATTTCTGTCTACATTATTACTTTGTCCATAATGTAAGTGTAAGTCTACCACACTACAAATGTCATATTCAGAAGAGAAAAGTAGAATTTCTACTATGTTCTTACCTTTGGAAATCAAATTACTGAAATAAAAATCAGGCAGCCCACTTCCATCAGTAAACAACTCAAAGAACGATTGATTTTCCCTTCAGCTGCTGGAAGCTGACCAACAGAATGCACAACAACTTTATAATGTAGATAAACTTGCTCAGGAATATTAAACATCATTCAGGTGTACAAAAAGTACCGGCATATTTCATTATCAACCATAGCCATGCCTTATCTCATATGTTACTTTTCAATTCATAACATTTCTTCATACCTTTTTTAATCTGAAGAGTCCAAACCAGGAAGCCTTTTTGTTTTATATAACATACGTGATGTCAGGGTGAAACGGTATCTTATTTAATAAAAGCTGTTCACTCCCCTGCTAAGCCACAACATAATAACTGTATGTAAACACATGTAGTAGTTGTGCATATGTATTATATTGTCTCTTCCCTTGACCAACATTTTGGTAGTTTCTTTGATTCTGGATGGACTGACCACGGTGCTAACGAGATCACTGAGGTTAATCAATGATTCATGCACACAGAGAGAAAAACAAACCTCTTACTCATTCCCAGAACCGCACCCTTAATTTCAAAACTCTGTGGATGCAACAAATTCACCTCACTGACGAAATGACATCTCAAAGCAGATGCCTGTGGGTGAGCGAGTGGTCAGTCACATCAACATCATTTGCCACAAAATCATTTAAAAGTAAGTGAAACAGCACATTTATTAAATGTATGATCAAAGAATATTCACCAGTTAACAATGACTTAGTTTTACATGATTATTGCTATTATGCACCTCAGTGTAGATTCATCAAAGTCCTTGAAGTTAAATCAGGATTCTCCTACACCCCAACCACAATATTTGTATTGCCCCTTTTGTGGAAAAGTAACTCATATCTGGAGTCTTGTCAATGAAAAAGGCAGCATGGTTTACTCTCCACTTGGTTGCATGGTTTACTGCAGCAACACACATCCTGAATCCGTAACCTGGGAGAGGGCAGAATCCAACATCCTAGCTAGACGAGGGTGCAAGAGGTATAGAGTGGTAGCTGCTCAGTCAAGTTCTATTGGTGGCTCAGCCTATGTCTTGAGGCTAAATTTGCTCTGTTGTGAGTGACTTAATAGATCACCTCTTTCAGAGGGAACCTGTGGTCAAGTGAATAATAGAGTTTAGCTGAGAATCTATATGATGTTTGTGTGAAAGAAGAATGAGGTCTGGGAGAAAAGGAGAGGACAGGAAAGAGGGAGACACAAAGAGTGAAGGAGAGGGACAGGGAGAGGGAGAGGCAATGGGAGAAGAAAAGGAGGAAGAAGTAAAAAAGTAAAATGGATAGAGAAAGCAAAAGTAAAGCAGTTGAAAAATGACATCACTAATATCTATCTATTCAGGGGTCTTAGGAACTTTATTCACTTCACCTATTTCAGTGTGGTAAGTGTGGGAAATTTACCTTTCTTATGATTAGTCCTAAATCAAACTGAGACATCTCTGCATCTCACTAAAGATACACAATAGTATAATAATAAAAAAAAAATATGTTACAAAGTACTTTAGTGTTTACAAAGTGTTTCATCTGCATTTCTGACTTGATCCTCACAATGACCTCATTTTATTATCTACATTGACAGATAAGCCAGTGAAATTCGTAAAGAATATATTTCAAAGCAAGCAAATGCTGGGTCAAAGTATATATTATTACTGGCTCAAAAATACACTTTAGGATTACCTTCTATTTAAGTTTTTGGAGCTCAGCCAATTCTATTTTAGAACAACATACTATAAACCTAAAGGAGTCAAGAACGAATTAAATTTCTATGTTCTCCTCCTGTCTGTCTAAAAAGAAATTATTTTTCTTTTCTTTCCTTTTTTTTTTTTTTCCTGCAGACAGATCTCACTCTGTTGCCCAGGCTGGAGTGCAGTGGTGCCATCACGGTTTACTGCAGCCTTGACCTCCCAGGCTCAAGCAATCCTCCCACCTCAGCCTCCCTAGCAGTTGGGGCTACAGGTACATGCCACCACGCCTGGCTAACTTTTGTGTTTTTTGTAGAGATGGGGTTTTGCCATATTTCCCAGGCTTCTCTGTAACTCCTGGGCTCAAGCAATCTACCTGCCTTGGCCTCCCAAAGTGCTGGGATTACAGATACGAGCCACTGTGCCCAGCTAGAAATTAATATTCTTGCATCCTTACCAGGACATATAAAGTGTGATATGCCTTTAACAAGTCTAAAATGTGGTGGTGGTGTTCATCAGATTTAACTTTAATGGTATACTCTGCTATTTAAAAACAAGATACAAAAAAATTGAATTAAAAAGATGTTACTTCCAATGGTCTACTTACAAAACGTTATGTGATACTCTACAGTAATATAATGATCAGAAAATGCTAAACGTGCATTTTCTCTTAAATACCCTTTGGGGGTGAAGTCGCCTAAATGAAAATCACATGATACCCTCTTTTCAGACAAATGTCACAAAGGACGATTGATTTGTTCTTTAGCCACAAGATGCAGTCAGCCTCTTTATTTACGGTATGCATTAAGTTGCTCAGGAATCCATAGTGGTAGCTCTGAAAATGACACAGACGTGCACAGCAGTACACCAATCTTTTATTATAATCAATAATCATATCTTCTTGGATGATATGATTTCCAAACTTGTGACCCTCTCTCCTCCCCCTGCCAAAACAAACAAACAAACAAACAAAACCCACCCTGTTTTCCTCCCAGTCTTTCTTATCTCAGAAATAGCCTCAATATTTGTTAAATGAAATTCATTTGCAATCTTGATCTTTCCCTTTCTCACACCGCACATCAGCAGTCTCTATCAATTCTATCTTCACGTTATACATGAAATCTACCCACCCCTCACCACTGCCTCGGCCACTACCCTAAACTAAGCCACCAGCTAACTTCTCTCACGTGGACTATTTCAATCACTTCCTAACTGGTCTCCCTGCCTCTACATCTGCCCACTTAGAGTTTGTTACTCACACAGCAAGCCATTTTCAAAATGTAAATCAGATTGTACCACTTCCCTGCTTAAAAGTTTCCAACAGCTTCCCAATGTACTTGGAAGACGTTCCCAACTTCTTACCATGGCTTTCACAGTCCTACCAGATCTGTCTCCCGGCTACTTCTCCCTCTCCTTGAGTACCCCTGGACTCTCAGGCTTTCTTGTGAAGTAGGCACTCCGGGTACTATTTATCATATCTTCCTGTTTATTTCCTTCATTGCATCATCACAAAATGATGTTGTTTCTTTACTTGTGTTGCTTTCTTTTCCCGATGGAAGGTGACCTATCACAAGAGCCTGGTCTATAAAAGAGAGTCAATAAATATTTATTGAAAGAATGAATAATTCATATGTCCTAACATTTTTATTTAAATCCTCAAGAACTATATGCCAAAGGTTCTAATTTAAACTTTAAACATTTCAAGGAAAGAACTAATCTACCTCTAAAAGAGTATAATTCCTCGCAACCTTACTAATAGCTAATATCTTTAAACCAGACTCTGTACTAGTTATTGGCTTTAATCTTCCACATACTTACCACATGCTACGAACAAGAAAAATAGAGTTTAGAAACATTGAATAACTTGTGCAAGTTCATATAAATAGAAAATAGTGAAGTGGTGGCAGGAAAACACAGCATTATTTCCATGGTGTACTGGAGGGCTTTCCATTCATTCATTCAACAAACTTCTATTTAGGACCTATTAAATGCCACGGACTTGGCTTTTACTGAGTGAGATGTGGTCAGAAAGGAATACGAAATTGATTAAGTTGTAGTTCCTATCAGGGAGGTATTCAGACCTCCCTCTCCAGTCTAAAGAAACAAGCTTGCCTCATCCAGTGATTAGTACATTCCCTGTCTAGAACCAATCATCATGCAGAGGAGAGTTTATTACAGTCGGGATTTAGCAGAAGTGAGGTCTGGGAAAAACATATGCTGTTAAGAAGTGACTTTTGGAATATTTTGAACACTCTGAAAACAATACACAGCAGGTCCTTGAATTATGCCATTTTATTCTAACATTGATGAGAAAGAAGAATGATTTCCAGCTGGGGCCAGCCAGCATCTGTGGAGAGTTTGCACGTTCTCCCCATGTCTATGTGGGTTTTCTCTTGGCAGTCTGGTTTCCTCCCACATCCCAGAGATGTGCATGTTGATTTGATTGATGTGCCCACATTGTCCCAGTCTGAGCCTGTGTGGGTGTGTGTATGAGTGTGCCCTGCCGTGGAATGGCATCCTGGCCGGTGGGTTCCCACCTTAAGTCCTGAGCTGCTGGGACAGCCTCCAGCCACCTATGACCCCAAAGTGAAATAAACAAGTAAATAATCTTACTTTTTAAAATTAATCTTTCCTACATGTACATAGAGCTCACAATTTTTTCCGTGTTTAACTAGAAGTGTTTAGGGTCTTTATTTAGAAGCTTGTGGTGGTTTTATGACCAGAAGTATGCCGTAGGAACTTAACTCTTGTTTATGTCAATTAGCTTATGGTAAAATTAGTTTCTTTATATGTTATTTTGTTTAAAGTTGCAGTTTCCAAGAACTTACTTACGACATTAAGCGAGGACTAATTGTACAATGAATGTTCAATAACTAGATTGGTTAAGTAATTAATGAATTGACAGATTCAGAACACGCCACGCCCCAGCTCTTTGGGAACCCGCTTACGGCAGGAAGTGTTACCAAACACAATGAGTCATTAGTACTGCGTTGTTGGGTAAAAAAAATGAGGTTCAGCTGCCACATTGCTTAAAATTATTTAATAAAGGATTCTTCCAAGTTTCAACTTTTTAAACTTGTTCTTTCTGGTTCCTTGCTTCGGCAAACCAATATTTTGGCTCCTAGAGTTTTCTTATATTTTATTTAATACTTGCAGAAACCCTAACAACCCCATCACCATCCCTACTTTAACTTGGTTTTAGCTCTTCCTGGGAACTAGCTTCTTATCTCCTTAGCTTGTTCAGGCGGACTCCCAACACCTATGCTATTTCATTAGCCATTTAATAAATCCACTCCTAGATAGCTACCACTAACCCATGCTTGGCCAGACGGCCAACGAGTGCTGTGCCAAAAGCACCATCAAAATAAATGGCACAGGTGAGGCACCGTGGCTCACACCTGTAATCCCAATACTTTGGGAGGCCAAGGTGGGCGGACCACTTGAGGCCAGGAGTTCGAGACCAGCCTGGCCAACGTGGTGAAACCACATCTATGCCAAGAAATACAAAAATTAGCCAGACGTGGTGGTGCCCACCTCCAGCTACTCGGGAGGCTGAGGCAGAAGAATCGCTTGAACCCAGGAGGTGGAGATTTCAGTGACCCGAGACTGCACCACTGCACTCCAGCCTGGGCGGCAGGGAGAGACCCTGTCTCAATAAATAAGTAAATAAATAAATAAATGGCACAGATGGTGCCTTGAACTGTTAGGATTATGTAGGAGAGGAAATAGAGGGCAGGTGAGGGTTAGTCACATCGGTTTGCTGATGGAAGCAAGCCACAAAGCCCCCTGGTCATCCTTCCACTTCTCTTGCTTCTTGTGCACAGCCTTGCAGCAGGGCAGCCTCCCTTCTCTAAAAAGTTTCAGAAACAAACTCCAAAGCACATCATGACCTAGCTTTGCTCATTTCTCCAACTTGTCCCACCATCGCTGCATTCCCTCCAATCATAAGATCTTTTTTCGGTATCTGGTTTATTCTATTCTCTGTCTTGCCAGCAGATCTTAGCACATTTTGTTGCCTTTACTTGAATCACTCTTCCCCTTCATTTCTAGTTAGCTTTCAGTTGTCCTTCTGGTCTCACGGTACACATAATTTCCTCTGGGAACTTTCTCTCACAGCCTGCATCAAGCAAAAAAGATGCCGTTGCTATGTGATCTCAGAGTTCCTTAGGCCTCTCTCACCTTTCAGAGGTTCTTAATAATTACTTATTCCATTGACCATAATCTCCCTTGTACTATAAATTGTGTGACGGCAGGAATCTTGTCTCTCATGGCCCCTAGTGTACCCTAACACCTAGCAGCATTTGAAACATAATGGAAAACTAAGTAAATATTATTGATTGAATGAATGAATACATAAATTCTTAGAGATCAAGCTATGCTCCTCAGCTGACATCTGATATGCTGCCATTTAAGTCAAACCTCAACAATTCAAAAATAACTTGCTCAAAATCTACACTTATTAAGCTGCAACCCCTTCCATAATTGCGGTAAACAGCCGATGGTTGTGGATTTATGCAGGTATGAGAGCAGTGTTGCTGAGCTTGATGAAGAACCCATCACCACTACCTACTCCTGCCAGTTTATATGGAGATACGGGTTGTAACCAAAGGAACCTGGAATGCGACCATACTGACTTCGAAGTCCTGAGTAGATGAATTAGTCAGACTTGGTTTATTGCAACTAAACTAAATTTAAATGGCTTAAGTAAGAAGGGAAGGGAAGGGAACAGAAGGGATGGGAAGGGAAGGGAAGGGAAGGGAAGGGAAGGGAAGACAGTGCCTGTAATTCCAGCTGCTTGGGAGGCTGAGGCAGAAGAATCACTTGAAACCAAGAGGCAGAGGTTGCAGTGAGCCAAGGCCACGCCACTGCACTCCAGTCTGG
>NW_012108808.1:535075-620009 GCF_000951045.1 Mandrillus leucophaeus | reverse complement strand
AGGGAGGGAGGGGGAGGGAGGGAAGGAGATTCACTATTTCCCAGGCCAAGAAAATGCTTCATGACTTATTTCTAACTTGCTCCTTGTTTCTGAAGGAGAACCACTTTCCCCTAACACCCCTTGGCCAGGGTTAGATGTTAATCACTGCCAAGTTCTTAGTCTGGGACTCTTCAGTAAAGAATGAAAGCTGTAAAGCAGACAAGTTATAAAGCAGAGAAGCTGCCCTATTAAAAAGGAATTTTCTCAATAGCCAGTTCTCAGAATACTGTTGCCATCCTGTTGCTCATCCCCACTGCCCTGAACTAGCATATTCGAGAATAATTCTTAGTCTTCATAGTCTTGTCTGAGGAATTCTTTCTAATGTATGAGTTTTGTGCAGTAACCGAGGGATGGCTAGAGAAAACCCTTGATTAAATGGTAAAAATAAGCCGGAGGTGGTGGTTCAAGGCTGTAATCTCAGAGCTTTGGGAGGCAGAGACAGGCAGATTACTTGATGTCAGGAGTTCGAGACCAGCCTGGCCAATGTGGTGAAACCCCGTCTCTACTAAAAATACAGAGATCGTCTGGGTATGGTGGCACATGCCTGTAATCCCAGCTACTCAGGAGGCTGAGGCAGAAGAATCACTTGAACCCAAGAGGTGGAGGTTGCAGTGAGCCAAGACCACGCCACTGCACTCCAGCCTGGGTGACAGAGTGAGACTCTCTGTCAAAAAAAAAAAAAAAAGGTAAAAATAAACTGGAATAGAATGAAAAAACAAAACCATGAAAAGATCATTCATTTGGGTAACCTAAATTGTCTGGGGGGGAAAAGTCACTTAGTTCCAGGGTTATTTATGCTTTCCATCCAGCATAGCACTCCTCACAGCAGGACAGTCACTCTTATTTTTCAGGAGTTATAAGAGACGTTACATGATAAGACATTATTCATTTGAATGAAAATCAGAAAAACAAAAAATAGCTGATAAAAATCATTTTAATGTAACATTCCCAATTGAAAAAATGTAAAAGTTTTGGTTCTTAACACAACCATTAAAAGTTGTATACTGTGAACTAATGAATATTTTAAGTTTAAACATGTATTTTGTAGTTATATCAAATTATTTTTATATATTGCATATATCTACCCATTACATTTTACAGGAAAAAAAAAATGGCAACCTGTACTCATCAGTGTGTACATGGGAAAACAACAGTTTCCAATGAAAAAGATCTGCATTGGTTCTCAGATTTTCCATTTTCCTGGGCCCTACTGGCTGGCAGTCTATTTTTAAAATACTAATTAAGTAATTCAGACAATTAAGCATCATTTGCTTTTTAAAAAATTTGCTGTTTTTTTTGTTGCTGTTGTTTCTGATATGAGTTGAGCACTCTGCTGTTTGGTGTGTTTGTCTTTATGGCTGTGTTTAATTCTTAAAAATTTGCAAGATGAGCACCATTATTCCCATTTTACGTACAAGGAAACAGAGACAAACTTGAGTGACTTGTCTGAGGGCACAAAAGTAAGTCACACAGTAAATGGCAGAGTTTGACTCCGCACGGAAGTCTAACTAGTTCCTGTGCCCAGTCTTTGGGCCTCACAGCTTCAAGCAAAATACTGCCACCAGCTGGCGAGCGAACTATTGCCAAATGGTGAGTTTGCTCTCCAGTGGTCTCAGCTCACAGCCCCCTTTAAAAAAACAAAACAAAATAAAAAAAAGTCTGTCTGTCACAGGAAGGAGTTTCAAACCCTGAGTAGATAACTAAACTAAGTGACTTTTAAGGTCATTGAGGATACAGAATTATTAAGCAATGTCTTTGCCTGTCTCAGAAAATCTCATTGCCTTCCAGATAAGTGTTCAAGCTAAGAAGAGATAGAAAAAAAAAAAATCTTCCATCTGTGTTACAGTCTTAGAGAATGGGATGAGCTATTTGTAAGTAAGCGTTATTCTTCATCTCCGATCTTAGAATTCAGGAAATCATGTCCATATTGTTTGTTACAAGTTGCATTGTGTCTCCCAAAAGGATGTTGAAGTCCCAACCCCAACCCCCACTCCCTGTGAATGTGATCTTATCTGGAAAAGGGACCTTTGCAAATGATCGAGTTAAGATGAGGTAATACGGGCGGGCCAATATGACTGTTGTTTTTATAAAAATGGGAAATCAGAACACAAAGAAAGATAGACACAGAGAGAACACGGTGTAAAAATGGGAAATCAGAACACAAAGAAAGATAGACACAGAGAGAACACGGTGTGAACATGAAGGCAGAGACCAGGGTAATGCATCTACAAGCCAAGAAATGCAAAAGGCATGCCAGCAAACTATTAGAAGCTGGGAGGGGCTGGGCACAGTGGCTCACGCCTGTAATCCAAACCCTTTGGGAGGCCAAGGCGGGTGGATCACCTGGAGTCAGGAGTTTGAGACCAGCCAGGCCATCATGATGTAACCCCGTCTCTCCTAAAAATATTAAAATTAGCTGGGCGTGGTGGCAGGCGCCTGTAATCCTAGCTACTTGGGAGGCTGAGGCAGGAGAATCACTTGAACTCGGGAGGCAGAGATTGCAGTGAGCCGAGATCACGCCATTGCACTCCAGCCTGGGTGACAAGAGCAAAAGTCTTTCTCAAAAAAAAAAAAAAAAAAAGAGGAGGGGAAGGAAAAAGAAATATAGAAGCTAGGAGGGAGGCATGGAAAAGATTTTCCCTCAGAGACTTGAGAAGGAGCTAACCCTGCTGACCCTTGATCTCACTTTTGGCTTCCAGAACTGTGAGGCGCTACACTTCTCTTGTTTAAGCCGTCCAGGTTGTTGCTCATTGTTATGGCAGCCCTAGCAAACTAACACACTGCTAACTGTTTGGCTTTTTTTTTTTAAACAGCTTTATTGAGGTATAATTCATGTACCATACAATTTACCCTTTTAAAGCATACAATTCAATGTCTTTTAGTATATTTATAGGATTGTGCCACCATCACCACAATCTAATTTTAGAACATTTTTATCTCCCCTAAAAGAAACCTGCTAGTGGATAAGCAGTCAGTCCCTGTTCCTCCCTCCTAAGCCCCAACCCCTGGCCCTAAGCAACTGCAAATCCACTTTCTGTCCCTATAAATTTGTCTCTTTTGAAAAATTTATATAAATGGTATCTTATATATAATATGTGGTCTTTTGTGACTGGCTTCTTTCTCTTAGTATAGTATATTCAAGAGTCGTTTGTGCTGTAGCATGAACCAGTACTGTATTCATTTTGTGGCTGAATGACATGCCATTGCACGAGTATTCCATATTTTTTAATTCATTCATTAGTTCAAGGGTCCCCAGTCCCCGGGCTGTGGACCAGTACCTGTCCGTGGCCTGTTAGGAACCAGGTCACAGAGCAGGAGATGAATGGTGGGCAAGTGAGCATTACCACCTGTGCTCCACCTCCTGTCAGATCAGTGGTGGCATTAGATTCTCACAGGAGTGCAAATCCTACTGTGAACTGCACATGCAAGGGATATAGGTTGCGTGCTCCTTATGAAAATCTAATGTCTGATGATCTGAGGTGGAACAGTTTCATCCCAAAACCACCAACCCCCACCCCCTGTCTGTGAAAAAATTGTCTGCCATGAAACCTGTCCCTGGTGCCAAAAAGATTGGGGACCACTGGATTAGTCGATAGACATTTGAGGTGTTTCTTCTTGTTGCTATTATGAATAATGCTACTATGAACTTTCATGTACAATTTTTGTGTTCACATACATTTTCATTTCTCTTGGGTATATACCTAGGAGTGGAATTGCTGGGTGCTATGGTAACACTATGTTTAATATTTTGATGAACTGCTAAACTCATTTCAAAGCAGCTGCACCATCTAACATTCCTACCAGCAACATAGAAAGATTCCAACTTCTCCACATCCTTTCCAACACTTGATATTGCATACCTTTTTTATTAAAGCCATCACCACGGGTGTGAAATAACATCTCATTGTGGTTTGGGCTTGTATTTCTCTAAAGAGTAATGATGTTGAGCACCTTTTAATGTACATATTGGCTGTTGGATGTTTGTGTGTTTTTTTGTTGTTGTTGTTGTTGTTTTTGTTTTTTTTTTTTTTGAGATGGAGTCTCACTCTGTTGCCCAGGCTGGAGTGCAGTGGCACAATCTTAACTCACTGCAGTCTCTGACTCCTGGGTTCAAGCAATTCTCCTGCCTCAGGCTCTTGAGTAGCTGGGACTACAGGTGCCCACCACCACACCCAGCTAGCTTTTTGTATTTTTAGTAGAGATGGGGTTTCACCATATTGACCAGGCTAGTCTTGATCTCCTGAACTTGTGATCTGCCCACCTCAGCTTCCCAAAGTTCTGGGATTACAGGCATGAGCCACCACGCCTGGCTAGTTGTTTGTATATTTTCTTCAGATAAATGTCTATTCAAATTTTTTTTTTAAGTTTTACTTTAAGCTCTGAGATACATGTTCAGAATGTGCAGGTTTGTTACATAGGTATATGTGCGCCATGATTGTTTGCTGCACCTATCAACCTGTCATCTAAGTTTTAAGCCCCGCATGCATTAGGTCTTTGTCCTAATGCTCTCCCTCCCCTTGCTCCCCTACTCCCCAACAGGCCCCGGTGTGTGATGTTCCACTCTCTGTGTCCATGTGTTCTCATTGTCCAACTCCCACTTATGAATGAGAACATGTGGTGTTTGGTTTTCTGTTCCTGCGTTAGTTTGCTGAGAATTGGGTTATCTCTTGTTGTTATTATTGAGTTTGAGTTATTTATATATTATGGACACAAATTACTTATCAGATATAGGATGTGCAAATATTTTCTCCTATTCTGTGTATTGTCTTCACTTTCTTGATGGTATCATTTGCAGCACAAAATTCTTCACGTAGTCCAATTTATTCATCATTTTATTTTGTTGCTTGTATTTTTGGGGTCATAACTAAGGGATCATTGCTAATCCAAGGCAATTCCTTCACTTCCTTCTAAGAGAGTTGTCCTTTTTGCTTTTACATTTAGTGTTATCATCTGAGTTATTTTTTTTTGTTTATGGAGTGAGGTAGATTTATAATGGCATCCTTTTGCATGTAGATGTCCAGTTGTTCCTGCACTATTTGTTGAAAATACTGTTCTTTACCCATTAAATTATCTTGGTAACACTGTTAAAATCTATTGCCATCAATATCAGGGTTTACATCTGAAGTTCAATCCTACGCCATTTTTTATATGTCTACCCTTATGCCAAAACCACGCTGTCTTGCTTACTGTAACTTTGTAGTAAGTTTCGAAATTGGGAAATATGAGTCTTCTAAATTGTTCTTCTTTTTCAAGATTGTTTTGACTATTTTGAGTCTACTGAATTTTCATATATATTTTAAGATTGGCTTGTAATTTTCTACAAAAAGGCAGCTTGAATTTTGATAGAGATTGCACTGAATTTGCAGATAAATTTGGGAAGTATTGTCATCTTCACAATATTAAGTTTTCTCATCCATAAAAATGGCATGTCTGCATTTATTTAGATCTGCTTTAATTTCTTTTAACAATATTTGTAGTTCTCATTGTGCAAGACTTTCATTTTCTCTGTTAAATGTATATCAAAAGTATTTTATTGAGTAATAAGAATGCATTAAGATGGTGAATAAGAAGCAGGACTAGCTTGCAGCTCCCACTTGGACAGACAAAGCAGCCTGTAGAGACTCACATTATGAACGTTTGCTCCAAGAAATACTGCAGGAACATACCTGGAAATCTGAGAATCCACACACCCTTTCAAAGAACTGGATCACTGCTGCAGGCTCCCTGAGATGCTGAAAAACTGTGAATCTGCTTGCTTTATCAGCAGGGAGGCTCGTGGTCTGGAGCAGGTTCTCAGCCCTGGTCATCAGCTGCCTGAAAATCGATTTGGTGCTGTTGGGGGGACACAGTGGGAGTGAGACCAGCCTTTAGGACTATGGGCTGAGTGGGAGCGGGGTGATGCCTGTGATTGCCAGCTGTCCCCCACTTCCCTGGCAACCTGTATGACTCAGCAGAGCCAGCCATAATCCCCCTGGGAATATAACTCCACTGGACTGGGAACCACATCCCCATCCCCCACAGCAGCCACAGCAAGACCCACCCAAAGAGAGGCTGAGCGCAGACACACCTATCCCTGCCCCCACCTAGTGGTCTTTCTCTATCCGCCCTGGTAGCCAAAGACAAAGGTCATTATCTCTCGGGAGCTCTATGGCCTTGTCCACCACCTGAGAAACCTGAATACTTAACCAGGTGTCCCCAGGGCAAGTTCGCATCCTCCCTATGGGACCACAGATAATGAGTTCTTGAAAGTGCCACCTCCTGGCTGGAGACCAACCAACACAAAACCAGTGCACTAAACAAAAACACAATGAAGGACCCTCACAGAGTCCACTTCACTCCCCTGCTACCTCAACTGGAGCAGGTGCTGGTATCCACGACTGAAAGACCTGAAGACCAATCACATCACAGGACTCTGCAGATGCTCCCCAGTACCAGCCCAGAGCCCGTTAGTTCCAATGCGTGGAGGTCAAAAACAGTCACTACAGTTCAGCTCTCGGGAAGCGCCATTCCAAGGGGAAGGGGGACAACACCACATTAAGGGAGCACACTGTGGGACAAAAGAATCTGAACAGCAGCCTTTGAATCTCAGATCTTCCCACTGACATAGTTTACCCAAATAAGAAGGAACCAGAAAAACAATTCTGATAATATGACAAAACAAGGTTCTTCCACATTCCCAAAAGATCATACCAGCTCACCAGCAATGGATCCAATCCAAGATTAAATCTCTGAATTGCCAGAAAAGGAATTCAGAAGGTCAATGATTAAGCTAATCAATAAGGCACGAGAGAAATATGAAGTCCAACTTAAAGAAATTAAAAATGTGATACAGGATATGAGAGGAAAATTCTCTAATGAAATAGATAGCATAAATAAAAAACAGTCACAACTTCTGGAAATCAAGGATATACTTAGAGAAATGCAAAATGCACCGGAAAGTCTCAGCAATAGAATTAAACAAGCAGAAGAAAGAACTTCAGAGCTTAAAGACAAGGTTTTTGAATTAACCCAATCTGTCAAAGAAAAAAGAATTTTTAAAAACAAACAAAACTTCCGGCCGGGCATGGTAGCTTAATGCCTGTACTCCCAACACTTTGGGAGGCTGAGCCGGGCAGATCATCTGAGGTCGGGAGCTCGAGACCAGACTGACCAATATGATGAAAAAGTCCAGGACCAGATGGGTTCACAGCTGAATTATATCAGGCATTCAAAGAAGAATTGGTACCAATCCTATTGACACTATTCCAAAAGATAGAGAAAGAGGGAATCCTCCCTAAATCATTCTATGAAGCCAGTATCACCCTAATACCAAAACCAGAGAGGGAAATAGCCAAAAAAAAAAAAAAAACAAAAAAAAAAACAAAAAAAAACTACAGACGAATATCCCTGAAGAACATTTTATCAATCCATTCACATGCTGCTGATAAAGACATACCTGAGAATGGGAAATTTATAAAGAAAAAGAGGTTTAACGGACTCATAGTTCCACATAGTTCCATGTGGCTAGGGAGGCCTCATAATCATGGTAGAAGGTGAAAGGCACATCTTAGCTGGTGGCAGGGAAGACAGAAAGAGAACCAAGCGAAATGTTTCTCCTTATAAAACCATCAGATCTCATGAGACTTATTCACTACCATGAGAACGGTATGGGGGAAACTGCCCTCATGATTCAATTATCTCCCACCGGGTCCCTCTCACAACACATGGGAATTATGGGAGCTACAGTTCAAGATGACATTTGGGTGGGGACACAGCCAAACCACAGATGCAAAAATAGATAAAAAATCCTCAACAAAATACCAGCAAACTGAATCCAACAACATATCAAAAAGATAATCCACCATGATCAAGAGGGTTTCATACCAGGGATATAAGGGTAGTTTAACATACACAAGTCAATAAATGTGATACACCATATAAACAATTAAAAACAAAAATCACATGATTATCTCAAAAGACACAGAAAAAGCATGTGACAAAATGCAGCATCTCTTTATGATTAAAACCCTCAGCAAAATCAGCATATAAGGGACATACCTCAATGTAATAAAAGCCATCTCTGACAGACCCACAACCAACGTAATACTGAATGGGAAAAAGTTGAAACCATTTCCTGTGAGAACTGGAACAAGACAAAGATGCCCACTTTCACCACTTCTATTCAACATAGTACTGGAAGTCCAAGCTAGAGCAATGAGACAAGAGAAAGAAATAAAGGGCATCCAAATCGGTAAAGAGGAAGTCAAACTCGCTGTTTGCTGATGATATGATCATATACCTAGAAAACCAGAAAGACTCATCCAAAAAGCTCCTAGAACTGGTAAAAGAATTCAGCAAAGTTTCAGGATACAGAATTAATGTACACAAATCAGCAGCTCTGCTATACACCAACAACAACCAAGCTGAGAATCAAATCAAGAACTCAACCTTTTTCACAATCGCTTAAAAAACAATACTTAGGAATATACGTAAACAAGGATGCAAAAGAGCTCTACAAGGTAAACTACAAAACACTGCTGACAGAAATCATAGATGATGCAAACAAATGGAAACACATTCCATACTCATGAATGGACAGAATCAATATTGTGAAAATGATCATACTGCCAAAAGCAGTCTATAAATTCAGTACAATTCCCATCAATTCCCATTCTTCACAGAACTAGGAAAAACAATTCTAAAGTTCATATGGAACCAAGAAAGAGCCTGCATAGCCTAAGCAAGACGAAGCAAAAAGAACAAATCAACATTACCCAACTTCGAACTATACTATAGGGCCACAGTCACCAAACTAGTATAGTACTGGTATAAAGTATGTACATAGACCAATGGAGCAGAATAGAGAACCCAGAAATAAAGCTAAATACAGCCGACTGAAATCTTCGACAAAGCAAACAAAAACAAAGTGGAGAAAGGGCAGCCTATTCAACAAATGGTGCTGATATTTGGCAAGCCACACGTAGAAGAATGAAACTGGATCCTCATCTCTCACCTTATACAAAAATCAACTCAAGATGGATCAAAGCCATATTTAATCTAAGACCTGATCCACACAAGATGGATCAAAGCCTTAAATCTAAGACCTGAAACCACGAAGATTCTAGAAGATAACACTGGAAAAACTCTTCTAGACATTGGCTTATGCAAAGATTTCATGACCAAGAACCCAAAAGCAAATGCAACAAAAACAAAGGTAAATAGATGAAACTTAATTAAACAAAAAAGCTTCTGTACAGCAAAAGAAATAATCATCAGAGTCAACAGACAACCCATAGAGTGAAAGAAAATCTTCACAATCTACATGTCTGACAAAGGACTAATATCAGGAATCTATAATACAAAGAAGTCAAATAAATCAGCAAGAAAAAAACAATCCCATCAAAAAGTGGGCTAAGGATGTGAATAGACAATTCTCAGAAGAAGATATATAAATGGCCAACAAACATGGAAAAATACTCAACATCACTAATCGTTGGGGAAATGCCAATCAAAACCACAATGCGATACCATGTATCTCCTGCAAGAATGTCCATAATCAAAAAAATCAAAAAAGAATAGATGCTGGCATAGATGCACTGAAAAGGGAACACTTTTACACTGTTGATGGGAAAGTAAACTAGTACAACCACTATGGAAAACAGCATGTACATTCCTTAAAGAACCAAAAGTAAGTCTACCATTTGGTCCAGCAATCCCACTGCTAAATATCTACCCAGAGGAAAAAAAGTCATATGAAAAAGATACTTGCACATGCATGTTTATAGCAGCACAACTTCCAATTGCAAAAATATGGAACCAGCCAAATGCCCATCAATCAGTGAGTGGATAAAAAAATGTAGAACATATCATACCATGAAATACTACTTGGCCATTAAAAAGAATGAAATAATGGCATTTGCATCAACCTGAATGAAATTGGAGATTTATTCTAAGTGAAGAAACTCAGAAATGGAAAACCAAACATCATATGTTTTCACTCCTATGTGGAAGCTAAACTATGAGGATGCAAAGGCATAAAAATGATACAATGGACTTTGGGGATTCAGAGGAAATGGTAGTGGGGGCAAGGGATAAAAGACTACACATTGGGTACAGTATACATTGCTCAGGTGCTGGGTGCACCAAAATCTCAGAAATCACCACTAAAGATCTTATTCATATAAACAAACACCACCTCTTTCCCCAAAACCTATTGAAATAAAAAAGTAAAAAATTTAAAAATAAATACATAAATAAAATTTTAAAAAGTATTTTATTCTTTTTGATGCTATTGGAAATGGAATGTTTTCTTTATTTTATGTTTTGTGATGTTGTTAGCATATAGAAATACTATTTTTGTAGATTGGTTTTGTATTCTGCAATCTTGCTGAAACCATTTATTCATTCTAATAGTTTTTTAAATAGATTCCTTAAGGTTTTTTAATATAAAAGATTATTTTACCTGCAAATAGAGGTAGTTTTGCTTCTTCCTTTACAAACTGAATGCCTTTCATTTCCTTTCCTTGCCCTAGAACCTCCATTACTATGATAACTACAAGTGGTAAGTATAGATATCCTTGTTTTGTTCTTGATCCTAGGAAGAAAACATTCCACCTTTCACCATTAAATATGTTACCTGTAGGGTTTTTAGAACCCTTTATCAGGTTAAAAGAGTTCCCTACTATTTCTAGTCTGCTGAAAATTTTCATCATGATAGAGTGTTGGATTTTGTCAAATGCCTCTTTCCGTATGTATTGAAATGATCATATAGTTTCTTTCATTCTGTTAATATGGTATATTACATTGTTTGATTTTGGATATTAAACTAACCTTTACATTTCTGAAATAAATTCCATTTGGTAATGGTGTCTAATCCTTTTTATGTGTTACTTGATTTGGTTTATTAAATATTTTGTTGTGAATTTTTGCACCCAAACTTACAAGAGATGTTGGTCTCTGGTTTTCCTCTCTTGTATTGTTATTCTCTGGTTTTAGTGTCAGAGTAATACTGATCTTACAGAAAGAATGTTAACTGAATTTTAAACAATTGCTATTCTCCATGTTTCTCTGTCTCTCTCTCTACCTGACTCTCTCTTTCTCTCTCCCTCTCCTTATCTGTAGGGTCACTGCCAAGTGTTTTCACTTTCTCAAAAAGTCTGCATATCTATAGGTATTCTGATTTTGGTCAACAATAATTGATGGAACATGTATTCATTCAATAAATACTAAAATCCCTTTTTTCTTAGACATTTTTTGTCAGCCTGTCTGGTTTCAGTCCAAAATAGCCATGCTTTTATTTTTACTTAGCACTCCTAGGAAGACCCAGTCACTGTGTAGGAACTGAGGAAGCTAAGTGAATAAAATAAATGCCATGACACCATCTGAGTAGTTTATAATCTAGTGAAGGATACAGACAAATAAACTGGCCTTATAATCTAGGTGCTAAGTACCATGATAGGGGAAGTAAACAGTGTTATGGGAGTACATCAGAGAGGTACCTCAGCCAGACATGGAGAGAACATTCTGGAAAATGATCACCAGAAGTGCTATCTGAGCCCAGACCGGAGGATATGTGGGAATTAGCCAGGTGAAGAAGGCAGAAGTGCATGGAGAGCAAAGACTGTTCTAAGGTATCATAAAGAGAAAGTGAAAATGCCAAGAAGCAAGAGAGACACAGCTCTCTGCAGGAACCCAAAGTAGCTAAATATTAATTAAGCTAGAGTGGTGCAAGTAGCATTGATGAAAACAAAACCTACATTTGGAGGCCAAGGTGGGTGGATCACTTGAGGTCAGGAGTTTGAGACCAGCCTGCCCAACATGGTGAAACCCCGTCTCTACTGAAAAAAAAAAAATACAAAATATAGCCAGTTACGGTGGTGCACGCCTGTAGCCCCAGCTACTCAAGAGACTGAGGCAGGAGGATTGCTTGAACCCAGGAGGCAGAGGTGGCAGTGAGCTGAGATCATGCCACGGTACTCCAGCCTGGGCAACAGAGCGAGACTCCGTCTCAAAACAACAACAATAACAGCAACAAAAAAAACCAAACAAACAAACAAACAAAAAAACACCACCACCACCAACAAAAACCTTGTAAGCTTTATTTTAAAATGTTTGCAACAATAAACTAAAATGTCTACACTAGAACCATGGTAGCTGGAAGTATCATTAGAAACAATCCAGTTCAGGCCAGGTGTGGTGGCTCATCCCTGTAATTCCAACACTTTGGAAGGCCAAGGTGGAAGGATAGCTTGAGGCCAGGAGTTTGAGACCAGCTTGAACAACATAGCAATACCACATCTCTAAAATAAGTAAATAAATAAATAACATTTTTTAAAAAAATTTAATTAGCTGAGCATCTGAGCATAGTGGCACATGCCAGTAGTCCTAGCTACTCAGGAGACTGAGGCAGGAGGATTGTTTGAGCCCAAGAGTTTGAGGCTGCAGCCACTGTGATCATGCCACTACACTCCAGCCTGGAGGACAGAGTGAAACCCTGTCTCAAAAAAGAGATATAACCCAATTCAAATTCATCCTCATTTCATGATAAGTGTTTGAGGTGATGAGTATGCTAATTCCCCTGATTTGATCGTACACATTGTATACAGCTATTTCATGAAATATCGTCCTGTACCCCATAAATACATATGATTATTATGTGTCAATTAAAATTCATTTTTAGGCCTGGTACAGTGGCTCATGCCTGTAATCCCAGCACTTTGGGAGGCTGAGGCAGGTAGATCACTTGAGGTCAGGAGTTTGAGACCAGTCTGGCCAACATGGTGAAACCATTTCTCCACTTAAAAAATACAATAATTAGCCCCGGGTGTGGTGGCGCACGCCTGTGGTCCTAGCTACTCACGAGCCTGAGGCAGAATTGCTTGAACCTGGGAGGCAGAGGTTGCAGTGAGCCATGATTGTACCACTATACTCTGGGAGACAGATTGAGACTGTTTCAAAATAAATAAAATAATAAAATAAAATTTAGTTTTAGAAACCCATCCTCATTTTAAGGATCTCTTTCATTATATACTGACTAAGAATCCTACAGTTGCTGCCTAAACGATCAAGGAAGGGGAAGATAACTAGCTCTAATTTTAAGAAAGTTTTCCCAAAGTTTGAATTTTTAAACAGCAAACACCTAGAACTTTATTTCCTGATACACTTATGCTTTCTGGGGCAATAATGAATAACTCACCCTCTTTTACATAATATCATTTTAGACATTTGAACATACCTTTGATATTTCTATTTAGTCCTCTTTTCTCTGACCAGTTCTGTCTAATGGAACTTTCTGTAATAATGGAAATATTCTATAATCTGTACTCAGAGGCGTCAATGGCCACATCAGCTCATGACTACTGTACTTGACAGAGCTACTCTAGACTATCCTGTTTCCTTTAATTATCTTGTGTAATTACTGCTAGACCTTAAGCAATTCCTTGCCAGACACAGTGGCTCATGACTGTAATTCCAGCACCTTGGGAGGCTAAAGTGGGTGGATCACTTGAGGCCAGGAGTTCAAGACTTGTCTGGACAACATAGTGAAACCCTGTCTCTACTAAAATACAAAAATTAGCTGGGTGTGGTGGTGCGCGCCTGTAGTCCCAGCTACTTGGGGGACTGAGGCATGAAAATCGCTGGAACCCAGGAGGTGGAGGTTGCGGTGAGCCGAGATCACACCGCTGCACTCCAGCCTGGGCAATAGAGTGAGACTCTGTCTCAGAAACAAAAACAAGCACAAAACAACAACAAAAATCCTGATTACTCTCTTGTCTCCTGTGGAGGTTAGTCATATACGATGTACTAAGCATAATATGCTTTTCCACCCGTGACCAATCAAAGCAGAATAAAAGGAGATCATTGTCTTCTCTGTAACTTAGGCTTACTTTTAATAATTTAGCTTACGGTTGTCTTAAGCTGTAGGGAAGTTAGCACTTGTAGTCCACTAAAATCCTTACGGCTCTTAGGTATATATTGCTATTAATCCTGGTTATGTTTCCTCTCCTCCATTTGCGCAGTTGAACTTTTAAATCAAGGGAAACATTTTGCAGGATCTTGATTCTGTCCTGTAGAACCAAGTGTTAGCTGCTGTTTTTCCTCTGCCTCAGTATTAAATTTGATAAGCTTGGCATCAGCGGCCTTATCTAGGTCAATGATAAACATGTTTAACAGGACAAGACTACAGGGAAAGCCTCAAGTCACAACACTAGAAACTCTCCTTGGTCAAGAGAATTCGGATTCAGTTGCTGAACCAGGTAAGACTCTAGCTACATTTCTGGTCCAAAGTGGACAACTGACGAAGGAAGTAGTCACGCTCTTGATTGTGTAGTGATCACATGGATGTAACAATTCATCAAGCTGTGTGCTTTTCTAGTGTGTTTGTATGATGTAGTTCCATTAAAAATTAAATATCATGGTGTTGTATAATACCAAAAGCCAGTATTTCAATCTCACCTCAAAACTCTATTACAAAGCCTTTAGGCCTCAGGTCCCTTTTCCAACTCTGTAGAGCCACACTTCCCAAGGGGCAGCTTTACTCTTTGGAGAAACAGGACACAAGAGGCTCAGGACTCTTCTGATGCTGAGGGGGCCTTGGGTGAGGTAGGCAGGTGGCAGAAGAGGGATTCTGTGAAAGGGAACCCACTCAACTGTCAGATCCTGTCTCCTCCCACATATGTGATTCCCAGCATGAAGACATATGAGCAGTTTCGGCCCCAGAGAGTGATTGGAAGATTTTTTTGAAGAAACTGAACCAAACCCACAGAAAAATACTTAACAAAGTTTGAAAAGATTGACTTGCTGCCTGATCATCTATGGTTTTACAATCACATTTGCAAATTCTTTCTGTCACCTGGAGTGTAAGTTATCTGACTTTGGAGACTTAAAAGTTTATTTAAGGCCAGGTGCAGTGGCTCACACCTGTAATCCCAGGAGTTTGAGAGGCCGAGGTGGGCGGATCACGAGGTCGGGAGATCAAGACCATCCTGGCCAACATGGTGAAACCCTGTCTCTACTAAAAATACAAAGAATTAGCCGGACATGATGGCGGGCACCTATAGTCCCAGCTACTCAGGAGGCTGAGGCAGAAAAATCGCTTGAACCCAGGAGGCAGAGGTTGCAGCAAGCCGAGATTGTGCCACTGCACTCCAGCCTGGGTGACAGAGCCAGACTCTGTCTCAAAAAAAAAATAAAAATAAAAATAAAATAAAAAGTTTATTAAAATGTGTGAAGCACTTTGCTAAAAATTTCCTCCTCTTTGGGATTTGGTTCCCTTTGAACAGGACTAGTTTAACTGTTTCCTTTTCCAACTTGAAGATCATTTTCCTATGACATAGAAATGCAGGAATTAGGCAGCTCAGCCTCCCATTCTAATATGCTAATGATATATTCCAGTAAGGAATTGGGCAGTGACCAATTCCTTATTCTCCTACCTCTATACCATCATAATATTTTTTTATTATCAGATGAATTATTTTATAGCAAAACAAAGCTCAGAGAACCTTCACGGAATACAAGAGGTCTGACTAAAATCTGCCAACAGACTAAATAGTTCTAAATTTTCTTTATTAGCTGGACACGAACTTAAATGGACATGAATGCGCTCTAATATATAATTTGGTCCCTCAAAGAGCATATCAAGCTGCATAACCCACAAGAACATGCACCAGTGAAGTCAAAGTTTAAGTTGCCAAAGCATTAGAATGCAGCCAGACTTCAACTGAACCCGGCAGCCCCCACACCTGGTTCTGACTCTGGCTTGTATTTCAAGAACCCTCTTCTTTCCTTGTCCTCTCCTGCCCCATCGTTTGCTGTTAATTACTAAAAACCTTCTGAACTGATTATTAAAATGGCAGCTTACTTACCACTCCTATATTATGATGCTATTACAATGTCCTCTCTTTGTTTTAATTGACAGATATTTATTGAACTCCTACCATGTTCGAGGCAAGGTGCCAGGTATACATAACAAGGGAGAAAATACACACAGAGTGGGAAGATCTCAACTCTGCAGTCAGCTTTGCCACGAACCACCTGTGTGCCTTTGACCATATTAATAACCTTCACTGGCTGAGGGTTAGGCAAATGTTTGCTCACTGTTAGGCACATTTGCTCACTGCCTGAGCAAATGTGCAGAAGAATGAAAGCACACAGTGCAAAAGAGAAACCTTTGGCTAAAAAAGAGGTAGCAATACAATTTGCAAATGTGATTGTAAAACCATTCTAAATAATCGGGCAGCAAGTCAGTCTTTTCAAACTTTGTATTTTTCTGTGGGTTGGGTTCAGTTTCTTCAAAAATATCTTCCAATCTCTGTCTGGAGCAGAAAACACAAGGTGGCGTATGCTGAGAGCTGACAGAGATGAGTGTCACAGAACTCTGAGTGAGGGAGAGTGGGAGAGATTTATCTTATCTGAAGCAGAAATAAGACCTCAGAAAGAAGAGTGGGGCTGATGGAGTGGTGCGATGAGTCTTGAACTGGATCTTTAAATAAAGGGAGGGAATTTTAAAAATAGCTAACATTCATTACATGCATCGCATACTTCACATGGTGCATCTTACTGAATCCTCGCAAACCCATGAAGTATTAGTATCCTCATTTCATAGATGAGGAAATAGCTCTCCAGAGAGAGGAGGGGGAAAGGCTTTCCAGGGAATGAGCCAATCACCAGGAGCCAAGGAGTTTCCTAAAGCAAGGGAGCAAGACCCGCTGGCAGGGCGTGCACAGTAATCTCTCCTGTTACTATCCCTGCAGTGCTGGTTTCAGCATCCTATGCGCAGCTTGTGGGTTAGTTATCCCATGTTCTCATTCCGTCACGGTCTCTTTCTTTTTGTGAGTGCACAAAGAGCAGCCTGTGTCCCTGAGTTGAATTACTTATTTTCTTGATAGTTTGAAAGTAACATTTCATATCTTAGATTCTAGCCATTCATGTCCTTTTTCTTTAGTCTTTTAGAATGCAACAGACCTCTAAGCATATGTACTGAAGACATTTTACCATGGCCTTCTGATGATTTCATGTAAGAATGTCAACATTTGGCAGTCACTTGCAGAGACAGCATTCAGTAGACTAATGGCATGCTACTCTTTCTAACATTGGCTGAAAAATTATATTCTTTTGCAAGAATGGATTAGGAGCTAAACCTTCAGAAACAAGGTGCTCACTCTTCAGGAAGAGCTTAGATACTCTCTCTCTCTATGGAAATACAGAACTTAAATGTGGAATTAAAAAGCCCTACTAGGCTGGGCGCGGTGGTTCACGTCTGTAATCCCAGCACTTTGGGAGGCTGAGGCGGGCGGACCACAAGGTCAGGAGTTCAAACCTGGCCAACGTGGTGAAATCCTGTCTGTACTAAAAAATACAAAAAAAATAGCTGGGAGTGGTGGTGGGCACCTGTAATCCCAGCTACTCAGGAGGCTGAGGCAGGAGAATTGTTTAAACCCGGGAGGTGGAGGTTGCAAGGTTGCAGGGAGCCGAGATCGTGCCACTGCACTCCAGCCTGGGCAACAGAGTGAGACTCCATCTCAAACAAAACAAAACAAAACACAAAAAACCTACTAGGTTTTACATAAGAGCATGAGAATTTGAAGTTGGGGTAAGAGTCTCCACAGAACCAATCTTATCCAAAGGTCTAACTGTCTTTAGCCAAATATGTAGCAAAGAGTAAAATACTAGTTAATTATACCAATATAATTCTAAGCATACTCTACTACTAATTTTTAAATTATAATATTAACTAAACTTTTAAACAATTAGTAAAATCCAAATAGATAATCCAAGAAACAGAGTATCTTTTGTCAGCTGGGCACGGAGGCTGAAGTGGGAGGATCACTTGAGACAGTTCAAGATCAGCCTGGGCAACATAGTGCGGCCTTGTCTCTATAAAAAATAAACTAGCTGCATGTGGTGGCACACACCTGTGGTCCTAGCTACTCAGGAGACTGAGATGGGAGGATCACTTGAACCCAGGAGGTGGAGGCTGCAGTGAGCCAAGATGGCACCATTGCACTCCAGTGGGAGACAGAGCAAGACCCTGTCTTAAAAAAAAAAAAAAAAAAAAAAAAAAAAACTTGTGAATTATCTGCTAGAGTCAGAGTTATGTACTCTGTTCTGTATTCTAGTCTTCATATTTATTTTTGTCTCATTATCAAATGCCAGTATAGTTAGAAGGTTAATTTAGGAAATTTTAAAAAGAAAGGTTTGGCTGGTAAGTTAGCTTAAAGTCTGTCTACTCTATACCAACATACTTGTATGTGTCTTACCACTTCCTGGATGACTACTGGTTTAGAACCTTTTTTCCCTTCAAATATCACTTTTAAAAGTATTCCCTACGAGTTTTATAGAAGATGCAACTCTCCAGCATAGTGAACATAGTAGCCACAAGCACAGCTTCAAAAGTCAAAAGACCGGGCCTGTGATCTGAACCTCTCAGACAATTCTCTCATCTGTCAAATAGAGAAAATAGCATCTACCTCAGAAATCAAATGAGAATGTGCATTAAAATCTCAGCATACTAAACATAGCACAATTCAGGACACAAAGGAAGTGCTCAATAAACGTGTAGTACGAAGCATGAGTTGGAATTTACCAAGTTAGTTTAAAACGTTTAGCAGAGTTTCCAGCAGCAGGTGTCACTCTCTCCCTAAGTGCTAACAGGGAGTCACCTTTTATTGCTAATTCAGATACTGGGCATTCCATGAGTATTAGGGAGTAAAAGGTAGAAGATAAAAGAATTCTTATAGTTGTAACTAAACAGCAGACTTTTTTTTTTTTTTTTTTGAGATGGAGTTTCCCCGCTCTTGTTGCCCAGGTTGGTGTGCAATGGTGTGACCTCAGCTCACTGCAATGTCCACCTCCCGGGTTCAAGCCATTCTCCTGCCTCAGCCTCCCGAGTAGCTGGGATTACAGACGCCCACCACCACACTCGCCACAATATCCGGCTAATTTTTTGTATCTGTAGTAGAGATGTGGTTTCACCATTTTGGTCAGGCTGGTCTCGAACTCCTGACCTCAGGTAATCCACCCGCCTTGGCCTCCCAAAATAAAAGCACACTCTTTAAATTGACATACAGTTGTACATATTTGTGGAGTACACAGTGACATTTCAATACATGTAATGTATAGTGATTAGCATATCCATTAACTCAGACATTTATCATTTGTGTTGGGAAGTCAATATTCTCCTTCTAGCTATAGTCATCCTATGGTGTTATAGAACATCAGTATTTCTCCCTTCCAACTGTAATTTTATATTCTTTAACAAATGTTTCTATCCCTCTGTGCTCCCTCCCCTTCCCAGCCTCAAGTGTCTTCTGGTATTTTACTACTGAGATCAACTCTTTTTAGCTTCCACGAGTGAGAACACGCAGTATTTAACTTTCTTCCTGGCTTATTTCACCTAACACAGTGTCTTCCAGTTCCTTCCATGTTGCCACAAATGACAAGGTTCTTTTTTGTGGCTGAGAAGTATTCCATTGTGTATATATGCCACATTTTCTTAATCCACACCTACATTGATTCCCTCTCTTGGCTATTGTGAAATGCTACAATAAACTTGAGAGTGCAGATGTCTCGTCCATATACCGATTTCATTTCCTTTAGATAATTGCCCGGTAATGGGATTTCTGGATTGTATAGTAGCTCTATTTGTAGCAAACAGCACAATTTTAATTGCAGCCAGCCCCAAATTTGTTGCTTGAGGGTTGTAACAAATTTACACACATACACACACACACACGGTGGACATACGAACCACATACAAAAGCGTGACCTACAAACAAAACATTTTATCAGTTTTAAGTATCTGAATCCCTTACTTGGACATCTTTACTGCGTAAGCTTTCAAAAAAAGAAAAAAAAAGGAAGTCACCAGATAATGACTCCACAGTTAAAAAAATAAAAATAATTACCACCATATCTAAGAATTACCAACCCTTGATGAGTTACAACTTAGATACTTGAGATTCTATCAGTCCTGAAAAGTTTAGCTCTATTCTTCAACTGTAGAGAAAACACACATTATCTAAGCAGGGCAAAGAGCTGCTTCAATAAGTATTGCTTTACTAGGTCAAGACGATTTCCCACAATAATTAAACCTGAAAAATTCATGTTCAAACAGCAAGGAAACATTTCGGCAAAGGAAGCACTTAAAAAAAAAAATAGAAACCAATCCTTTTGTTGTAAAACTTAATAACTTAATTTCTGTACTTTCAATTTTAAGAATAAAAGGTGACAATGTTTAAAACTGGAAACCAGATAATCAGACAAAAATCACATTTATTTCAAGAGCTCAAAGTGCAAATACAGCAAGTCAGTTCACAAACTTTCAAGATACAGTTTTTAATGACAATGGAAATTTGATATACAAAAATGAAAGGGTAAATAGAAATAAAGCTCCTCAATTTTTTAAAAAATTCAAGTAACTTGAAAAGCCTTTAGATTAAAATACTCCACTTACATCCACTCAGAAATGCCAGTACTGCACTGCAATCAAGAAGGACTCTTCAAGGAGAATCAGCTCAAACTGGTCAGTCTAGATTAGAATGGAAGTTCTTGGTGCTGGCTTTTCTTGATTTGGAAGCTTCAGTCACTCACTGCCATCAATTGATGAGGTTCAATCCATGACATTTTGATCTTTTGGCAAATTCTAAAACATGTTTAAAGTTAAAAAGGCTGGGCACAGTGGCTTATACCTATAATCTCAGCACTTTGGGAGGCCAAGGTGGGCAGATCACTTGAGGTCAGAAGTTCAAGACCAGCCTGGCCAACATCGTGAAACCCCATCTCTACAAAAATACAAAAATTAGCTAGGCATGGTGGTGGGTGCCTGTAATCCCAGCTACTTGGGAGGCTGAGGCAGGAGAATGGCTTGAACTGGGAGGCAGAGGTTGCAGTGAGCCGAGATTGTGCTGCTACACTCCAGCCTAGGCGACAGAGTGTGGCTTCATCTCAAAAAAACCCAAAAAAGTTAAATATAAGGCCAACACCACTATGAAGAATTTTCTGAAATGACCAGGATGTATCTAAAAGATTTAAAGACCAATGTCAACTTCAGGCCTATGGTTTTACTGGGAGAAAAGCCATAGATTAATACTTCTAGTACCCAAAACCTTCTTGGAAGCTTAGGAACATGGCCTTTAAAACTTTCTCATGAAAACTGTACTTAAATATATATTCACTCATTTCTACATATATAGAACTTGTAGGTAAAGTAGAAAAAGTTCCCACTAGGAAGGTAATTAAAGGTTGTTAATGTTCTTTTTATCACTTAGTAGCCAGAAGACATGCTTATTTCTGCTCTCCAGAATGTTAGCTACTAGCTTCTGAATTCAGGAAAACGTTTATCTTTCAGGAAGGTTTACACGAGATATTTATTCAGTCTTTTTCTCAAACTTCTTCCTCTTTTCATAATAGGCATGATATTGAGAGTCTGTTCCAAAAATTCGATCCCACCATGTAAATGTTGAAGCATAGTTTCCAATGAAGTTCATGTGGTGGAAATCATGATGCCGAGAACCAGCATAGAAAGGGATCAGATTTAAAGGGTTGAGAGGAATATCATAACCACTGAAACAAAAATGATAAAGATTATTAAGGAATAAATACATCTCAAATAATTGTTGTTTCTATTAATAATCATGTGTTCACATTAACCAATTTAGATAACATTACACTTTGCCTAGACCACTTTATTTCTAAGATGTTCACAAACAGCAAACACAGAAAATGGTGTATATTCTAGAAACCACTCTAAGAAAAAAAATCCTTAAAAAAAATCTATGAAAATCATTTATTTTATGATAAAATATGTGAATGATGGAAGACAGGGATTATAGTAATGAATCTTTAGACACAGATTTTTAAGAATTAATTTTCTTTTATGTTTTAGAGGAAGCTTTCTCACCATAATCTATAACACTTGTAAATGAAGCCCAAAACACTAAATATGTTTTTTAGGGAAAGTCACATAAAATTAGTATCAAGTATTAAAAAGGGCAGGCCCACGAATCCCTGTATAGCAACTTCATTTAGTTTTTTAGGCAATTGACAAGTTGGAATCAAATGTACCACAATTAACCAAAATACCAGTGTACTTTTCTATAGTTGGGAGAAGACAAATGGCTTCAAAAAAGAGTCCCATTTAAAGTATGCTCCTTTATTTCTAAGTGCATATCTACAATGACATCCAGTTAGACTTATGTGAATCTCTCTAACCCTCTCTTCCTTTGAGGGGCTTAGAGGAAGGAAGGCAGAAAGAAACAATGGATAGAAAAAAATGAAAGAAATGTCAATTACAATTTTTCTACAGAAGAATATTCTCTGCCTAGGACTAGAAGCATTAATTTTGCTACTTTAGCACTTTAAAAATAATCCTTAGAATTTGATATTCTGCATTCATGAGCACAAAAGTACGTCCCAAGTCAAAATGCAATGAACACATAATTAAAAAATAATGAACAATTAGAATAAGCATTTAAGAAGGCATTCAATATAAATAATTTACCACAAAATGTCTTCCAATCAACAGAAAGGAAGCATTTGAAATATGTACATACTACAAGCAGTAGTTTCATCTTGCAAGTGCTTTTATCAGTGCTGAACAGTAGAGATTAGAAAGTCTTATTCAATGAAGGCTGAATGCTTTGATATTTTTTCAAATATGAGTTAGGTTTAGGTTTATTACAGAAGGATAAAGAAATTGCTTGTCCTAAATATATATTTGCCCTAATAACACATTATCACTACAAAAATTATAACAGCATAGGCTAGAATGTAAAAACATCTATTATTTAAACTTATATTCAACAATTATGTTTTCTTAATATAACATTAAGAAGATTAACTTCTATTAGTGTACTTAGAAATATGATAATCTGACAGCCATGAAAATAAATACATTTCATTATATTTTATACCTGAACAGAAATCGATACTCACCTATGGACATCAATAGTTTCTAATAAACGAATGGTCACCCATGCCCAAAGAAGAATTACATGATCACACAAAAGCACGATGCCAATGAAAAATCCAGTTCCAAGAATTAGAGTCTCCAAAGGATGTGCATATTCAGCTTCCATTCCAAATGGAGCCTAAAACAAACAGATAAGAAATTCTTCATTTCTTAGCTATTGTGATGGTTAATTTTATGTGTCAACTTGGCTAGGCTATGATACCCAACTGTTTGATTAATATCAGTCTAGATGTTGTTGTGAAGGTATTTTTTAGATGTTGTTAACATTTAAATCAGTAGACTCTGAGTAAAGGTGATTACCCTTCATAATGAGGGTGGGCTTCATCCAATCATTTGAAGGCCTTCAGGATAAAGGCTGAGGTTTCCTGAAGAAGGATTCTCAAGACTGCAACACCGAAACCCTGCCTGAGTTTCCAACTTGCTGCGCCACGGAATTTGGACCCAATGCTGCAACAATTCTTACCCGGATTTCCAGTCTGTAGCCTGCTTTACAGATTTCAGACTTGATAGCCCCACACTTGCATGAGCCAATTCCTTAAAATAAATCTCTCTCTCTCTCTGTGTATATATGCCCCAATGATTCTGCTTCACTGGAGATCTTCACTAATACATATATTCTATTTATGCATAAAGTTTTACAAAGTTATATTGATTCTATATGTAATGATGATTTATCTAGCCATACACTTGCATACCATGTAACCACGATCAATGCAAAACATACATAGCCAGTTTGATAAAGCTACATCAAAGCAATTCTAATAGGCCGGGCATGGTAGCTCACACCTGTAATCCCAGCACTTTGGGAGTCCAAGGTGGGTGGATCACCCAAGGTCAGGAGTTCGAGACCAGCCTGACCAACATAGTGAAATCCCGTCTCTACTAAAAATACAAAATTAGCCACGCGTGGTGACGCATGCCTGTAATCCCAGCTACTTGAGAAGCTGAGGCAGGAGAATCGCTTGAACCCAGGAGGTGAAGGCTGCAGTGAGCCGAGCTCATGCCATTGCAATCCAGACTGGACAACAAGAACAAAACTCCATCTCCCAAAAAAAAAAAAAAAAAAAAAGGCAGTTCTAATAAAAGTCACTGTTTTTGTGGGAGTTAGCAATGTGAGGATCTAGCTGTGCCAGTGTAGCACTGTCCACAAGGATGGAAGTCCAAACTTTCATGTAATACTTTTCTTTCAGATCTCACTTTACCATGAAATTTAAATAATGAAGGCAATGTGTAGAATTGACTTGTTTGTATGTGCGTGTGTGTGTTGTTCTTAATAATCATGCCAAAGGAAAAGAAAATAAAAACGTCACCAACAATTTTAGAAAAATGCTCGGGCAATGAAAACAGACATTTTGCCTTGAACAGAAAGAATTAAATATAACTCTCACATACCTGAAACTCATGATGAACTTTATGAATATATTTGTATATTCTTTTGTGGTGTAAGAGTCTATGCAGAAAATAGTGCCAAGTATCTTCAATGACTGCACAGCCAAAGCATCTTGCCAAAAGAAAATACCTTTAAGATAAAAATGTTGTAATGTGTAAGAAATAATGTTTACTTAAACTGTCCAGACTTTTAGTGGGGATGCTTGAGACATTACATAAAACTAAACACCCCAGGTTACCAGGTTGACCTAATTGGATATATTCATAAATAAATTCTCAAAACCACCAGATACAGCTACATAATCTGATGTAAGGTTAAAGAGACTGCCCACTAGACCAATTTCATTTCATTACAATGTTTGCACAACTTGCCTAATGACACGTTTCACAAGAAGTATCCCTGTTAAGTGATGCATGAGTATATATATGTGTGTGTATATGTGTATATATACACATACATATTTTTGTTTATATGAACACAATTTCTATAAACCTCGTAAATGATTCTCATATATTTCATTTATTTTAAACTTAAAATGTGACATATTTTTTGTCAACATAAGCACTTATATATGTATATAAACATACAAAAGACGTTATGGAAACTTCTGATACTAGACGCTCACCTTCCAATAAAATATTTAAAAGATGTAAAAATGGAAACATTTTAAGATTTTACTATGGTTTAGTTTTCTACTATTTATTTACTTCCAAAGTTTAGAACAAACATTAATTAAAATTAAGAAAAAGGGTAAATATTAACTATAACTTAATTGAATAAGCCACCATTGCGTGTAAAAGCCAAATTTTTATCTACATACCATCTTGGCATTCTTTCCCAATCATAAGGAATATTGAAATACTCTGTAAAATAATAGGTTCCACAAATCAAAGGCAGCTGGATACAGAAGTGATTAAAGAGAAGAACTTTGAAACATTTCCATTGGTTTTCCCATGTCTCTGGCTTATCCTATGGAGAAAAATCACAATATCTAATATTAGTCTTTGCTATCAGAGTTTAACTTGACCTAATTTTTTCTCTGTTTATGTTGGACCTTAATTCTATGTCAGTTAAATGTTAACTTTATAGTAACTAAGACTCAGGAATCTTTACCTTCTAAATTCTTGACAACTACTATCACTACTTTAGGTGAAGAAACTGTTAACAGATGCACCCAGCCATAATGATCTCAAACAAAGAAACACTACAGAATGAATAATTCTCCAGTGTTTGCTGCCACACTTCACTTCACTTCTTTTACCAGAAGTTTCAGAGAAGAAGAAATATAATATGCTAAGATTACAGGTGGGTGTCCGCAATTGAAGAAGTTGTACACGAAGCACTGGAAGCCTTGTACACAGTTTAAGTCGATGCTTCCAGGCACTCAGTGGTATTCATTCCAATAAATAAGTGCACTTTTGTTCATATCCAATGACAGAATTACAAACTCTGTGTTGAGAGGTACAGAGATGTGTCCTGATTATGGAGTTCACAGATTCCAGTCAAAATGAGAAAAGTTAGATCAACATGAGATGTTCATAAGACCTCATCAGGATACCCATTATAATGGCTTAACAAGCCATTATAAAAAACAAAGCAAAACAAAACAAAACAAAACAAAAACTAACTAAATGTATTCAATTTATAGGACTGCACTTAAGATATAAAAAAAGTGCTTCGGGTTTTACAAAACGATGGTGACAATAAATATCAGCTATTGCTTCGTTTTAAACGTCACTGCTCAAAAACTCAGAAATCTGCCAACAAAACTATTTTATTTCAACATGATATTCAAAGTACGGGAACTACTGAGCATCAGTAAAAGCCCAAAGAGGTCAACCAGCTTGGGGAGGGTCACACATGCAGTTATTAGCAGAAGTAGGACTAACTAAAATCTAGGTCTTCAGATCCAGTTCTGTTCTTGAAATTCTTTAAGGGATATCTTCCTGACAAAAATAGGAAAAGCACTGAACTAAGAATCAATCCAGAGACTTGTGCTTTAATACCAGGGCTGCTACTCACCAGTTAACTAGCTCTTGTAATGTTTACAACTCCGTTTCTTCAACAGTAAAATGAGAGGATCTGACAACTGCCTTTGTATTTCTAATCTGAGCATTATCTAACCCCACTCCTCTAAACCTCCACTCTGTAATTGGGGACAAAATAAATGAAAGATTCAGGCTTCATTTGGCAATAGACTGTCTCCTACAGAAACTATGGCTAACAGACTTAATTTCCCAGGTAGACTGTGATATCGATGTAGTTACAGAAATTACAAAGTTAATCAACTATAATAAAATCACATGCTACACCATTTAGAGTATACATAAATTAGTTACAAAGACAGTTAGCAATACAAATTCATACCTAGTGCAAAATGAAAGTTTACCACATTTTACTTTATGCATAACTGTACTTAATATAAAAGAATACCTTTACAAGGGCCACATACTTTAGAAATAATATTTTTAGTACATTTATCTTTGAGGAAAATTTTTGGAGAATTACTAACATGTATGATTTTTTTTTGAAAGAAATAGATCCTGCAAAGTCTGCTTTACTTTTTCATTCCTGTGAAATTTCCCCTAACTAGCAAGGATGTGCATTAGCTCTCCAGCTGTCTGTTCTGTTTGAAAGCAGAAAGTCTTTAGTACTATTTCATCACCACCACCAGCTTCTTCTTTTTGACAATTTTAAGAATAAAAACATTTATTGCATATATTAAATATAATTCTCAAATATTTTCTCTTAAACAATTGATACCCTCAATGTTAATCAGGGTATCTGCCTTCAAAATGCATAAACCTGTAATTAATTTGTATTGATATTTTGGTTTCTTTTAAAACGCCTTTAACTTGTGAAAACTAGTCCTGATTTAAAATCACGTTTTATCAAAAATGCTCAAAGTATGGACTTTAATGGCTATGAAACGTAAAGACTTGCTGAGTACAGACTTGAAACCGTATTACCCAGCCTTTCAATCTGTTCATAAACAACCAGTTCTGACCAACTAGACTACAGCTTATTCTTTCCTTTGCCACACTATATTTTAAAGCTGCTCATATACCCTTGCCTGAATAAGCTCTCCTCTCTCTGGAAAGGTTACTACTTCCAACCAATGAGTCACTTGCAAAGTGCAGTGAAGGAGAAAAAGGATGCTTTTGCCTGGCCAGCCATACAATGCATCAGCTCTATAAATAAATCATTGGGTGACACATGGCAGCCACAATCAACCTAAAGGTGCATTAGAACTTAGACATCCAAACTTAATTCTGCCTTTCAAAGCAGGTGCTTTTCTAAAAAGCACTTTGGAACTTCTGTGACCTTAATTGAGGGTCACAGAATACTCTCCTTTGGGTTACATTATTTTTCATTTCCTTCACCTTTACCCTTTGCTCTTTTCACCTTTGGCCTGGAGTCCGCCGTCATCTGACCCCTGTATTATCCCCAGAGAGGATTAATATTAACACTTGCTTAAAGTGAGCCTCTGGGAGAGGCTGTGAAACTAACAGAATGATAACAGAGAATGTGTACAGACTGCCATCCAAAATATATACAGTTGTCCCTTGGTATCTTTGGGGGATTGGTTCTGGGACTTTCTGCAAATGCCAAAATCTGAAGATGCTCAAGTGCTTAATACAAAATGGCATAGTATTTGACATAACCTATAACCTACGCATATCCTCCCGTATACTTGAAATAATCTCTACACCACTTATAATACTTAATAAAATGCAAATGCTCTATAAATAGTTGTTATTTGGAACAATGACAAGGAAAAAAAAAGACTGTACATGTAAAGTGTAGACATAATTTTTTCCCCTGAATATTTCTGATCTGCAGTTGGTTGGATCCATGGATACATAACCCATGGATAAGGAGGGCCAATTGTACTGAGTGAATGGAAATTACTTTCCATAGATGAATACTCTCAGCGGTCTACTTTCTACCAAGACTGTGTGCACTTGAATTTTAGTTTGGAGCGACTTTTTCTGAAAAGTAAACAGTAAACACTAGAAACTATCATCACCTTACCAAATGCTGACAAATAATTCATCTTTCTAATAAGCTACGCCAAATTCTCATGTCAAGCTCATAGACTACACACTAGATTTCACCTTGTCATGTACATAGCGACCTCTCAACATTTAGTGCAATGAAGCAAATATCCAGAAACGAGGAGCTTCACCTCCTTATTTGGGATGATATGAATGCTGCAGAACTACCTACCATATATTTAGGGGAAAAAAACTTTGATAGCCCTGATCAAGGTCATACTGTATTAATAGTCCCTGAGATTTGCTGGAACATAGAGTTGGGGTGAACTGAAAAATATGCACAAATCACCATACCTTTCCTTTCCAGCTAGCTTAAACATTAAAATTTGTAAACTTAAATTAGATAACCATCACATCTACTTAAAGCCCAATTTAATAAACTATTCTTGAAATATTATCAATAATGACCTAGGACTGTGTTATTCAATTCAGCTAGTAACATGTGGCTACCAAACACTTTAACCATGGCTAGCCTAAATTGAGATAGACTAAAATTAATGTAAAATACACACGGGATTGCAAAGACTTATTAAATATCTCATTAAGCATTTTTTAGATTTTGATTACTGGTTGAAATAATAGTTTACATTTATTTCTTATTCTTTTTGGAGACAAGGTCTCACTCTGTTGCCTGCGCTAGAGTATAGTGGTGCAATCCCTCTGCTTCAGCCTCATAAGTAGCTAGGACTTACATTGCCATGCTTGGGTATTTTTGTATTTTTTTTGTAGAGACAGGGTCTTGCTAGGTTTCCCAGGATGGTCTTGAACTCCTGGCCTCAAGCAATCCTCCTGCCTTGGCCTCCCAAAGTGCTGGAATTACAGGCATGGACCCTGTACCCAGCAATAATTTACACTTACTGAGTTAAATAATACACATTATGAAATTAATTTATTTATTTTTACGTTTTCTATGTATTCTACTAGAAAATTTAAAATTACACACATGGCTTCATTATATTTCTATTGTATATCACTGATTTAGCCTCTCAAACCAAAGCCCTATTTACTTTTAAAATATTCAGCAACATTAATAATATTCTATTTCTAGTCCCTTATACTCACCTTTTGAATTTTGTATTTTTTCATATAAGGTATAAATTGAAATAAAAATCCAGGTAAACAGAACGAGAAATAAAGGGCTTCATGAACTATAAGGGATCCCCATGTTGCAATCTGGAACTTTGTATAATTATTCAACATATAGTTCCAAGCATTTTTAAATGGTTCTTGCAGAGGATTCTCAGGTAAAAGTGAATCTACATATTCCACAGCCAAGGATGCTGAACTAAAGATGCTGACACTTTCATTTGTTGCCATTTTTCAAATCTCTGCAGACAGCCTTATAATTCTGTAGAAATGAATACATATAATAAGTTAAACAATAATTCAAAAAATAAAACAGTTAAAAAATGCATCCTCTGATCATTTTTAAAATAATTACTAAAGGAGTACAAATTTTTTACCAAAAAATTACTAAAGGAGTACAAATGGTTTTACACCATTTTAAAAAATTTGCTGGATATCATCACCATTTCCATTTGTAGATATTCCTTTAAAAACACATTATTTTCAAGAACAATAGCTAAAAGAATAGGGGAAAATTTTTTTCAAGCTATATTTAAAGAAATTGTCAGTGTGGTTCTCATGGAAAAGCTTCTAATTTAAATAAGCAATAGCTGGGTTTAAATGTATCACTTACAGCCAAAAGAACCTATAAAGAAAAAGCCTACCAAATACGAGTACATAAAAATTAAGTACTTCCTACTGGGTAATAGAAAGACAGTCATAAACAAAGTCAAAGATAAAATGACAAACTGGGAAAAATATTTCCAACATTTTACAACAAACGGCTACAAAGTGAGATTTAGAAAAAAGACAAAAAAGACAATAGAAAAATGACAAAAGCAGTTCACAGAAAAATAAAGACAAATGGTCACTAAACAAGGAAGAATCCTCACTTCATTCAAATGAGGAAATGCGCCCTAAAACAAAGAGAAACTTTTAGCCTGAGTAGCACGTCTTTAAAAGATTATTAGTGCCCAATGTCCAGTACTGGTAAGGGGGTGAGAAAACAGGCATGACCATACATTGTGGGCAGGGGGGATACATCAGTGTTATTACTGGAGGAAAAATAAGCAACACCTATCATAATTCAAAATGAACACATCCTTTGAAGCAGCAACTTTCTCATTCAAGGGTACAAAGGCAGATACACTAAGATAGAAGGAAGCATTTCTTGTAACAGCAAAAACAGGAAAAAATAAAAGCAAAACACAAGCCATCAACAAGGTATGGGTTAAATAAATTAAGTCCTTCCATAGACAATTATACCGCCATTTAAAAGAACAAGATCTATACGCTCTACGTAGAAAGATGTCTAAGACACAGAGTTAATCCAAATAACAAGTTACAGAATAATATGCATAGCCAGAGTCCCACATAAGATTTTTTGAAAAGGATATATATTTTATTTATGCACTTCTATGCATATGTACATATAGAGACACACAGAAACAGCAAATGTACATATGGTTACAAAGGGAACAATTTAGAATGGTGATTTCTAGGAAAACAGGTGTGTGATCGGGTAGGAGATAGTGTTATGGAGAACAGAGCGTGGAGGGGTAGGGGAGAGTGTTATGGAAGTTAGAGTGTGGCGGGGTAGGGGAGAGTGTTATGGAAGACAGAGTGTGGCGGGGCAGGGGAGAGTGTTACGGAAGACAGTGTGGCGGGGTAGGGGAGAGTGTTATGGAAGACAGTGTGGCGGGGTAGGGGAGAGTGTTACGGAAGACAGTGTGTGGAGGGGTAGGGGAGAGTGTTATGGAAGATGGAGTGTGGCGGGGTAGGGGAGAGTGTTATGGAAGACAGTGTGGCGGGGCAGGGGAGAGTGTTATGGAAGACAGTGTGGCGGGGTAGGGAGAGTGTTGTGGAAGACAGTGTGGAGGGGTAGGAGACAGTGTTATGGAAGAGAGAAAAGAAAATTTCTTATGTCTTTTGCACAATTTAAACTTTTAAACGAGCATGTTCTACTTACATAATAAATAAGGTCAATAGGTCACAAACCAAAATACAAACTTTTCAAAAGTCACTTTCCTAAAAATGTTCACCACTGCTGCTTCTAATTTATGAATTTTTTGGGACCATTTAAAAATGAGTATTTTAAAACCTCAGAAGCGTTCTAAATAGTGCTTAAAAAGTCCCCTTCCCAACACTTCTCAAATTGACCTTTTATCCCATTCTACAGAAGGAATATTGAGAACCTAGCCAAATCCTTCAGGCATCTGAATTCACTTCATGCCCTCCTTCTTCTGTCCTACTCATCTCAAATGACTTACACCACAGTGACTATAGTGTTCCATCCTGTGTCATTACAAGCCTCAAAATTTCTTTGCTCATTCATTCTTTCCTCTGAGACTGACCAGTCTTCCTGTGTTCTTACCTTACCTCAAGAACTTGTCCATCACTTATCCTTTCTTATCTTTCATCCTTCTCCCTTCAGGGAATCCATTCCCTCACGTCTAAAAACACATTCCCGTCTTTTCTTTTCTTTTCTTTTTTTTTTCCAGACAGGGTCTCACTCTGTCACCCAAGCTGGAATGCAGTGGCTCAATTATGGCTTACTGCAGCCTCGACCTCCCAGGCTCAAGCAATCCTCCCACCTCAGCCCCTCGTAGCGGGGACCACAGGCACACACTACCACGCCTGGCTAATTTTTTTTATTTTTATTTTTTGTGGAGACATAGGTCACCCTATGTTGCCCAGACTGGTCTTAAACTCCTAGGCTCAAGTGATCCTCCCATCTCAGCCTCCCAAAGTGTGGGGATTAGGTGTGAGCCACTGTGCCCAGCCTCCTTTGTTGATAAACACCTTCCTAGCCTCCATTACCTCTTCCAAGCCACTGTCTCATTTATCTTCCTTTGAACCAACCAACTTCTTTCTCAAAGGAGAGCTCTATATAAAGATTGCTTAACTCAGCTGGGCATGGTGGCTCACGCCTGTAATCCCAGCACCTTGGGGAGGCTGATGCCGGCAGATCACCTGAGGTCAGGAGTTCAGGTGAATCACTTGAACTGAGGAGGTGGAGGTTTCAGTAAGCTGAGATTGCACTCTAGCCTGGGCATGAACAGCAAAACTCTTGTCTCAAAAAAAAAAAAAGATTGCTTAACTCACCCACACAACTCACTGAGCTACTTGCAATCTGGCTCCCCACCTACAACAAAATGTCTTCAATCATCTTCTAAGTTGTAAAATAAGACAACCACCCAATCTTAATTTTTCACAAGGTGATTAGTAAATTTGACAATGATGAACCAAGACCACTTACTAGTCCTGTCCTGTGACCTTGGGCAAATTTGGTAACCTCTCTGTGATGCAGTTTTCTCATCAACAGAAATTAAAATAGTAGGTCTTCCAGTGAGTCCAAGAGATAATGCATATAAAGCACTCAGTACAGGACCTGGCATGTAATAGCTACAAGAAACTAACAATTATTGGGCACTTTCTGTGCCAAGAACTGTGTTCAAAGCATGCTACATGCTCTTACATTTTAATTTCAATCCTTACCACACCTTCGTGAGGTAGGTATTATTTTATCCCCATTTTATAGATAAAATAACTAAGGTTTAGAAAGATTAAGCAACTTGCCTGAAGTCTAATGCTTCGGGCATTAACAAATGTTTAATGTTAAGTTAATGATTAACTTAACAAATGCTAAGTGGGGAAGCCCACGCAGTCATCCATTATATTATACTATAGTTATAAATACAACCCATAATAAGTATTAGAGTACAAGGAGAATAATTCCTATAGTTTACCTAAGCCCTCTGAAAAGGTATTTCACATGACTTGTCTTTATCTTCTTATCTCCTGTTTATATTCTAGCAACTGCACTCTGCATTCTATTGTCATCACTGCACTGAACTTACTCTTACTAAAATCACTAAGGAGGCCGGGTGCAGTGGCTCACGCTGGTAATTCCAGCACTTTGGGAAGCCGAGGTGGGCGGATCACAAGGTCAGGAGTTCGAGACCAGTCTGGCCAATATGGTGAAACCTCATCTCTACCAAAAAAATACAAAAACATTAGCCAGGTGTCGTGGAGCACGCCTGTATTCCCAGTTACCTGGACGGCTGAGGCAGGAGAATTGCTTGAACCTGGGGGGCTGAAGTTGCAGGGAGCTGAGATCCTAACACTGCACTCCAGCCTGGGCAACAGAGCGAGACTCCGTCTCAAAAAAACAAACAAACAAAAAAATCACTATGGATCTCCAGTTGCCAAACTCAATAAACTTTTTGGTTTTTGGAGTTTATTTTATTTGACTAATCTGGAAGATTTGATATTTCTCTTCTTGAAATACTGCCTTTCCTTGGTTCTTGGAACTCAAATGCATTCACTCTGACAAGTATTGTGCATTCATTGTGCCAGCTGCTGCCCTTACCCCTGAGTTCACAAAACACAAAATTTAGTGAGGAATAACAACTAGTGTCCAAACCATCAAAAATTAGGTGATAAGAACAATAAAGGGGGGAATACACAGTGCTATGAACTTCTAGAGAAAGGTGCTATCTAAACTGAGACCTAGAACAGGAGAGGAAAGTGACAAGTTAAAAAATAGAGCGAGGGAGAGAGGGTCAAGGGAGGGGTTTTGCACAGAGAGAACAGCACTCCAAAAATTCAACCAGGAGAGTAGAAAGAATATGAGAATTCAAGCTGGAAAGTTTCCCAATAACGCCTTTCTTACTCCCTTCTAACGATTCTAGATGGTCTTGGGTGATCTTAACTATTTTCTGTTTTAAAAATACGCTGATATCCATCCTTTCTACCTCTTGCCCTCTCCCCTAAACTCCAGGATCTGATTATCCAAGTTTACTGGTCATATCCAATCAGAGAGTTCAGAGGCACACGAACTCACTCAGCAGGTCCAAAGGTTCAGTACGTGCTCCTCACAAACCCTGCCCAAATGCTAGACCACCTTTAATGCTTAATTCTCAGACATAACGTTTTAAGTCTCTCCCATCTCTGCTGCCTTGATTAAGTCTTCAAACTCTTACCCAATTTAGAAACACTTGGTTTACTTAACATTCAGGAACTTACTTTTCACAAAGGAGCAAGGGAATGGATATATTGTTGCTAACTGAATAAGGAATTAAAGAGGAGGGGGGAAACGAGGTCTTGGAAAATTGAATTTCCTTTTGCTTTACTCATTCTTGGGCAACCTAAATGACTGGAAGCGTACTCTGGAGCAGGCTGACTAGATAAATTTAGTTATTTGTGGATTCTCAGAAACCTTGAAGTTTAGCTGTCAGCCAGTCTCTGTCCTTTGGCACTTTAAAACGGATTTCACCAGCTCCTTCATTTTCTGGACTTGCCCTGCCTCCAAGCTTGCCCTTCTTAAACCTTATCTCTAAGATGCAATGCCAGGATCTATATAAATCTAAACATAAGAAATAAGCTCCTTAAAACACTCAAAGTTCAAGGGAGTGCTTGCCCTAAGCATAAAGATCAAGCTCCTCTGTGATTGATACACACGAGGTCCTTCCAGACTTCTTCACTCTTCATTTGTTACATTCTCGCCATCCTACACTTCACATTTTTACAGTATCTGATCACCCATGGTTGCTACTGCTTCATTCCTCTCTGCCCACGGAAATATCGTTCCCTTACAGGTGATGTCCTCCCATCCAACTCCTAGTCACCCTTCAGCAACCTCCTCTCGGACGCCCTTCCCAACCCCCCTACTCCCAAAGCACATTACATCTTACCTCCTTCCAGTGTTTCCTGCTTTTGTATAACTTTCGCCAAGCTACCACCCTGTGCTGCAACTGTCTTCTACGTCCCATCTCCCGAAGACAACACTCTTTAAAGGGCAAGAAACATGTCCTAGCCTAGTTCCATCACTGAAGAATTTCACTCCGTTTTCCTCCTTTCTAGCACGTACCTTTAGGCCCACCTTCACTCCAGTCTCCCTCCGCCCCTTCTCGGGTACCACTGCCAGCGTCCGGCCCAGCGCGCGCATCCGCACCCCGAACCCGCTCCCCTCGATCTCACGGAGCACCGGGTGGGAGCCCACCTGCTGCCCCTTCCTCGCTCACGAGCCACTCCCCCGACCCCCTCACCTGAACGGCCGCGAGATGACTGCCGGCCACCGTCACCCAGGATCAGCCAGGTGTTCCGACCTCGGAACTTGCCTCGCCCGGCTCGGGGGTGGAGCCCGGTGGGCCAGGCGGTCAGTCTTGTCGTTATTGGCCTGCGAGGGCTCCCGCCCCGTCTTCTCGGCGCGGTGATTGGTCTGTGCAGTTACCGACATCGTGTGACTCGCGCGAAGGAGCCCCTGGCGGTCCCAGCCATTGGCTCCGCGGATGGAGTGAGGATAGTGAGACCCGCAGGGCCAGCCAATGGCAGGCGTCGCGGGGCGCCAGGAGGCGCGGAAGCGTGAGAGCGCGTCACGGCGTGAGGGGGCGGGCACAGACGGATGGCCGCCCTGCCCTGCAGCGCGGAGTCGCCTTGGCAACTGCGGTCCCCGCAGATTGGCAGTCAGAGCCTGCGCTGTGCTGGGGCGAGAGTGTCGCGCCAGCCGCCGTCCCAGGACTTTTATTTCAACTGTGACCTGTGTAGCAGCCGCAACTCCCAAACCCGGGAGGAAAAGAGTATAAATGAGTCTTAAAATCTATGTTGACTGTTCTGTGTTTCTAGACACCCTTGCCTTTTTCTGGTCTACCTTTTAGATTTAGATCTTTCGTCTCCCTTGTTTCCCCAGCCTACGTATCCTTTAATAAATCCCTGTATTTTGAAAACGGAGAATTTCACATGCGATTATCGTCATTTTGCAGATGAGAAATAGAGGCTGGGAAAGATTTAAAAAGATTGAACATCAAGGGAGATTTCGGCTCCCAGGACCTTGACCTCACTACGTGAGCTGAAAATGCCCAGGTGATGTTGCAGTTGCTGTGCTGGACGATGAGGGCCCAGGGGCGGGGGCCCGACGCAGGTCTTTGCAGCTCTAAGCTCAGTTTACGCCATCTCTCAACATTAAAATATTGTGTACTGGGGTATAATAATAAAACTGTGTACAGATGCATAATATACTAAAACTTTCACTTAAAGGAAAAGGGGCCTTTAAAGAAAAAACCGCACAGGGGCATCATTTGGGCTAGTGAAGGCCCTTTTTCCTCCATCTTTATTAAGGTATAATTTACAAAAATTGTGTTTACGGCGCACATATGATGTTTTGATTATGTATATATTGTGTCAGATCTACACAGCTTCTGAAAACAGAATACTATTGTTTCACTCCTCCATGCTTTTGCTTAAACTGGCCCTTCTGCCTGGAATAATCAGCCATCTCCACGCCGCCCCATCAATTCAGGTGCTATCTCCTTGAGGAAGTTCCCTCCTGAAAAGTGTGTTTTTTAGATTCAGTGTGACCTGTACTCATTCGTCTACCCCTTATGTTTGGCACACACATTCTTTCTAAAGTATCATGACAGAGGTCACGTCAAATGAAATGGGATCTGTCCCTTGATTGTGTCAGCCCTGTCTTTAGGATGCCTTTAGAGTGGTGTCTGAAACCGTCCCTACATAGTTCATCAAATTAATCTGGGAAAAAGGGGTGGGGGGAACGAAAATAAACCAAGCTTGCGGCACACTGAGGATTAATCATTAGGTCAACTTGCTGTCTGATCCCTTCCTCATAATTGCTTGCCTATTGCTTCAGAATCATGTAGACCCTGTTACAAGGTTATAGTTTCCCCTAACTGCTCTACAGACAACTTGAACATTATGAAACGTTGAGTTTGTGCTTTGAGATAATCTTTCAGGTCCTTCATGCTGATGAAACTACTGACTCAGCTGGTCTGAAGGACCACCAGGAGCTGACTCACCAAAGAATGCAGTTCCCACATCCTGATGATTTCATCCCCCTTACCTGAGCCAATCAACGACCCTAATTTTCCAGCCTCTTGCCCTCCAGGATCCCCTTAAAAACCCCAATACAGAACTCCTCGAGGAGATGAATTTGAGGGTCTCCTCCCATCTCCTCTCAGTGCCCTGCCATCACTGAACTCTTTCTCTGCTGCAAATCTTGCTGTCTCAGTGTATACTGTGCAGTGGGCATATGAATCTGTTGGTCCTGTAGTGGATACTGTGGCACACCACCCAGATCCCCCTCTTCAAGACCTAAGCAGGCATTCCTCCAGCTGCTGAGTACTGCCAAAGAGAAGCACCTCTCCCCATGGGTATACCCCCTTTCTGGGGAACAGCTAGTCAAGTAACTGGTTGAAACGGGGGTATAAAAGCCCTTAAACCAATGTAGGACTACTTTGCTTGGGCATCCCAGCTCCAGAGGTCCCCATCCTATTGGTTGTGTGATGACTGAACTTTCACCCAACTTTTCTCTCTGCCCAAATCTGCTATCCCCTATCAGGTAAGCATCAATAGCACCCACTGTCGAGCCAGACTTCCTAGGCTTGGCATTTTATCAGCAGTGGGTAAGTTACTTCTCTGTCTTATCTGGTACTTCTGTAAAATAATAATACCTACACCTCAGAGTTCTTTATGATGATTACATAATGTATGTAAAGTCCTTTGCACAGTCTCTGGCATATAAGATATGATCAGTAAATGTCAGTAATTATTTCTGATTTGGAATTCTACCATAGTATTACATTTTCTAAATCAGAGCAGGTGTAGGTGTATGGAGAGGTCAGATTATTTTAAACCTTAAAGGCTTAGAGCTGGAAAAAAATGCTCATGCAGCAGCTCAACTTACTTATTTACCTACAATGAAGATTAACAGGAGCTCAGGGAACAATAGCTGTAATTTATTGAGGGCCCTCTGGATTTCAGGCATACGAACATGCATCATTTCTTTCAAATGCAACAATAACCTTGTGACACAGACACTACTGCCATTTTAAAAACAAAATAAGGGCTAGAGGTTAAGTAATGTGTTGAAAGTCACAGCTAGCAATTGATAGAGGGAGCTGCAAACCCAGAACCCTTTTCTTTCTATGCCCATGGGCTTTCCAATATACCACACTGCTTTTTTCCTTAAAGCCAGGATTAGAACCCCAGAATCTTGACTCAAAGTATGGTTCCATTCTCCAATGTAGCCTCCTCTCCAAAATGAGACACTGGCAGCCATGTAAGTCAGTAGGAGTAAATTTGCTTGAGACAAAACTGAAACAAGATGGTATCAGCACACTGCTATGTAATATCACATGACCCTTTTATGTCTGATAAAATAAGTCTCATAACGCATCAGCAGTTGGGATTACAAATACCTGGGTCTTCATGCTATAAGGAACAAAAGAGATAATAAATACCAGGAATCATACACAAGACTCCATAAGAAACAGGGAGCAAACTGATAGTCTTCTGACAGTAAATACACCATCTGCCTTCATCATAGTCATCACTGCTTTCAGCCAAGAAGGCATAGATCCAAACAAAGCAGGCAGACAAGTTGCTTCACAACGCAGGTATGTGGATCCAGCCTTGAACGCTGCTCAAACCTGGGGCTGCCTCCTTGACAGGATTTCTAAGACACCTCTCTGCCTTAACTTCTTATGTTTCATACAGTAATGGAACAGGCTGAGAACACTTCCATATGTGCCTTTAAAAACATTTCAAACTGGAAAGACAAAGGTTGGCATAGGGGAAGGAGATATGTCTAAAGTCTCTGAAGTCATAGATATGAATCCAGCTACTGACAAACCTTGGCAAATTACAGTGTAGCTATTAAAGCTTCAAAGATTAAGAAAGTAAAGACAGAGGTATTTGACATGCTATGTGGTTAAGACTTTGTTACTTTAATAGGCTGAGATTACATTTTAAGAAAAGCTTTATAATTTTTCAGATAAATTGTTGATAGAGTCATACAGTTTCATGAAACATTAGTGTTTGGAACTGATCAGGAAAGACACCTCATACATTTTTCTTGGTGCCTCTGTCAGAAACAGCTGACAGTACTCCAAGTTCATTAGACCTTCAACATTTTTTTGACAATGATGTGCTGTAAGGCCACACTAAGGCAGAAATTCATGTTTTCATCAACTCAGCATAGGCTTTTTCTGATTAAATTCATTTATAATGGAAAGTTCAACTAAGTATGAAATATGGTTCCATGTTTACATTTGAATTGAAATGTTATCATAGCAATCTTTCCTCTTGATTATCAACTGTTCTAGCAACAGCTCATGCCAACTTTTTTAATTCCTGAGGAATGGTCACAATATTCCATCACCTCCTCCTTCCCCCTCTTCCCTTCCTCTGCTGTGCCAGCACCCCGGCTGCCTACCTGACTCCACTATTCCTATTTCCTCAATTCCTTTTATTTGGTATCAAAACCACAGTTTCTCAGTTACTTTGGAATATATTTTTTGACTTTCTTTGGGGTCTAATGCTACTTGTTTTATCCTTATCTCATGCCCTACCCATATCAGGGACACAAAAATACAAAAAGTTTAAACTTTACCAATCCTTGACAGACCTCTCCTTGATAGTTGAGGTTACTTTTCCTTGGAAACAGAACCATTTTTATTGACTTTGGTTATTCATTTAATAGTTTTGTCTTATAGGTCAGGTCACTTTGGCAATAAATTAAAAATGCAGATTTCTGAAGTGACAAAATGCAAACTTCATAAAAGAGCCAAAAACAAACAGGAAACTTTCTTAATACAAAACTAAATAGATAAAAATCAAGAACACTGTGAAACAAATAATATACAAACCTTTATTCAAAGATAATTCAAGAAAGACATGTTTTGGTCATTTTTAAAGTGAGATTAATTGAAGATCTCAGAAAAACTGTATCTGATCAACACACATGGCTACTGACAGAAAGTTCTCTCTTCTGTTAATAGCAGCTAAATTTATACACACAGAAAAATTCTTAAGACCATGCAAATTCAGTTGAATTCCATACATTCATTATATTCATCAAAAACCTGCAGTAATGTTCATGCCAAAGTGTTAATTTGAGAAAAAAATTAAAAATACACACCAAAACATGACCAAGATTAAACTAAAGAAAATTAATAAATAAGCATAATTTATATTTTATTTTAAAAAGTTTGGCATCACACATATTCAAGTGTGTTACACCAGGTCCATTCCTCAGAAGTGGCATTTAAAGTGTTAAGCATTGTTAAATATCAAAAAATACAACTCTGTTTTACAATGTAGTACTGGCATAATTCAAAGTACTGTGCCAATTATAAATAGTATAATCAAGTTTCAAACATCTTTTCAAACATATTTAAAGGAAAGCATATAGACACACATTTATATGCACATAATTTATTATATTCATGTAATCAAAGTTATTTTATAAAAGCAAACAGTTTATCCCTCAACTAGTTTGTATACTTACGTAGATTTTAATATCTGTTCAAAGATTTTCAGTTCCTGGTATACAGATTTTTAGAAGAAATAAAGATAAAATTTAATTTTACAAGAACACGCATCATTTCATCCTCCTTCACAAAATAATCCGTAGTCATTCAAGGTTGATAAGAACTAGTCTTTATGAAAGCAACTGTTGTCTAAAGACTACAGATTAAGTCCTGCAGTCCAAGTTTCTTATGAAAATTCAGTCAGCTGCTGCTCATTGCAGAAAAAGCCTACACGGTGCTTCTACCAAAAATAATCTTCAGTATCCGAGGCCTATAAAGGCAGACGATCTTATCTTCTGCTGAGACGTAAAGTGCAGCTACAAGTGGAGAAGTGCTAGATTCTCAGTCACTTCAGAAATACTTGTTGAAGGCTGTTTCTCATGTATAAATATGCTGAAAATGTCCTTCAGGCTCATAATGGTTTATCAATAACTGTGACCCCTGAGCAAAGAAATGAAGAGACAAAAAAGAAGTCACAGGCAGCATTCTGTATCTCTGAGAAGACACTCAATTCTTTATTATAATACGAAAGCAGGAGGAACCATACAAATCATGTTTCAGAATCTCTTTCTTAAACTTTAGTAGTATTATCATTTTAATCTACATGACAGTGAAATCTCTGTTTAGTTATGGACTAAATATAAGACTATTTAATCCAGAACTAGTCTCTTCCTCTTTGTAGTTACAATTTGGAAAATATACTCAAAAGGGAACACAGAAACTTTTGAGCGTGACGGATATGTTCATTATCTTGATTGTGGTGATGGTTTCATGGGTATATACTATGTCAGAAGTAATAAAATTATATACTTTAAATATACAGTTGACCCTTGAACGACATGGGGGTCAGGAGTGCTGACCCTCCCATGTACAATTTTTTACTCCCACACAATTCAACCGTTAACAGCTTACAGTTGACCAAATGCCTTACTGATATGGTCAATTAACATATTTTACATGTAATATATGTTATATATGTCATAACATGTTATGTGTTATATATTGTATTCTTAAAGTAAGCTACAGAAAAGAAAATGTTATTTAAAAAGTCATAAGGAAGAGGAACTATATTTACTATTCATTAAGGGGAAGTGGATCATCATCAAGGTCTTCATCCTTGTCTCTTCACATTGAGTAGGCTGAGGAGGAGGAGAAAGAGGAGAGGTTGGTCCTGTTGTTTCAGGGGTGGCAGAGGCGGAAGAGGTGGAGGAGGTGGAAGGGAAGGCAGGGGAAACAGGAGAGGCAGACACACTTGGTGCAACTTTAAGGAAATACACTGTAATTCCTGACTTTTTTGTTTTTTTCATTTCTCTAAAAATGTTTCCATACAATACCAATCCTCCTTCCACCACTTTCTTCAGTTACAGTGCACATATCATAGAACGGCCCATTTCATAAAATAAGTCATAAACAGTCTTGAATAACCAGAACCCTTTTGCCAGACTGTCTAATGTCAGTTTGTTTTCCGGCATTGCTTCTACGTCTTCTTCATTGTCTGGCAGTGGTTAAGAAGCACTCATCTCCGTTGAGTCATGTTCTGTTAATTTCTCTGGTTTGGTATCTATTAGCTCTTGAATTTCTCCAAGATCCATACCTGAAATCCTTCACCATCAACCTTTATAGTCACATCCACGATCTCTTTCATGATTTCTTTGACTGGCTCTGTCATAACTCCTGTGAAGTCATACACAACATCTGAACACAGGTTTTTTTTTTCCAGCAGGAATTATTGTTTTGGATTTGATGACTTTCATAGTTTTTTCTATAACAACCATGATATATTCAATGGTGTAATCCATCCAAACTTTCATGTTTTCTCTGTTGAGATTCTCTTCCACAGCATTGGCAATTTTTTCCATAGAGTGCCATATAGAATGAACTTTAAGGTTCCTCTGGTCACTGATCTAGAGGCTGAATTAGACACATTGTGTTTAAGGGCACGTAGACCACTTCTATGCCTTCGGTGTTGAACTCATGGGGTCCTGGGTGGCCAATGGCACTCTCCAATATCAAAATAAAAGGCAGTCCCTTACTGGCAAGGTAATTCCTGACTTCAGGAAGAAAGCACAGATGGAACCAATCCAGGAAAACAGTTCTTGTCTAGGTCTTCTTGTTATGCAATCAAAAGACTGGCAGCTGGTATTTATATTTTCCCTTCAAGGATTGGGGGTTAGCAGCTTTTTAGATAAGAGCAGCCCAAATCATAAACCCAACTGCATTTGCACAAAATAGTAGAGTTAGCCTATCCCCTTCTGCCTTAAATTCTGGTGCTCACTTTCCTTCGTAATAAATGTCCTTGGTGGCACATTTGTCTGCATTAAAAACTTTTTCAGGCAGATAACCATTCTCCTCAACAACTTTCTTAATGGCATCTGGGAGCTTATCTGCTGCCCCTTGGTTGACAGAAGCTGCTTCTCCTGTTATCTTGACATTTTTTGAGCCAAACCCCTTTCCAAAATTATCAAGTCATCCTTTGCTTCAGTAGGCTGAGGAAATTCTCCAGTTTCAGATCCTTCACCTTCCTTTTGCTTCAAGTTGTCATATAATGACTTTGCTTTTTCTCAAATCATATTAGAGTTGACAGGTATGCCTTTCTTATAGCAGTCCTGCACCCACCAAAAACCAAAACCAAAAAATCAAAAATAATAAAAGTTTAAAAATTAGCCGGGCGTGGTGGCACCCCCTGTAATCCCAGCTACTCAGGAAGCTGAGGCATGAGAATCGTTTGAATCTGGGAGGCGGAGGTTGCAGTGACCTGAGATCACGCTGTGGCACTCCAGCCTGGGCGACAGAGTGAGATTCTGTCTCAAAAAGAAAAATCCTGCACCCACATAAAAGCTGCATGTTCAACACAAGATAAAAAGGGATTTCACAAAAAGTGTGAAGTTTTCAAAACTGCTGGGATGGCTGCAAGGATGGCTTCATGAATTTCCTTTTTCCTTTTTACAATGATCCCGACCCTGGATTCATTTATTTTGAAATGGTGGGCAAGTGCAGCAGCAGACCTCAGTCCATGGTTTATCTCAAGCAATTCCGCTTTTCCTTGTCATGTCATGACTCTTCTCTGCTTCGCTGGAGCACTTCCCAGCATCACCACCAGTGGCACTTTGCATGGGTCCCGTGGTGTTATTCAAGGTTTATGATACTGCAGTAAACATGATGAAAAATAACGCAGAACCATGAGAGAGAACTTTTTACTGAGATACGGTCACTGAAGAGACAAACTGCTCTTTCAAAGGTGATTAGCGCCCCACAGCTTTTTAAGTGGATACTCACAACAGCTGAGCTCACCAATGCAGCAACAGGAGATGGCTATAAAATTATCAGAGTAGTACAGTAACATACTACAGTTAATTTCATGCACTTATGATTTAATATTGTATCTTTGTGGTTTGTTCACATTTCTCTGGACTGTGAATGACACCATCTATGGTTTGTAGGTGTTTGTTCTTGTAAGAGTTTGTGTGCATACGTTTTGATAAATTTTAACTTTTTGTAATAGATTTTTGGATATTTTGTAGTAAATGATAAAACAGACTAATATCTACATATATTATGTGTTCATAATCTTAATTTTTTCAATATTTCTAGGTTATGCAGTTCATCTGAGTTTTTTCAAACTGTTACAAATCTCTAAAAAAATTTTTCCAACCTATTTTTCAAAAAATATCCACATATAAGTGGACATACACAGTTCAAACCGGTGTTGTCCAAGGGTCAACTGTACGCTATGTATTCTGTCAGTTTATACCTCAATGAAGTTGTTTTAAAAATTAATCTAGTATTCAGCCATGTTATATTGGAATTCTACTGTACATAGTTCTTCTAAGTGCTGTTTTGAATGATACATAAGCAACAGTGACGGTTAATTAGTTTAGACATTTTCTTCCTCCACTATTGGATCAATTTTGTTACAGAAATATTATACTATTAAAAGCCAGATAAATATCACTGAAAACAATTTAAAGATTCACGATAAAATTTATTAAAATTATAATTTATCTTACTAAGAGAATGGAACAAAAAATCACATTTTATAACTCAGCTAGTACTATGCTTAAGAAAGAAAAATTATTCCACAGCCTCACTGTAATACTGTCTCATGGAGCCGGCACCACGGGGAGACACAGGAATCCTATCCTATTTCTCGGACATCTCAGGAATTAAAGCCTTGCCACATAGTGAATTCTTCTTCTCTGCATACAGATTTTAGCTACGTTAAATTTTATTATATGATTTTGTATATCAAAGACTTGGGATTTTGAATACAAATGACTGCAGAATGACAAAAGTATACTGGTGCTTTATTTCAGAATATACACAACCAATGTTAATCATCTTAAGAGTAAGATATAAACTATACCTTCAGAAAAGACTTTATTCTTATAACAGAAAAACTTTGTTAATATAAAAACCATAATGAGGTCATCTTTTTGTATGATAATTGACTTCAGAGACCAGTTACCTGCATAACTTCTCCCTGTGCTCATACACGATGACACAACTGTCCATTTATCGGTTGTTGGGTTATAATATTCTACTGACGCCAAGTTACAGGAACCATCGTCCCCTCCAACAACATATAACAGACCATTAACTGCACAAACTCCTTTAAAAAATTACACAGAGAGAAAACGATTATTTAAAAAAGTTGGATGAATATGAGTATCCCTGTACATGTTTAGTGAGGTAATCCAGAGACACTAATTTCTTTGAAAGGAGGCAAGAAAATAGTGAGCATGTAAAGAATTCTTTTTATTTTAGGATAGCCAGGCAACATGGCTCACGCCTGTAATCCCGGCACTTTGGAAGGCCGAGGTGGGCAGATCACTTGATGTCATGAGAGTTCGAGACCAGCCTGGGCAACATGGCGAAACCCCATCTCTACTAAAAATACAAAAATCAGCCAGGCATGGTGGAGTGTGCCTGTGGTCCTAGCTACTCCAAGAGGCTGAAGCAAGAGAATCACTTGAACCCAGGAGGCAGAGGTTGCAGTGAGCCAAGACCACACCACTGCCCTCCAGCCTGGGCAACAGAGAGAGACTCCGTCTCCAAAAAAAAAAAAAAAAAGAAGAAGAAAGAAATTCTCTCAGCTTGCTGATAATACCACTTCTAAGCTCCTACTGATTGTCATTTATGCAGTAGTTACTTTATATATGCATTATTGTACTTAATTTTCACAACATTATAGGTTGGAAACTATTTTGACCCTCATTTTATTTATTTTTTTTAAATAAAAAGTCAAAGTCAGCTACTTAGGGAATCCTAAGAAAATATATGTTAGTAGAAGGTAAAAATATTCTTAATTTTAATTATCACACTAAATGGTTAGCTATTTCATCTCCCTTTAAAGAAGAGAATATTATTTATCTATTAAAATAACTATTTTCTTTGCAAAAATTCAAAATATCTAGAAAAGTATAAAGAAAAAAAGATGACCTCCAACCTTATGTCACTTAGAATAATGACCATTAAAATTTTGATCTCTACTCTGGCTAACTTTTCTTTACACATATATACTCAGATACTTTCTTTTTTAACCCCAAAGTAGCTCACACTACACATGCTACTTTATTAAATAACTTACCCATCCTGGCCAACCAACATACTTTGGACAGTTCCTCAAGTTAATAAATGTAATGTTTATGTATGATATCATCGTAGTTTATTTAATCATTTTTTTAGATGGATATTTAAGTAATTTTGATTTTTTTGCTGTTATCAATGATGTTGCAATGAACAAAGATCCCCTGAATATTGTTTTGAATGCTTGAGCAATTTTTCCTAATATAAATTATTAGAAAGAAAACTGCTGAGTCAAATGGTAAATGCTTTTAAAAAGCTAATTCAATGTAATTTTTTAAAGTACATTTAATATCTTATAAAAAGTTCAGTGCTACTATGAACTTGTACTAGAGGGCATCAAAGAATCCAGAAGAATGCTGCCCAAATCTACAAAACTTTGTAGGAAAAAAACTCATACCATTTTAAGTTGTTCAAATACTTAAAAGGCAAATGCTGCTGCCACACAAGCTCCATACAGTAGGTATATGTGTAGGCAACACTATATTTCAGTCTGTTGATGGACAACATAGGACTGTGAGAGAAAAAATGATCTCAAAAATGGCCCTGCTACGATGGAAGGCATGAACAAGGAGATTATATCGTCCTAAAGAGTTTTCCCAATTATATCTACGAGGGGCTCACAGATTAAAGAGCATCCCACTGCAGAAAGGGAGGTTGGTCCACACATCCATTTGAATATATTAGCTATATATTCAGAAGACATCAATTTTACTAACCCACTAACTCACAACACCAGATTCCTTTTAGGCGATCGGAGCCAAATCACTTTGCCAAAAGGATGCACTTTCCTGCAGTGTTTGATGGTTCCAGTTTATTCAGTTTACTTCAACACAATCAAATTCACATTGAGAACCTATTACAGACGTGCTAGGTATTAAAAGTCTATATATAATCATCTAATTCAAGTTTATTTCATTTTTACTCCACTCTTGGTGTCATAATTTACCATACTTATGAAAACTTTTGAAATTTGGCTGGTAAGCGGCTTGCTATTTCAAATTTATATGGATGCTTTCACCTCTCCCCATTTAACATTGAATACGTGTCCTCCACTCTTTGCCAGCTTAGTTCTTTCTTCCCAGTAATTTAGGTGCTTGGATGAGGTCCTGAGCCTAGGTTATTAAAAAGGAAGAGCTGAACAGATCTTATTAGAAGTTTTTTTCAGATTACCAGGAATATGGAATGAGGGTGAGATTTTAAATATTCTTATGAACTTAAATAATTTTAAAATATATGCTCAATTGGATTATATTGTATCTTGTAAATTATAGAAGTAAATAATTCAAGTTCTGTTATTTGCATAGAAAATAAACATAATTGATTGAGAAGGAAAAACTGAAAAGTTAGCTTTCAGATTTCTCTCTCTTCCTTATTATCAAATAAACTCAAGTAATGTTGTCTAAGTCAAAGTATGAAACAACTTTTCAACAGACTTAAGTCTTTTTCCTAAATCCTACCCTTTCCCACACAATTTTTTGAAGAACAGCTCTATAATGATAGACCTATCATTATAGCTCTATAAATACAAATTATCTCTTTATTCTTCTACCTAAAAGAAATGAGTAATTTTTGACATGAAAACAATAAGCACATATAGAGAAAAAATAAGATTATTCTAACCTTTAAGAAAATATTCATAAAAAGCTCAAATTGCAACTAAGTTTCCTAATCCAGGAAGGATACTTGCACAAATCACCATGGCTTTTCTAACTTAATGTGTACTGGAGTCACTTATTCCACTAAGGACCCAGATTTGAGGGTCTTACCATCAAGCGAACTGATGACTAAATACAACTGACCAGATGACGTGCAAGGCCAGACAGAATTAATTATAAATTCTGCTCTGTGGCTAACAGTATCTGCAGTTCCACATACTTAGTCTTTCTTAGTAATCACACTTCTTTAAAGAGAAACTAAGATGCGTGCTGATGGAGGAGGGGTGTCCCATGGTGTACAGTAAGTTTGAGACTCACCAGGAACTTATTTTACACTATGAGAAATGACATGAAGATAATGGCATTTTGAAGAATCCTAGCATTTCCTGAAAGGCTATGTAGCTATCTTGAGTCTATTTTCCACTTGTATTTCCCTTCCTTGATTCTTCTTTTTAAGTGGTTATTTCCCTAATCTTAAAGTTCTCTACTTTCTTAAAATTATTTGTTGTTGTTGTTGTTGCTTTAGTTTTTCCATTTTCCTGGAAATCCTGAACTGTATTAAGCTAGGGTTACCTCTGCAGACTTCCCCTCTAGATTTAGATAACCAACTAGTTTTTTAACCTAGTATAAATATTTACTCAACTAGACTAAATTTCCTGAGAAGTAGGATCTCCAGTATGTGATAGATACATAGTAGGCACTAAAAAATATTTGGTGTAAGAATGAATGAATTCAAGTATCAAATGAAGGGTCTACTCCTAATTAATTAGTCTCCAAGTTTATCGCCAAAAAGTAGCAGCTAGTAGAAATAAGTTTACTGACGTGTCACAACAACCTGTTATGTTCCAGAGACTGTGGCAGGCATTCACTTCACAGGATTATTACGTAAGCTTCTGCCTTTAAAGAGTTCAAAGTCTATCAGGGAACCCAGATCAGTAAAAGAACAGTGGAAATACACAGTGATACTAGTGAAACAAAATAAAATTCAACGTAAGTTTTATAACCTTAAACTGACAGATACCTGCATTTCTTCTGCACATGTTCATATCTGCAACCTGTCTCCATGCATTAGTGGTAGGATCATACACTTCAACACTTTTTCGTACTAAAGGGCCATCATGACCTCCTACAGCATACAATAAATTGTTTAACACACCAACACCTATAAAACACAACCAGCCAAATAGAGGGGCAAAAAGAACAAGAGATTTATATCATATTTTTATTTAACTAATATGTTTATTTAACTGTAACTAAAACTTTTGAAGTTATAATTCATAATAAAAGCAAGCTGATACTATAGCCTACAATTTAAGAAATGGAAATCAATAGAATTGATGATTAAATAAGCATCTCAACAAACTATTATTCTGAAAAAAGAGGCATGTCAAACAGAATAAAAATATTAATAATATGTAGGTGAAACACAGGGAGGGAAAAAGTCCTTTAATGTAATCCTTTTGAAAAAAATATCCATAATAAAATAACCCCAAATTAAAGCACAAAATTTTAATATACATGAAAAGATCTGATTATTAAGCAAGTTCCCCAATAAGCACTAAAAACAGAAACTAAAAGGAGTGCTAACAATGTGAATATATAAATGAAACAGAAATGTCTATAGCACTTTGACATTAAATTTTAAAGTAAAATTACTTTGTAATTACTCCCATTAACTGCACAATTCAAAAGACATTTAGCAGTGCCATTAAAATCAGCATATCATATATTTTCAGATAATGTAAAGTGATGCCACTGAATCATTTTACTTCAACTATTTTCCATCATTTTTGTACTTCAATTGCTAAAATAGGTTCACATGTACCTGCTCCACTCCGCCTGGTGCTCATTTCTGCTATATAGCTCCACTCATTTGTTGTAGCATTATAGCATTCTACTGTGCTAAGACACTGACGTGACGCTCCATCATAACCTCCTACAGCATAGAGCAAACCTATGCATAAAATCACAAAGAAAGCCAAATTTATTAAAAAATGAACAAACAAAAAACACTATTTTTTCAAGCTAGAAAATATTAATATATTTTCCCTCATGGCAGTAGAGTTTCCCCGTAAAGTGCTCTGATTTTTATGAACTATATTATGGTCTTGCCTAATGGTGACAGATGGAGTAATTAAATCATATTATGAAAATCTGCAGGGTATAGATGATGTTAATTTTATACTTTCCTCAATAATCTGATAAAATAGAAAGCACACTCATTATATCTTTAGGTAACACTATTTGATAAGTGAACAACATCCTGTAAGACAGAATTAAATACCAAAGTTAGGAAATTGGAAAAATGGTTAAATCAAAAATTAATATCAGAATGCAATGCAATATTACTTGGCAATAAAAAGGCATGAAGTACTAAAAAATGCCTCAGTATAAACAAATCTTGAAAACATCACCCTAAGCGAAAGAAGTGAGTCTCCAAAGATCACATACCGTACAACTAAAATGTTCAGAAGAGGCAAATCTCTAAGTGATAGAAAGCAGACTAGCAGTTGCTGAAGGTTGGGTAGGATAGGAGTAAGAGCTAAGGGAAGCAGGATTGCTTTTAGAGGATAATAAAAATGTTTTAAAATGAATTGTAGTGATGGATGCACAATGAACTGTATACACGAAATGGGTGAATTGTATGGTACGTGGATTATATCTCAATAAAGCTGTTTTTTTCTAAGTGCAGAGAATTACACCTACTATGAGGAGGGGGTGGAAACCTGCAAATTTTCCCAAGTCAATTAAAAAAATATATATCAAAAAATAATACTTAGAGCCTTCCTTAACTTCTGTTGGGAGACAAAGTAGGATATAAATAAATAACTGTGGCAATCTATCCCTTAAATGTTAAACAGCCCTTCTCCAGATACAAAATTACACATTTATGTCACCTGAATTGTTCCCCTAAACAATTGTATTAAAATCAGCTGACAGTCTTACATAGCAGCAGTCCCCAAACCATAGGCCATGGACCAGCACCTGTCTGGAACCTGTTAGGAACGGGGCTGCACAACAGGAGGTGAGTGACAGGTGAGCGAGTATTACGGCTGAGCTCTGCTTCCTGTCAGATCAGCAGAGGCATTAGATTCTCACAGAAGTGCGAACCCTATCTTGAAATGCACATGTGAGGAACCTAGGTTGTGCGCTCCTTATGACACACTAACGCCTGATGATCTGAGGTGGAACAGTTTCATCCCAAAACCATCCCCACAACCCACCCCTGTCCGTGGAAAAATTGTCTTCCACAAAACTGGTCCCCAGTGCCAAAAAGGTTGGGGACTGCTGTTATATAAGTCAAACACACACACACACACACACACAGAAAGGAGGAGGATAAAGGGACGGGGATGGAGAGGGAGAGAAAAGGCCTTACATAGGTTGATTTATATAGAGAAGCTAGTTTTGAAAAGAGGATAATTGAAATTTTACAGTAATTACGACTTTTCTTTTTAAAATGATAATTAGCTTGCCCATTCAGAAAAACTAATGTTCTGATTATTGGAAGAATCACTCTCAAGGATCAAAAAGCCATATGTGGGCCGGGCGCGGTGGCTCAAGCCTGTAATCCCAGCACTTTGGGAGGCCGAGACGGGCGGATCACGAGGTCAGGAGATCGAGACCATCCTGGCTAACACAGTGAAACCCCGTCTCTACTAAAAATACAAACACTTAGCCGGGCGAGGTGGCAGGCGCCTGTAGTCCCAGCTACTCGGGAGGCTGAGGCAGGAGAATGGCGTGAACCCGGGAGGCGGAGCTTGCAGTGAGCTGAGATCCGGCCACTGCACTCCAGCCTGGGTGACAGAGCGAGACTCCGTCTCAAAAAAAAAAAAAAAAAAAGCCATATGTACCTGAAAGAACTGTCAGCACCTACCTCCAACAACACCCACACCAACGCTGCTCCTCCTTGTGTTCATGGGAGCAACATGAAACCACTCATTAGACTTTATGTTGTATGCTTCCACAGATGATAGACCTATAATAAAACACAAGTCTTCATTTCCTTCTCTAAAAAAAGTCAATAGTTCATATATATGGAAAAATACTTCAGGTATGTAACATTGGGCTAAAATTAAGAGAAGAAAATGGCAGAATGTAAACACATCAATTACATGAAAAACAGGAACAGCTTGTTTTCCAGAAGGCTCCTACCTAAGCTACTGACATTTATAAGCTTTTAAAACTTGATGACTGATACTGATGCATAAGAAAGAAAATTTATATACTCAGCACTCATATCACTTAAGGAAATTCTTGATAAATTTTTAAATTTATCTTTAAATACCAGTTAAAACCTCACATATGCCTTAATGATGCCACGGTTTATTCCATAAACATGACTACTACGTTAATTTTAGCAGCAATGTAGAAGAGATGAAAAGAAAATTACCTGTACTCCCATCAAAGCCTCCCACAGCATATAACAATCCATTTAACACAGCAGCTCCCAAAGTGCTTCTCCGGTCTCTCATGTTAGCAACGCTGGTCCACTGGTCCTTCACAGGGTCGTAAGAATCTACAGTACGAACTCTTAATGAACCATTAAAGCCACCAACAGCAAAAACAAGTCCAGCCATGTAGACCATGCCTGCAAAAGGAGTACAGCATTTACAGATCAATGTGCAACTCGACTACCACCAATATCCAAAGATTGCTTTCTAGTAAGTCTATAGCTGTTGTCAGAACATGCTACTCTTAGGAGGAGCCTGATTAAATAAATCCTTGAAAATGCTATTCATTTGCAAGAACATCCAATCACTAAATTGTCTGTCTAAGGTTATGATTATTATTATTATTGAGACGGAGTCTCGCTCTGTCGCCCAGGCTGGAGTGCAGTGGCGTGATCTCGGCTCAATGCAAGCTCCACCTCTCCGGTTCATGCCATTCTCCTGCCTCAGCCTCCCGAGTAGCTGGGACTACAGGTGCCCGCCACCATGCCCGACTAATTTTTTGTATTTTTAGTAGAGATGGAGTTTCACTGTAGTCTTGCTCTCGTGACCTCATGATCAGCTCACCTTGGCTTCCCAAAGTGCTGGGATTACAGGCGTGAACCACCGCGCCCAGCCTTCTTTCTAAGGTTATTAAAAGATGCAATGGCACGGGCTAAAGTACCATTTTGACTCATTTTTTTTCAAATATCAATTTACAAGCTTAAATAATGAGCCATTATTTTCCAACTATTTGAACCTGTACTCACCTCCCATAGCTTTCAATTTTGGATCTTCTAGTGGATATTCTTAGAATGAAACTCTAAACACTTATAATTTATTTGCATAACGCACTCCTAGTTTATCACGTTAGTGGGCTAAATCAGGGGTCGGCAAATTTACAGCCTACAGGCTAAATCTGGTCCACCAGACTATTTCTGTAGAACCCATAAGCTAAGCATGGTTTTTATATTTTTAAATGGCTGAAAAACAACCAAAAGAGTAATATTTCATGACTTGTAAAAAGCTATATGAAATTCAAATTTCACCATCCATAAATATAGTTTTATTGGAACACTGTCCCACCTATTCACTTCCATATGGCTGGTTTTGCACTATAGCAGTAGATAAGAAGCTGTGACAGAGACCATATAACCACAAAGCCTAAAATACTTACTCTCTGGTCCTTCAAGAGAAAGTCTGCTGATCCCTGGGCTAAACAGATATTACAGAATCAGTGAATGGAGAAACTGGACTGCTAGACTCAGGTTTCAACCGTCTTTTCACTTTTCTCAACTTTTTCATGCTGCTGCCCTAATCGGACAGGCTCCTATCACCATCCACTCTGTTCTCTTTAACACTGAATCCTCAGTTAAAGTTCCACATTCTCTGTGATGCCTTCCCGGTCTACCTTAGCCTAAAAGGGATTAGTCCAGCTCCTGAACCCCTATAGAAAATAACATCTATATAGTGCACTTAAGGTTTAATAAATGTACAGAGTCTATAATACAATTACTTTAAATTGTTCAAATTTTTATTGTTCTTAGTTCTATGTTTATGTCCCTGTGCCAGCCTGAGGGCAGGCAATGTGGCTCACAGTTCTCTGAATCCCTATAGGGAGAACTGGAATCACCAGATATGTTTGACGAGCTCAATGTTTTACAGATGTCATCAGGCAAGAGATGCACCTCTACCCCTTACTGTCTCACCCTCTGGTGCTTTATTCCCCCACCCCCTTAAAAATACATGGAAATGTAGTCCTCTCTATGGCAACAAGACCTTTCCAGTTCAAATGAAGTTGCCTGTTTTGGCCCCCTGCTAGCACAGAATTTAACAGACCTCCTAAGAGGGCCTGGAGACTAGTGAGCAGCAACATAGCAGGAAGCATGTTTCAGCATAAAACAATCCTGTATCCCAAAATCATAACTAACTCCAGGGAATGTTCATTGTGGGAATTTTGCCCATTGCAATTTTCATTTTCCTTTCTCTACACACAAAATAACACAACAAATATGCCATCTCTTAGAAGTAATGTAGTATGCTTACCAAGTTTTAGGGAATTTTAGGTCACAAAGAAGAAGAAAATAAATGAATCAATCTATGAAGTGCCCCCCACCAAAGGCTCTGGGTCTGGAGAAGGGACTGAACTAAAAGAAATATAAGGCAACTGAAGTGCCCAGAAGTTTAATTACACAGTTTATTAAAATTTGGCCAAGTTTGCACAGTTAAGGACATTGGTTCTAATCTGAAGGAGGGAGAGGGAAGAGGGCATGATGAAGATAAAATGTATTCATAGTTATCCAATAAGTAAATAATACATTTTGCAATAAATTGAGTCAAATGACATATGGCCCCAAAGTAAAGGGAACTATAATAGGAATCAGATGTGAATTAAGAAATCAGTTAGTAAATGGCATACAAAACTCCATTTCCAGTAGTAACAAGAAAGATAAAATACCTAAAAATAAACTTGCCAAGAAACACAGAGGACCATTGGAAGAAAGTGTTAAAAATCTACTGAAGGATATAAAAGAAGACAGGAGTCCTATCACTAGTTTCACAACATAGTAAAACATATTATAAAGCACAGTAACTAAAAGTGGCTATGTCTTGATGCATGGATAGGCAAGACAAATCAATGGAAGAGAACAGAAAATTTAGAATACAACCAAGTAAATGTGGAAATCTAATACATGATAAAGGCAGCATTTCATCAAATGAATGGAGAGGGATAAGTCAATAAGGGGTATTTGGACAACTGACTAGCCATTAAAAGCCAAAATCTATACCTTACATCTTAGACTAAAATACAGCCCAGATATCTTAAGAGAGAGAGATGTATTTATAAATAAAACTGTAAAGGTACTAGAACAACAAATGTTTTCAAAATATACTTTTGTCATAGGGTAAAAACCTGGCAGATACCACCTTAACCAAGAGAACAAGGTTACCCTCACAAGAAATAATCATACTAAGTCAATTTAACCGTGGGAAAATATCAGACAAATCCAGCTTGAGAGATATTCTTCAAAATATCTGACCAGTCCTCTTCAAAGAATCAAGGGCATAAAAGATAAGAAAAGACTCTGGGACTATCTCAGATAAGAAGATATGACAACTAAATGCAAAGTAGGATCCTGGAACAGCATAAGGGAATCAATGGAAAAAATGGTAAATATGAATGAAGTCTGTATTTCAGTTACTATTAATATGCCAATGCTAATTTCTAGTTTTGATAACTGTATCACAGTAAGATGTTAACACTAGGGAAAGAATATACCAGAATTCTTTGTTCTATCTTTGCAACTCTTCTGTAAGTAAAATTATTGCAACAGAAAATTTTTTTGTTTTTTTTTTTGAGACGGAGTTGCCTAGGCTGGAGTGCAGTGGTGAGGTCTCAGCTCACTGCAACCTTCGCCTCCTGGATTCAAGCGATTCTCCTGCTTCAGCCTCCTGAGTAGCTGGTATTACAGGCGCCTGCCACCATACCCAGCTATTTTTTGTATTTTTAGTAGAGAAGGGGTTTCACCATGTCGGCCAGGCTGGTCTCGAGCTCCTGACTTTGTGATCCGCCCACCTTGGCCTCCCAAAGCGCTGGGATTACAGGCATGATCCACTGCGCCTGGCCCAACATAAAGTTTTTTAAAAATACGTTTGTGTGTGTATACACACACTCACACACACATATAGATAATTTTGGCATATGGCTTTCTATGCAAGAGACAAATTTTTAAGTCCAGAGACACAAAACTTTGGTACAGGACTACATTAAAAGATAAAGTTTTTACATGGCAAAAATAGCACAAAGTCAAAAGATAAACGATTAATACAAATAAATATTCACACTAGACATCACAGACACAAAGGCTACTTTCCTTAACATATAACTGTACCTGTGACATCAATAAAACTATTAAAATGGCAAAAATCATGAACTGACAATTCAGAGAGAAAGCTATTTAACTTTCCTCATAAGTACAAATTACATAAGTACAAATTAAGGCATTTTTCACCCACCAGATTGGCAAAGCTCAAAACATTTAATTACAAAGTACTGTCAGGAGTTTAGGGAAACTGGCACCTTCATATTTTACTGTTAGTGGGAGTAATAATTGGTATATCCTCTTAAGACATCTTTTGAATCAGTAAGTCTAGTTTTAGAGTTTTATCCTGCCAAAATATATTAGCATATATACACAATGATGTATGTATAAGAGATTTGTTGTAGCACTGTTTATAATAACATTAAGATTAAAAACATTTTTAATGCTCTATTTAAAAACTAGTAAAAACTATGTCCAGACCAAAATAAAACACTAGACAGCTCTTACTGAATGAGGTAACTCCAGATACGCTGGTAAGTAACAATCTCCAAGATGTATTGTTAAAGTGCTACCATCATAGAATGTTCCATTACATACAGAACTCATTTCGCTATGGGAGACAGAAATTATGGATCCAAGTTTAAGTCCCAGGAAAAATCCTGAGTTTGAATAATAACTGCTTCTTTTGATCACAGCTTTGGCTAAATGAAAGTCTATTTCAACAAATGTTTGTAAAACAGATGCCTTGAAGAAGGCAATTATGCCTTATAACTGAGGGACTTAACAGTACCTTATAAACTGAGGGAATCTCCTACAACTAAGGGCCCCAACCTAAAGAATTCCCCTCTTAACACTTCAGTCAAAGGTAACTAGGAAATATCCAGCAAATTACTAGCTCCTCCACCTTACACTAAACAATCAGAAAGGTATGTAAAGACGGAGACAGAGTAGCTATCCCATCAGTGTCTTGAGAGGTGTACGAGGCCCCTGAATTATTGTTTAACTACATAGCTATTTTACTCAGTTTTTTTGATAGAGATTTTTCTAATTAATAAAATGAGACCTGAAAAAGAAGCTCTCAATGACCCAGGAGTAGAGAATTGACTGTGATGCATCATGCTTACCTGCCCTGCACCTCCTGGAAGGCAACTCTGCTACTTGGTGCCACCTTTCTTCTTTAAAGTCATAGCATTCCACACTCCGGATAGCCTTTGGTGCTTGGCCCCCAACCACCACCATCAACTGCAAGGGCAGAAATGTAAGCACTTGAACAAATGATTATTACATATTCAGGATTTAAAATGTCCTACAAAGACACTGGTGTGGGAAGTGTTAGGATGAAGATGGTAGGGTGAGCTGGTAAATACAACCATCTAACCAACATTTCACAAATATCAACAAAGGGGGCACATGTTAGAACTACAATTCTATCATCCAACACATTTAGTCAAAAATAAGGACTTCAAAAACTAAAATAAGTTTCTGATCCTTCAAGCAAAATGAGTTATTTAAGCCAAAAAACGGCAGGCAGTCATTACTGGCAAGGCTGCAGTATGTCATAGGGCTTGCTATAAACTAGATCCTGGTTTTGCAATGACCAGGCATTAGATCTCCACAATCCAGGACAGAAGATAGAAATGAAACATATGTTACTGGGTAGGTGAGGTGAAAAGGACAATAAGTATTAAAAGAAAGACAGAAGAAGGAAAAAAATGATTGAAAAAGGAGGGGTAATTGAATTGGAGCTCACAAGAGCACAGATTCCCGAATCTCCAGTAAAGAGACCTTTCCTGATGCCCCACAAATAAAACAACCTAACAGGACAGGTAATGAAAATGCTAGATATCATAATGAACAAATACATTACAGTCTACTTTTGAGAACAAATGAGGTCTATAAACTCCCTCAATTCAATCCAACAACTATTTACTAAATGCCTACCATCTATATGTGTCCAGAACTATGTCAGGTGTTATACATAAGAAATATAAGACATGGTCTCTACCCTTCAAGACTTTATAGATGTCACTGAGACAAGACTTATGAAGTAACTCAAGAACAATACACAATTAGATATGATCAAAAAATTATGTGATTAGTATAGACGTAATTGCTACTGCTGATCAGAAAATGAAAAGCTGCCGTAATTTAGTGAAAGCTTCCTGGAACCTGATCTACGGTCTTGCTAAACGGATAGAATTTAGAAATCAATGTGTCTGTCTTTTACTGAGTATACACAGACACTCTCTGGCAACAGTGAAAATACAGCCGTCAAATCAGAATAATGTAAACATTAATGATGTCTCAAATCAAAAATTGTAAAGAATGGCAAGGACCTTCATGAAAAGATGAGATAATGATTGGAAAAACAGATGTTAGAAAGAAACAAAAAATAAAAACACACAGAATACGGAGTAACTCAGATACACAAAAAGGGGAAATTTGTAACCTTGACTAGGCAATGGAGCTACCTGTACTTAGAATTAAAGAAAGATGGGTACATAGAAAAAAATGATTCCTGAATCTGAGAGCAAATCCCAAGTTTCCAAAAAGAAGCGCATTTTAGTTTTTGGTAACTGGAGAGCAGAATTAATTTTAAAAGTCTTAAAAGAAGACGGAACATAAACCAACTATATAATTTTTTTCAGGCCTGTTTCTTCTAGTGTTGAATTCAAAGAAACAAAATTGGCCTGGTGTGGTGGCTCACGTCTGTAATCCCAGCATTTTGGGAGGCTGTAGCAGGCAGATCATGAGCTCAAGAGTTCAAGACCAGCCTGTTAATAGCAAGGCCCCTTTCTCCACAAAAAAATAACAAAAATTAAAAATTGGCAGGGCATGATGGTGCACAACTGTAATCCCAGCTACTAGGGAGGCTGAGGCATGGGAATCACTTGAACCCAGGAGGTGGAAGTTGCAGTGAGCTGAGATTGCACCAACCACTACACTCCAGCCTGGGCAACAGAGTGAGACTCTGTCTCACAAACAACCAACCAACAACATTTGGGTTGGCCAGGCACGGTAGCTCACTCCTGTAATCCCAGCACTTTGGGAGGTCAATGCAGGTGGATCGCTTGAGATCAGGAGTTCAAGACCAGCCTGGCCCAGATGGTGAGACCCCATCTCTACCAAAAATACAAAAATTAGCCAGGCGTGGTAGCACGCGCCTGTAATCCCAGCTACTCGGGAGGCTGAGGCATGAGAATTGCTTGAACCTGGAAGGCGGAGGTTGCAGTGAGCTGAGACTGTGCTAATGCACTCCAGCCTGGGTGAAAGAGTGAGACTCTATCTCAAAAAATAAGTAAATAAAATAAACATAATTAAGAAAGAAAATACACAATACCCTCACCTCTGACCACCCAAAAAAAGCGCGGGAGCAACGTTGTAAAAATCACAGAACTGGGATGCATGTTAAGATAAACCTTGTATTTAGGGGTTCTGTTCAAAACTTCAAAACTGCCCAAGAGACAATAGTTGAAAGAGTCTTAGATGATATATCTGATGAAGACCAATTTTTCTAAAATTTCAGAATGGAACACTTTTTAAACTTTTTGGGAAATAACACTCAGTTATAGATTTCATAATCCTCAAAGTTTGAATATAAGATTTCCATTTCCATGCAATAGTTCACTTTTACACATTAAAATGAAGATAAAAGGAAAACTGTGCTATTACATACAGAGAACAGTGGTAATATCTGTCCTTTACTCACCCAAGAGAGGTAAATGGGGTGAGGATTTGGATCTCCAGGAATCAGGGATAAAGGAGACAAGGAGAATGTGCAATGGGGGGACAAGAAGGCAGGAATATTTATATAAAACCAAGAGACTGTGTCATAAACCATTGTGTGGCTACCAAAAGAGTTGCTCATAATGCTGACACCCCAGTTATCTGTAAAAGACACAGATATTTGAGAAAACACCATACTAATTATGCTATGAAGGAACAAGAAAATAAGACCTTTTGTAAGGAAAAGTTAAATGTAACATATTTGAAGAGGGCAAGGGGTAGAAGGTTAAGCAAATTCAGTAGTCATCCTGAAATGTAGGTCAATTAAACTTTGTTCTTTTTATTTTCTTTACCTATTAAATAAATGTTAGTTGAAAATTAACTCCTGAAAATTTGTTTCTAACCGAAAATTTCAATAAATATACTGAGTAAAAATATTTTTAAAATATAATATATACCCAGAAATATGACAGCACTTATAAAAATACAGATTCCAAAGAGAAAAGCTAACAAAATACAAAAGAAGCAAAACATACATAATTTTTATGATGTACAAATCCAAGGATGCCTTACACAATCTGTTTATTGAGAAGCCAAAACTAATGTCTGAGATATGAAAAGAATCATTCATGCAAATTAAAAATCAGAGCCTAACATAAAAAGTACTAATTCACTCTCACGGTAAAATATTATCAAAACCTTGTAATTTCTTCAGCACGACTACCACATTTTGTTCAATTTGACTCACTATTACGATGATAAAAGGCATCATTACTATGAAATAATAAGCATAAGCAATTAATCTTTGCTTCATTCTTACCCAACTCCTTAGACTTAATCTGAACATAACAACTCTAAAATGACAAACAGTGATGTTAGAAAATCGTTCATCACCAGCACCTTTTTGAAAATATGTGTGGATAAACAAATACACTGAGAAGGGGTCATACAAGTAACATGCAAAGTCAAAGCAACAGGGCTGCTCACTGCTATCCAGCAGGTCTGCTGCCCCTCCCACCACCCTGATACAGCAGAATGAAAGAGAACCTCCAGGAACCCACATACCCACCACAAAATAACAGCTAGAGAACTGAGAAATCTAAAAGTATAACACAGCTACAGGAGTCCTACTCCAAAACCACAACCAGAGAAGCCCAGAAACAACGTAAACAATGTAAACACACCACCACAAAAGAGAAAGTAAGTACTTGATAGGCTTTTACCGAGAACTCTAGAAGGTTTCAAAAATGACATGTTTATTCCAGAAATCAAAATGACATGTTTATTCCAGAAATCATTTTCACTCTAAAGGTCTCTGCAGCATAGCTAAATATAGGAAAGTCTGAAGATGCCAGAAGAAGAAATACACAAGAAGAAATTCTTTTTTACAAATATGAAGTATTTAAAAAGTATTAAAGATATAGCACATTATTTAGAAGGAAGTTGCAAAGATTAACATTAAAACAATAAAATAAAATATGGCAACCTTAGAATTTATTGCCAAGACTGAGCAATTTTTATAAATGGATTATTTTGTAAGAACAAAAACTGACACCAAAAAAGATGGACAAATATGAATTAACGAAGACTTAAAAGATGGGTACTTATAAAAGTAGGTGTAAGGGTATTTGAAAACTGTAAACATGTATAAAATCAGCAGACCCAGCATGAATACCGAGGTATTAAGGGAACGAGCTAATGTACTTACTAAGCCACTTACAATTATTTCTGAAAAATCTCAGAGAACTGAGGATGGATCAGAAAATTTAAAGAAAGTAAATACCAATTTTCAAACCAGGATAGGAAGTGAATGCCTTGTAAATGCACTTTGTTAAGTGATAATAATTCTGAGTAAAAATTAACAAGATTTTAAGAAAAGCATTTGAACTTCTAGGGGCCGATAAAATAACACACAGAAGGATGTTTAGAAAGTCAGGCCAAATTTGAATCCATTTGATCCTCAACCTCATCAGATGTTATATGCCAAATTACTTATTTTGGCTTAGATAATAAACATAATCATATAGAATGAAACTTTCTGCAGACTGTGTCAGTGGCTGGGTACTTCTAACAAGGTGTCACCAAGAGAGTTCTGAGATCAATTCTAAATTAAAGTATTTACTAATGATCTAGAAAAATAAGTCAACAGCACCCTGGCAAATCTGCAGTTAGTTTTAAATTGAGAACTGTTGTTAGTAATAGGCAAAACAGAAAAACAATACCAATATAGATTTGCAGCAATTAAAAATGTAGACTCCAAAGTAAAACTTAGAAAAATATTAAATACAAGTATTAAAGTGAAAGAATTTAAAAAACATAATCCAATGGAAAGGAGAGAGTAATAACTAAAGACGATATAAGAAAACAAGAGAGAAGAGATTCTTATTTCTTAATCCAGCATTGCCCAAAACATACACAAGAGTTAAAAATAAATACATAAATAAAGTCTTTATATTATGAATCATTCTGATGAGACCACGCACAAAATGGTGCTTAAAGTATTGGTCGTACTATAAAGATGTAAACAGAGCAGAAGGAATTGCCAACAGAGACAGAAATGAGGGGTTATTTCACAAGAAAAACTGAATTGGTAAAACATGAATGGCCACAGCTAAAAAGACCAAGGTAGAGTATAAACATTCACATAGGAAAACATGAACACAAGAGACATGGGAAGACATAGGAATGTACGCTGAAGCGGCTACACATGATGTGCAGGGAACCATCAGATGGTATACAACAGGGAACTGCAATGAGATGAAATGAACAAGCTATTTTATTATCCGTAGTTCTAACGTGTAATTCCGTGAAACCATGGGGTCTTCAGTTATTAAATAAATACCTAGCTTACAAAGAAATCTTTCTTTTTTTTTTTTTTTTTTGAGACAGAGCCTTTTGCACTGTTGCCCAGACTGGAGTGCAGTGGCACAATCTTGGCTCACTGCAACCTCCAGCTCCTGGGTTCAGGTGATTCTCTGCCTCAGCCTCTTGAGTAGCAGAGATTACAGGCACCTGCCACCATACATGGATAATTTTTGTATTTTTAGTAGAGACATGGTTTCATGATGTTGGCCAGGCTGGTCTCAAACTCCTGACCTCAGGTGATGCACCGGTCTTGGTCTCCCAAAGTGCTGGGATTACAGGCATGAACCACAGCGCTCCCGGCCTACAGAGAAATCTTTCTACCTGGTCTGATTTTTTTTGGACTATAATTAGAGTTTTCTACTATAATTAGAGCTAATAAAACTCAGAGGGGACAAAAACCAGTTGTCTTCTGTTCTAGAAGAGTGACATCATGCAGTTTATAAAAATTAAATAGACCAAACAATCCCCACCCTTAACATATAAAATCAATAGAGGTTGAATTACAAACACTACAATGCATTCTTAGGCACATTTTCTCTTGAAGGGAAACTAAAACAAATAATAAATCATGGAAATTCAAATAAGCAGAGTACTAACAGCTTCACTATAAGCCTTTCGCATGAATAACAAGCATGAGCAACAGATCCTACTTTGGGAAGGTTCATGGGTGTCCTCAGCCGGGTCCGGACACTCTTCATTAATATACGCTGCTCTGTTGGCAGCAAATGATACTTCATTGCTTCAATGAGGTAATCTTTGCAAGCACTGCTATTCTTGACCAATGCTTCCTCTTCAACCCTCTGTAACAAGAAATCAGACACACCCCCTGAGGGTAGGGCTATTTCATAATTAAATTGCCAAAGAAAAAGAGTAAAGGAGGGGAAAAAAGCAGTAACTATATCCTTTAGTTTAGTCTAAAAGTAAACGAGGAAAGTTTATAAATACAACTAAGAGAAAAATAAATAAAACCAAAAAATGCTCAAGTATCTGGCCTGCAGAGAAAAACATACATACGTAATAAAAAGAACTGCAATGAAAAATGATAAACTTCAGTGTTAGCTATGGAATATGACAAACTCTTTAGATATTATATCCACCTGTTAATCTTTAACCTTTAAGCCAAAAAGTAAGCAAAACAAGAAACAAAATTTAGATAAATGCATCCTTCAGGAGAATACAATACTAATAAGTTAAAGATACCTTTTTCAAACATAAGTGGGCAAGCAAAATATCCCAAAAAGAGATTAGAAATACCTTAAAGCAATGTACCTATAAATCTTGTGCTGCCTAGCCTGACCTCAAATGCAGGACAGGCTTTGGGGTTTGTTTTCTTTTCTTTTTCTTGTTGGAGTCAGAGTCTCACTCTGTCGCCCAGGCTGGAGTTCAGTGGCGCAATCCCGGCAAACTCCACCTGCCAGGTTCAAGCAATTCTCCTCTCTCACCTTCTTGAGTAGCTGGGACTATGGGCACCTGCCACCACGTCTGGCTAGTTTTTTGTATTTTTAGTAAAGACGGGGTTTCGCCACATTAGCCAGGCTGGTCTCGAACACCTGGCCTCACGCGATCTGCCTGCCTCAGCCTCCCAAAGTGCTGGGATTACAGGCGTGAGCCACTGACCGTGCCCGGCCTTTTGGATCATTTTCTTAATACCAGAAGACCCATGATTACATGGATCACAAAAAGTAATGAGGTTTCAAGAAAGCCTAAAATGTTCAAATCTAATTTCTTAATAAATGATTCTTTCAATAGTTTCAATTATTAAAATAATGCTGAAACGTTCCTAGTGGGATTCTAACAAAAAAAAAAAACAAATTTAAAATTATTTGGAGACCACTAAAGAATCATTTATTCATATTTATTTCAAATAATATTTTCCCTCAGTTTAGAAATAAAGACAGAAATCAAATGCATGCCACTATTAAATTACAAAGTAAAATTAAACAGTATTTGGGTCAGACCTCAAAATTCCAGGTCTGCAGGGGAATGAGAAGAGACTATCAAAAGAAAAAAACAGTAAAGAAGATGCAAAGCAGTGACAGCCACAGGGACATTTATTTACATGTATTTAAACGACCACAAATACTACCTTGATAAGCGCTAGTACTTGCTTACCCAAATCAAAAATAGCGGCAAAAGCAAATTGCTAAGAATGGAGAATGGCGGCTGGGCACGGTGGCTCACAACGCCTGTAATCCCAGTACTTTGGGAGGCTGAGGCGGGTAGATCACTTGAGGTCAGGAGTTCGAGACCAGCATGGCCAACAGGGCAAAACCCCATCTCCACTAAAAATACAAAAATTAGCTGGGGTTGTAGCATGCACCTGTAGTCCCAGCTACTCAGTAGCAGAGGTACAAGAATCACCGGGAGGTGGAGGTTGAGGTGAGCTGAGATGATGCCACTGCACTCCAGCCTGCAGGGTCCTTTACTGTCTTCTGTCCTGTACTCCACACATCTGCATTCTACAGCTCTTATCACTGCTTGACAGGGATCTACATGCTGTCAGTCCAGTGACATGGTGCTGTGTGGATTCGTATGTTTTGCATATGCATTTACCTGAACTAAATATTCCCGAGGAAGCAAAGGTAACCGTACATGTTCCATCAGTCGGGCCATAAACTCTTGCCTCACATCCTTGTCATGGTTCACCCATGCTATTACTGCTTCAAATACCTTGCAGAAAATATAGGAGAAGAAAAAACAAGAAATGAGTTGTGTACCAAGACAGCTGGATAAAATATGAGACTACATTTTATATATAACTCTTGCTAAGACATCCAAGTTTAATTCACAGCTCAAATGTTTTCAAAATCCTGACTTGCAACGTACTTACAAAGCCATTCACCCCATTTCTTTTCTGTTCTTTTTTTATTTACCCAAAATAATAAAGCAAAGTGATATTCTGGAATGAAAATCATGTACCCTTAGAAACAATTCATGTTTGGCTTTTCCTTCAGGTTTACAAACAAATATTAGACCATACACATAAATTGAAGGTTTGTATAATGGATCAACTCAGCTCTGAAATAGCATAATATACTAAAATGTAGTATTTTGAAAATTTTTTCTACAAATTAAAAAATAAGGGCATTATTATTTATAATACATAATTGTGAGAAAGCTAATAAGCTAATATGAAGACACTGTCTACATAATTTCCTTCTCAACTGATGAATATATCACTTAATAATCTTTAAAGGTTTGCAGGAAATGTTTGACAAAATGCAAATGGATAACTGAGACCAAAAATAGGTTATTTTGATCCAGGAATAAAGCAAGAAACTAAAAATAATGCACATTAAAATAACACCCCTCTTTAATTCATTCTGTCAACAAGTATTTATCGAGTGTCTCTACGTGCCAGGTGCCAGAGATTAAGTGAACAAGATAGTCGGCCTCCTGGCAATTCTATCTAATATTTCTCAGTTCTGTCTTCTCTCCCCCCTGCTTCTATCATCCCACATCAGAACCTACTGCTCACCGGTATGACTTCAACACCCTCTCATCTGGCCCTCACCTCATTTTTGGTCCATACTGCCCACCACCACCATGACAGCTCGTCTCCAAAGATAGCCTCCTAATAAACCACATCTCCCAGATCCATACCCTTATATAGTAACCTTCCACACTGAATCTAAGCTGGCCCTGTGTAACCAGTAGAGTGTAGAGGAAGTGACAGTGTGTGATTTCTGAAGGTAGGTCTTAAGGAGCCTCATTACTTCTACTCTGCTGTCTTGAAATGCTCATCTGAAGGAAGCCAAATGTCATATAAGAAGTCTGGCTATTGAAACCACCACCCCATGAGAAACCCATGCAAGTTACAGAGAAGAAAGGAGGGGAGAGAAGGGAGACCTAGAGAGAAACCAATCAACCCTGAGCCCCAGAGCCAGACAGAAGCGAGTGGAGGAGCCACCTGGGACATCACAGACCCATAAGATGCCACGTGCAGAACTGAAGCTCCAGATGTATGGCTCCAGTAGAACCATGCCAGATATCTCCAGGCATCTGGGTCACCTTAGCTGAGGCCTCAGACACTGTGGAGCAGAGACAAGCTGTCCCTACTGTTCTGCATGAATTCTGACCATAGAATTGTTAGCATAATAAAATGGCTATTGTTTATGCTTTTACATTTGGCAATGACTTGAGTAGCAGCAGAAAACCAGAACAGCCCTCATGATATTTCTATAATGCAGGTTTTAGCACGGTTTTCTCCTCTTGCTCAAAACCCCTTTAAGGCTAATCACTACAATACAGTTAATTTTCTTTAACATAGCTGAGAAGATATTTTATTATATCATCTTCCCATTTTATCTTCCACCAATGTATCACATTCTAAACTCCCATTATACTGAATACATTGAATACAATTATTCTTTCACACCTCTTTATATTTGTATATTCTGCTTCTTTTACCTGGAATGCCCTCTGCATTCCCATCCATCCCTATTTCTCTGGCAAACTCAGACTCATTTTTAAAAGACTTGAAATATACATCTGAACCAAGCTGAACTACCATCCCCATCCCTATCCCACTCCTGGAAAAGTTAAATTCTTCTAAGGCACCCTTTACAGCATTCTGTAATCAATTATTTACTCTACTGGTTGTCCCACTAGTCTATGAGTAACAAATTCTATTTTGCTAATGTTCTCTTCTCTAGGAGCCCATGGCAGTGTCTGGTACATGGTGGGCACTCAATACATGTCTATTAAGTGTGAAAGTAATGTCATCTTCCTCTGTAGTTCTAGGATGCTAAGACTATATATGTCACAAATGCTTTCACATTTTTTAATACTGTAAATATTAAAGTAAATGTGTCTTTTACCTCCAGGTGAAATGAATATCCTTGAGAAAGAGAATCAGAATTTACACAACTTGAAATGCAAAGCACACAAAGGAGAAACTCAAGTTTCATTTCCTCTAAGTACAGCTTTTGTGCTATGATTCCCATGTGCTACAAAACCCAACCAAAGAAAACTAGCCCACTAAAAGAAGCTTCTCTCTCCAACTATATGAAAAGTGCAGGTGGATGACAAAGGTAATCTAAAATGTGGAGAGACAAAAGACTACAACCAGAAGCAGTAGCTGCACAGAGAGAGAGAGAGAGAGAGAGAGACAGGGAGGGAGGGAGGGAGGGAGAGAGGGAGGGAGGCAGGGAGGCAGGGAGGCTGAACGGACTGGCAGGGGTGAGGTATTATGTCACAGAGAACCAATCTAAAGGAAGGTGACAATCAAGAATGTTCAGTCTAGAACTACCAAAACTTCACCATCCTAGGTAACCTCTTTCAACTCAGAAGACAGCGAAACTACTTTAGTGACAAACATTATGGTCACATCATAATTCCTATGGGCATCGAGTTGTAGGAAGAAACTGCTTTCCAAAAAAGCATTTGTTTCAGATAGTTTAATGTGTGCAAGCTCTTGCTGTGGAGGTCAAGTACAAAATTGTAATGGCTAAAAATTTAGGGAATCTCCTACGAAGTGAAGACACAGAGTAATTTACATAGACAATCAACAAGTCCTGAGTTTCTTTTTTTTCTCCTGGAATCTTTTCCTGAAGTAATTAGCTGAGTTTCTTAACTTTCAGATGAAACATCACTGGCTGTCACTACACATACAGGATCACAAAGCTACACAAAAATGTGCAATTAAAAAAATAAATAAAAAAAGGGAAACATCATTGTACACTGGGAAAAGAAAAATATCCTTACCTTTTCTTCTGAAGAAATGGTAAGTTTGTCGCTTGAGATTAAGCTGCACACTTGTTCAATGCCAAGATTGAGAAATTCTTCACTAAGTACGACATCTGTAAAATGTTGCTCTGTTTGGGAATTAAAAAGAAAATCCATTAATATCAACATTCCATTATCATAGTCTCAAAATGCTTAAAAAAGGTTTTTCTTAATTTAATCTAATTTAAGAATGAGAAAACCAGTTGCACGCCTCCAGGCAAGAATTAACAAGATAAACCCAAAGAAACTTATAGATACCTGGGGATGTACCTTCAGTGATTTGTTTATACAACAGCACATTAGCAGTGCAAGTAGGAAAGCTGCCTTAATATACAGGCACTTAGCTGAATCACTCTTGCTTTACATGGTGGTATTTTAGGCTTAAAAAATCTATTCCTTATATGGTATGACACTATCAGTACTTAAATTTGTAAAACCTTTTGATTATATAAATCAGATAAAGAACATGATGTTATATTGTCATATCCCACATGTCACATCATGTGAAACATTAGAGGGTTTTTCCTTACAGAGTAAGGAAAAAAGCCTTGCTTTATTTGGAAACTAAAGAAATCTCAAATGCTGGTCAATCTGAATATATGACCAACATTTTCTTAAAAAGAGACAGAACTGGGCCGGGCGCGGTGGTCACGCCTGTAATCCCAGCACTTTGGGAGGTAGAGGTGGGCAGATCACGAGGTCAGGAGATTGAGACCATCCTGGCTAACACAGTGAAACCTCGTCTCTACTAAAAATACAAAAAAAAAAAAAAAAAAATTAGCCAGGCGTGGTGGTGGGCGCCTGTAGTCCCAGTTACTTGGGAGGCTGAGGCAGGAGAGTGGCGTGCATCTAGAAGGTGGAGCTTGCAGTGAGCTGAGATCACGCCACTGCACTCTAGCCTGGGCAACAGAGCAAGACTCTGTCTCCAAAAAAAAAAAAAAGAGAGAGACAGAATTGGTTTATGATATAGATAGCTCTGGATTCTAAATAAACAGTTTACTCCAGGATCAAATTCCAGGATTTTATGCTTCAACCCATTTCTAGAAACTTGTAAAATTAGTAATTCTTAAATACTTAAAAAAAAATTTTCCCTTGATTTCACAAATATGGCCACTCTTTCCAAGGGGAAAAAAGATTGCTTCTTGGCCTTTTGGCTAAGATCAGGTGTAGTATCTGCTCTTATCAGTTTAACATCCGATACGTCCTCCATCCAAGGGGGGAAAAGACTGTAAGTGTAATGAGTGAAAAACTTACAAAGAACGAATCTTTTATAAAATAACCTTTCTTGCGAATCCACCTCACAAGGGAATGTGGTGGTTTGGGCTGCAGAGTCAGACATACCAGGGTTGAATCCCAGCTCTGCCACATGCTAGCTTGTACAACCTTGGCAGGTATGTAATTTCCCTAAGCCTTGGTTTCCTCATCTGTAAAATGAGGATAATAAAAATAATAAGAAGATTGCTGTGAGGATTAAATAAGCTAGTGGCTTATAAAGCACTTAGAACTGTGTCTGTACAGAGTAAGGATTCAATAATTTAGCTCTTGTTAATATTCTAAATTCTAAAGTAAAATCTTGCTAGAAAATCTAGGTTAATTTCTAGGTCATCACAATGAACCATATTTATTTCACCTTATAAAATCCTTATAAATAGGGTTTATAAAACTGTTTTATAAGGTGAAATAAAAGACTCATTTCATATATGTATTTCAACATACCATAAAAAGGAACAGTTGGCTTCCTCTTCAATGATATTTGAAAAATAAAATCTGCATTTTCATAGATCTCATGAAAAACTATTCAATTTACAAAAGGTTGGCAGGGCATGCTGGCTCACACCTGTAATCTCAGCACTTTGGGAGGCCAAGGTGGGCAGATCACCTGAGGTCCAGAGTCCGAGACCAGCCTGGACAATATGGTGAAACCCTGTCTCTAAGAAAAATACAAAAAGTAGCCCGGCATGGTGGCACACATCTGTACTCCCAGCTACTTGGCAGGCTGAGGAGGGAGGATTGCTTGAACCTGGGAGGAGGAGGTTGCAGTAAGCTGAGATCACGCTACTGCACCCAAGCCTGGGCAACAGAGTAAGATTCTGTCTCCAAAAAAAAAAAAGTTCACCCCAAGATAACTATAAAAATAATAAGCAGCTCTAAAATGTTTGTATTTACAAAATTTTTTGAAACTCAAAAATTTTTTGACACACAATTGTCTGAAACTCAGATTTGACCAAGCAAGGTACTGCCCTGAAATAAATAGGAAATTGAAGATGAAAATGACAAATACAGTTGGATGTTCATATGCACAAGTTCTACATCTGCAGATTCAACCAACTAGTGGTTCAACCAATCTCAAATCAAAAATATTGAGGAAAAAAATAACAATATAATAAAAAACAATATAATAAAAATATTTACATAGCACATACACTATATTAGGTATTATAAATAATCTAGGGATTATTTAAAGTACATGGGAAGCCGAGTACAGTGGTTCACACCTGTAATCCCAGCATATTGAGAGGCTGAGGCAGGAGAATTGTTTGAAACCAAGAGTTCAAGACCCTGTCTCTACAAAAAATTTAAAAATTAGCCAGGCACAGTAGTGCACATCTGTAGTCCCAGCTACTTGGGAGGCTGAGGCAGGAGGAGTTTGAGGCTACAGTGAGCTAGGATCACACCGTTGCTCTCCAGCCTAGGCAACTGGGTAATGACTTGTCTCTTTAAAAAAAATAAAAATTAAAAATAAATATACAGGAGGATGTGCATAGGTTGTATGCAAATACTACCCCATTTTGTATAAGGGACTGGAGAACCCATGGATTTTGGTATCTGTTGGGGGTCCTAGAACCAATACCCCATGGATGTAGATACCAAGGGATGACTATAGATCGAAGCAACAGAATAGAGAGCCCAGAAACAGACCCCACAAAAACACAGTCAACTGATCTGTGACAAAGAAGCAAAGGCAATTCAATAGAGAAAGAACAGTCTTTTCAACAAATGATGTTGCAACAACTGAACATGCAAAACAGTAAATCTAGACACAGACTCCACCTCTCACAAAAATTAACTCAAAATGGATCAGCGACTTAAATGTAAAACACAAAACTTAGCTTCTAGAAGATAACATAGGAGAAAATTTAACGAATCTTCTTGGGTATGGCAACGACTTTTTAGATACAACATCAAAAGTATTACCCATGAAAAAAAAAATGGTTAAGTTAGACTTCACTAAAATTAACAACTTCTGCTCTTCAAAGGATGCTCTTAAGAAATTAAAAGACAAGTCACAGACTGGGGGAAAATCTTTGCAAAACACGTAACTGATAAAGGACTGTTACCTAAAATATAAAAAGAGCACTTAAAGCTCAACAATAAGAAAATAAACAACTCAACTAAACAATGGGCAAAAAGATCTAAATGGACACTTCACCAAAGAAGACATACACAGATGGCAAATAAGCATATGGAAAGATGCTCAATATTACATGTCATTAGAGAAATGCATACTAAAACATCAATGAGATACCATTTACGTATCTATTAAATCTAGCTAAAATCCAAAACACTGACAACACCAATGCTGACAAGGACGTGGATTGACAGGAACTTTCATTCACTGCTGGTAGGAAATCAGTTTAGCAGTTTCTTCCAAAATCAAACAAACTCCACCCCCTGAGTTCAAGCAATTTTCCTGACTCAGCCTTCTGAGTAGCTGGGATTACAGGTGCATGCCACCTCACCCAGCTAATTTTTGTATTTTTAGTAGAGACAGGGTTTCACCATCTTGGCTAGGCTGGTCTCGAACTCCTGACTCAGGTGAACCTCCAGGCTCAGCCTTCCAAAGTGCTGGGATTACTGGCATGAGCCATCGCACCCAGCCAGATTACAGATTTTAAAAAGCCATCATGACTAATTGCAAAAGTACCTTCTATATCTAAAATATAATCCCACTAATTCCTGGCTTTACCAGAAGTTTATATAAAAAAAAAATTATATGCTAGGAAAGTTTTCTTTATACGCTAAGAAAAAAGGGAAAACTTTTTCAATAGTTGAGTTTGTTTTTTAAAGACTGAACATATTTAAACAAACAAACAAAGAAAAAACAAGGTTCTTTATATTAAGAGTTCCAAAGTAGGCCGGGTGCAGTGGCTCACGCCTGTAACCCCAAAATCTCGGGAGGCTGAGGAGGGTGGGTCACTTGAGTCCAGGGATTCAACACCAGTCTGGACAACATAATAAAACACCATCTCTACAAAAAATTAGCTGGGCATGGTGGTGCATGTCTGTAGTCCCAGTTACTTGGGAGACTAAGGTAGGAGAATCACCTGTGCCCAGGAGGTCAAGGCTGCAGTGAGCCACGATCGTGCCACTATACCCCTGCCTGAGCGACAGAGTGAGACTCTGTCTCAAAAAAAACAAAAAACAAAAAACAAAAAACAAAACAGTTCTAAAATAATGAGAAATAAATTCATTTTAATGAAAAGCTGGCAAACAGTATATAAATTTAGAAACATTTATGTATACCAACTTGGAAATTCAAACAGAAAACATAGCAGCCACTGAACAAAAAGAGAAGCTAACATAAACCTCTTTCTATCCGTTATAAAAATATTTTCACCTTCAAATGTATGTCTACAGTGATTTTGGGTTAAGCTTCTTCTGCGTATTTTAAATCTGAATCGAAGCAAGAGATTGCTGGCCTCCTTATGCTTTTCATGAGGGGAAAGAACTCTCCAGTGGTAACAAACATAACTGAGAGAACATAACCTTTCAATACTGTGACTACGTGTTGTCTTAGTCTCTGCTTCACTGATCAGAAAAAAATGGACTTGCTAAAAAGCCAAGTTGGTGGTGATTTTTTAAAAGTCAGCAATTACATAAATGTAGAAGGGCATTAGTAAACTCTATCTAAAACCAAGTCTGGGATCTAAATTCATCGTGTATTCTTTCCTAGTGTAGCAAAGAAGGTTAAGAGGGCAAGGAAAATAGTCAACTAATATAATTTTATTGACAAAACCATAACATAGCTGTCACTCAAACAAACACCACCCCTTCACCACTTACAAAAAAAAAAAAAAAAAAAAAAAAAAACCATTATCCTAAAGGAAAAGTGAAGAACTATTCAAATTAAAAGTAACTTTCATTGTGAACATATACATGTTTTTAAATACTTCCAATTCTCAAAAACTTTTATTTTCTATTGGAACAATCCCTCCTCCTTAGAAAAATTTTTAAGTATTGGTATCTAATGTTTACATTCTTATATTGAGCTTTCTTTGGAAAGGATGTGGTTAATATACCTGGAGCATTACTAAAATATAGAGGGCACTATTTGGCAACATCTGGAGTAAATTAGTTTACTTTAGGGCCTACCTTTCTTCTATTTATATTAACTGTATATTTCTTCAAGTGTTCTACAGCATTAACTGATAGGCAATTTAATGAGATTGTTGCTTGTAACACACTTCACACAGTCAGGAAGCACTAGATGACTGGCAAAATCACTCTAAGATATGCATGGAAAATTCTATAGGAAGAAAGGCAAGAAGGCTAGTGCAGCTCACCTGCTATTTTATATGTTCTTGATGCAAATAAATCACTATCAGTCTCTCTGGTGCTTAGTTCATGACAGTAAATGCTCTTATACTACCACTAGCACTAATAAAAATGATATAACATGAACATTCCTTCCCTGGCCTCAAGCCACAAAACCACAAAGATCAAAGTTAAAAAAAAAAAAAAAAGCAACAACCCTATTATGAAACAGTATGCTATTTCACACTGCTGGTGGGAGTATAAATCAGCACAATCTCTACAGAGAGCAATTTTGAAATCTCATCCTACAATATACTTGATCACTCATGATATGACACACTCTGAGTTATTCACTGTAGCATTGTTTTTAACAATTACAAAAGAGAGTTCATCAGGTAGACACTAGTTTAAAACATAGTATATCCATACAGTGGAATATTCTGCATCTGTAAAAATGAACAAGGAAGCCCATAATATGAAAAAAGCTTTAGGAAATACTGTCAGCTTAGAAAGGAAGCAGGACAGATGTGGGAACACATTTTTTCAGTGGCTAGATTGTTTGTTCTATGAACCATGTGAAAGGATTATTCTCTCCATGCAAGAACACAAAACAAAACCGAGAAACTAATAATAGTGATTATCTTTAGGGGGAAGAGAAATGAGGAAAAAGGGTAAAAGGATGACTCTTTCAAGGTATACCTTTCAAACACTTTTAAATCCTCACGTATATGGTAAAATGATCTTTGACAAGAGTGCCAAGACCACTCAATGGGAAAAGAACAATCTCTTCAACAACTTGTGCTGAGAAAACTAGACATCCACATGGCAAAGAGTGAAGGTGGATCATATACACCATACACAAAAATTATTTCAAAATGGACTAAGGATCTAAATGTAAGACTCAAAACTATAAAATTCCTAGAAGTAAACACAGGGGGAAAGCTTTGTGACACTGGATTGTCAATGATTTCTTGGAAATGACACTAAAAGCTCAGGCAACAAAGATGAATGGGACTACATCAAACTTAAAAGTTCAGTGAATCAAAGGACACAATAAAGTAAAAAGGCAACCTATAGAAGAGAAGGAAATATTTGTAAGTCACGTATCTGACAAAGAATTAATATCCAGAATATAAAAATATCTCCTACAACTCAACAACAAAAATCAAATAACCCAATTTAAAAATGAGCAAAGGACTAGAATAAAGGTTTCTCCAAAGATGATATACAAATTGCCAATAAGCATATGAAAAGATGACAGATGTTCAATATCACTAATCATCAGAGAAAATACAACTCAAAACCACAATGAGATATTACCCCACACCCATTAGGGTGGCTACTACAAAACAAAAAAACAAACCAGAAAATAACGGTTGTTGGCAAAGACGTGAAGATACTAGAAACCTTGTGCACTGTTGGTAAGATTATAAAATAATGCAACTATTATTTAAAAAAGCATGGAGGTTACTAAAAAAAAAAAGCATGGAGGTTACTCAAAAAATTAAAAAATTAAAAGTTGGATCATACTACCATATGATCCAACAATCCCACTCTGTTGTATATATCCAAAAGAATGAAAAGCAGAGTCTTGACGACATATCTGTACACTCATGTTCACAGAAGCATGACTCACAATAGCAAGAGGCAGAAGCAGGTATCCACTGATAAATGAACGAATAAGTGAAATTGGTATAAACATATACTACATATACATACAATTCCTTAAGAAGGAAGGAAATCCTGTCACAATGCAACATGGATGAAGCTCAAGAATACTATGCTAAGTGTGGTGAGTCAGTCACAAAAATTAAAAAATACTGTATGATTTCACTTATATGAGGTATCTAAAGGAATCAAATTTATAGAAACAGGAAGTGTTTCCATACTTGCCAGGGACTAGTGGAAAGTGGAAAAGATAAGTTGTTTAAAAGGTACAGGGTTTCAGTTTCGCAAAATGAAGACATCCTAGAGATCTGTTTCACAACAAAGCAAATACTTACACATAACACTACTGAATGGAACACTTAAAATGGCTAAGTTGGTAAATTTCAGGTTATATATTCTTTACCACAAATATTTTTAAAAGTTTATAACCATTTGAAAACATTGGTGATGAAAATTAAAAAACAAAAACAAAAACAAAACAAGCAACTAGATCCAACTACTCTCCTTCCCCAGTGAGAAAGGAAGTGTTGCTATAGACAGTAAATGCGTGTCACTGTCTTGACTTCAGTGGACAAATACCTGCTCTGCTAAAAAAGAAAGATCACTGGGTTAACATCCCTACGTTTGACCGCTGTCCTACCTTGTCAGCCTCCACACGAGACTTCTCAAGAGCACATCTTAATACTGAAGCCTCTGCGTGCTGATGCACACTCACATCTTTATGTTATGGCATAGCCTCTGGCTCAATTTTACCTTGAAACAGTTCTTTGGAAGTCTTTTTCTTGATATTAGTCCTTTTCGACCTCTCTGCTGATTTTAACCTTAATGGCCTTCTCTACTGGTTAGGATTATATATATTTTTCTACCTTTCTGACTAGTCAATCTGCCTCCTTTACCTCCCCTAAAATAGGTATTACTATGGTCCTGCCTGCCTTGAGCCTACTTTTGATTCTCCACTTGTTCTGTCTTAACTATTTCATGTACATTACTGTCCACAGTTATCTTTATTACCCTAATATTGTTGCTCCCAGATCCAACCTCTCCCCCAAACCCCAATGTTTGAATTTCTAGCGGTCTGTTAGTCTCCATATGAAGATGATCTAATCGTCATGGCTCTTTTAAACAAGACAGAGCCACCCACACACCATGAAACCAGTACCACATACAGGCAGTCCTCTAAAACCCTCACATTAATTACTACCTTGGGCCACTTACCTTGGCCTGTTTTGAGCTCTGTGGTCTGACTTTTCATCATTGTGCATTTTTCCACTGATGCTGTGCTTCACTCTTTGGCCTGATACTTGATAAAGATTCTCTATGTCTGTTGATATTCCTCTCAACATAAATCAAGTGCTTCCTCTGGCCAAGCTGTCTTTGGCTACTGTTAAACATCTTGCCCAATCTGAGAACCTTTCAATTGATACTGCACTTCACTGCTGGCTCTCCCTCAAGCAAACAAGACGAGGATATACCTATGTTTCAAACCGTCTCAGTGCCCTTCTCCAGACACCTGTTGGACCTCCCGTGTTCCCTTTGTGTCCTAATGGCTACACTCTGATTCTAAGGCTGAATGAGCTCTTAGTCACAGTCATTCTCGCCTCCCTCCCTCTCTTTTATTATCTGATAAAAACAATAAAATTTACCACCTTAATCATTTTTAAGTGTAAAGTTTAACAGTGTCAAGTATATCCACACTGGGCCAGGCACGGCAGCTCAGGCCTGTAATCCCAGCACTTTGGGAGGCCGAGGCAAGTGGAACACCTGAGGTCAAGAGTTCGATACCAGCCTGGCCAACATGTTGAAACCCCGTCTCTACTAAAAATACAAAAATTAGCCAGGGATGGTGGCATGAGCCTGTAATCCCAGCTACTTGGGAGGCTGAGGCAGGAGAATTGCTTGAACCCAGGAGACGGACGTTGCAGTAAGCCGAGATTGTACCACTGCACTCTAGCCTAGGGAACAAGAACAAAACTCCATCTCAAAAAAAGTAGTATAGTCACATTGTTATGAAAAAGATCTAACATTTTCATCTTGCAAATATGAAATTCATTAAATAACTACCCTTTCCCTCGTCATCCCACTCTTTTTTTAACGTCTAATGTGAATTGTTTCATAAACCGTTAATTCTTTCTCAGTAATGTCATAAAAATAGTAAGATTTAGTGGTATAAGGGATCTGAAAGGTCACCTGACACAGCTTCTGTAATATGTATGTGTAACCTTAAAAAGTTTCACAATAAATGGTTATCTAGCTATAGTTTACACACATCAACAGATGGCAAGACAGTCATATCATCTTTGAACACTGATAAAGTTTGGCTCTGTGTTCCCATCCAAATCTCATCTTGTAACTCCCATAATTCCCATGTGTTGTGGGAGCGACCCAGTGGGAGATGACTGAATTACGGGGGCAAGTCTTCCTTGTGTTGTTCTCATGACAGAATGGGTTTCACAAGATCTGATGGTTTTAAAAATGGGACTTTCCTTGCATAAGCTCTGTTTGCCTGCTGCCATCCATGTAAGATGGGACTTGCTTCTCCTTACCTTCGACCATGATTGTGAGGCCTACCCAGCCATGTGGAACTGTTAAGTCCAATAAACCGCTTTCTTTTGTAAATTGCCCAGTCTCAGATATGTCTTTATCAGCAGTGTGAAAGTGAACTAGTACAGTAAATTGGTACCAGTAGAGTGGAGTGCTGCAGAAAAGATACCCAGAAATGTGGAAGACTTTGGAACTGGGTAACAGTCAGAGGTTGGAACAGTTTGGAGAGCTCAGAAGAAGATGACAGAAAAATGTGAGAAAGTCTAGAAGTCCTTACAGATTTGTTGAATGGCTTTGACAAAAATGCTGACAATGATATGGACAATGAAATCCAGGCTGAGGTGGTGTCATATGGAGATGAGAAACTTGTTGGGAAATGGAGCAAAGGTGACTCTGGTTATGTTTTAGCAAAAAGACTGGAGGCACTTTGTCCCTGCCCTAGAGAACTGTGGAATTTTGAACTTAAGAGAGATGATTTAGGGTATCTGGTGGAAGACATTTCTAAGCAGCAAAGCATTCAAGAGGCGACTTGGGTGATGTTAAAGGCAGTCAGTTTCAAAAGGGAAACAGAGCATAAAAGTTTGGAAAATTTGCAGCCTGACAATATGACAGAAAAGAAAATCCCATTTTCTGAGGCAAAAGTCAAGACAGCTGCAGCAATTTGCAAGGAGCCAACTGTTAATCACCAAAACAATGGGGAAAATGTCTCCAGGGCATGTCAGAAGCCTTTGCAGCAGCTCCTTCCATCACAGGCCCAGAGGCCTAGAAGGGTCCCTGTGCTTTGTGCAGCCTAAGGACTTGGTGCCCTGTGTCCCAGCCACTCCAGCCATGGCTGAAAGGGGCCAACATAGAGTTCAGGTCGTGGCTTCCAAGGATGCAAGCCTCAAGCCTTGGCAGCTTCCATGTGGTATTGAGCCTGTGAGCACACAGAAGTCAAGAATTGAGGTTTGGTAACCTCCACCTCGATTTCAGATGTATGAAAATGCCTGTATGTCCAGGCAGAAGTTTGCTGCAGCAGCAGGGTCCCTCATGGAGAACCTCTGCTAGAGCAGTACAGAAGGGAAATGTGGGGTCAGAGTCCCCGCACAGAGTCCCTACTGGGGCACTGCCTAGTGGAGCTGTGAGAAGAGGGCCACCATCCTCCAGAACCCAGAATGGGAGATTCACTGACAGCCTGCACCATGTGCCTGGAAAAGCCGCAGACACTCAACACCAGTCCCTGAAGGCAGCTGGGAGGTAGGAGCTGCCCAAGACCGTGGGAACCTACCTCTTGCATCAGTGTCACCTGGATGTGAGACACGGCGTCAAAGGAGATCATTTTGGGGCTTTAAGATGTGACTGCCCCACTGCATTTTAGACCTGCATGGGGCCTGTAGCCCCTTTGTTTTGGCCAATTTCTCCCATTTGGAATGGCTGTATTTACCCAATGCTTGTATCCCCGTTGTATCTAAGAAGTAACTAACTTGCCTTTGATTTTACAGGCTCATAGGTGAAAGGGACTTGACTTATCTGGGATGAGACTTTGGACTGTGGACCTCTGAGTTAATGCTGAAATGAGTTAAGACTTTGGGGGACTGTTGGGAAGGCACAATTGGTTTTGAAATGTGAAGATATGAGATTTGGGAGGGGCCAGAGGTGGAGTGATATAGTTTGGTTCTGTGTCTCCACCAAATCACATCTTGCAGCTCCCATAATTCCCATGTGTTGTGGGAGGGACCCAGTGGAAGATGACTGAATTTTGGGGATGGGTCTTTCCCATGCTCTTCTCGTGATAGTGAATGGGTATCATGAGATCTGATGGTTTTAAAAATGGGAGCTTCCTTGTACAAGCTCTCTTTGCCTGCTGCCATCAACGTAAGACACGACTTGCTCCTCTTTGCCTTTCACCATGATTGTGAGGTCTCCCCAGCCATGTGGAACTGTTAAGTCCAATAAACCTCTTTCTTTTGTAAATTGCCCAGTCTCGGGTATGTCTTTATCAGCAGCACAGAAACGGACTAATACAAACACTTACTATTAGAAGCTCTTCTGTACATTGCTCTAAAATCTTTTTCACTTTTATATTATAACACTGATAATTCTGCCACCACAATAAACAGAACAAGATTAATTCAATTCCTCAAAATCTTAGAGCATTATATTTTCCCAAATTATCTTTCAATGGTCTGCACAATCCTATGTCCTTCAACCACTCCTTGCACAACATGATTTGGGGTCTTCATCATCACCCTCGCTATAAATTCAGGGCTCTAGTGCATCAGTCTCTCTCAAAACACTGAACCTAAAAATAAACTCAATTTCATAGCTATGAACTGGACAGAACAGAATAGGATAATCACCTTACACCTTTCTGGATACAATTACATAATTGGTTCCCATTGAATATACCATCAACTAAAAGCCTAACATCTTTGCATTCGTTTGGTTAATAAAAGCCTAACACAACACAGCCAAAGTGAAAAATTCTTCCTTTTCAGAGAATGAATTCTTTTTCAGTCTACTGTATCTCAGTAAGGTACAGTAAAAATCAGCAGCTACTGCACACTGGCTATAAATATGCATACACTAAAATGTACCTACAAAGAATTTACCTACACTGTAATGCTAAAAGGCAGGTCATCTCAGAGTGTAATCCGTTTCCTCCACTTATACTCAGAGTTAGTTCCCATATCTATGATCTTGCTTCATTCACCTCCTCTCTATGTTCATTACCCTAGTTCTAACCCTATTACCAACCTCAATTATTGCTTCCAAACCTTTCACCCACATATTCACTGGACATCTTGTTATGGATCACAGCTTGTGACATTAGTAATTTACCTTCAGTAGTTCACCACTGGCCACTGAATAAAGCCCAACACAGTTATACTGACGTTTAATCATCGGTTTCTTCTCTCTGAACAAATACCATAATTGCAATAGGGCACAATTCCCAGTAGTAAAGACTATGCCATCAATATGCTATACACGTTAAACACATAAACTACACACATATAATGTGTATATATATGCATCCTTCCATACATGTATATGGAATATACATTTCATTCCTCCCATAATGAACATATATGCTCATTACTCTCTAGAGCAATTGAACTTTTCTGTTTCCCTCCAGGAAATAAAATAAGCTAATCATGAAATGAAAGACAGTCCCTAGAATTTGCCATACCAGGTCAAGAGAGAGCATCAGGGCCTGGCACAGTGGCTCACGCCTGTAATCCCAGCACTTCGGGAGGCCAAGGCGGGTGGATAACACGGTCAGGAGATCGAGCCCATCCTGGCTAACACGGTGAAAACCTATCTTTACTAAAAATACAAAAAATTAGCCAGGCGTGGTGGTGGGCGCCTGTAGTCCCAGCTACTGGGGAGGCTTGAGGCAGGAGAATGGCAAGAACCCAGGAGGCGGCGCTCGCAGTGAGCCAAGATCTTGCCACTGCACTCCAGCCTGGGTGATGGAGCGAGACTCTGTCTCACAAAAAAAAGAGAGAGAGCATCAGGTTAGGACCCTCATCCCAAATAAGTGTAATAAAATCAACAATATAAGTCCCAAGTCTTATTTGTTCTGTTTTATATCCTGCAACGAGGTACAAAGTACCCTTTGTATTTGATTTCTAAATGCCAAGTACCTTTCTGAACAAAATTAAAATGCCATGATGGGTCTCCATAATTCCTCTATACTCAATGCAGAGTCCCATTTGAGAAGTGAGGGCAAAAGTATGAATAACAATAGTATCTTAGATCCATAAGCAGCTCATCCCTAACAGACAAAGTGTTTTTGGGAAAATAGACATATCTCTGGTCTTCATTTTCCTAATTAATAAAATGAAAGTGTTGGACTAGATAACTGCTAAGATTTCCTATAACATTAATACTCTGTGATTCTTTGACTTTCAACACTATTAATCTTTAGGAGAAAAAAATCATATATGTCTCCAGCAGTTCTATTAACATGAGGCAATTTTAATGAAACCTGAAAACGGTTAACTCAAGTAAGCCAGAAAAAAAACCTGTCAACAAGGCACAGCAGAGACTGTATGTCGTTTACTAAGGAATAAAAAGGACCATAATGAATGCATGAATATACAAATAATTAACTCTTTCAAGAAGCACCATTTGAGTTGGCATGACTTCAGCTAAAAAGTGCTGGTATCAAGTGCTTTCACAGTTCTCCAAAGGAAGAATCTTCTGTATCAGTAAATTAACATTGCAATAGACCCTTGAATAATCAGCATCTATTCTTTGGCATGCATATCCCATGGCTAAGGCTAGTAATACTGCTATTAAAACCACTCACTCAACACAAATTTCTTTCAAGAGGGCAGTATTCAAATCATGAGCTTATTCTAACCGATGTTTATTCCAAGCAGTGATTCCTAGCCTAAATTATAGAAAGGTGGGCAAATGATTGAATTTTCTGTAGAAGAAACTATTATAAAAACTGGTTTTACAGAGAATAACGCATATTCCAAATATACTTAATTAGGGTGTGAGTTTATTGTTACTGGACTATAAAGTTAGATTATAAGCAAGGGTTAAATTGTATTGAGCCTGTTATCTATCACCCACAACAGTGTGGGCAATGCCAGGCACATAGAGAGGATAGGTTTGAAATGACTGACTACTGGGTCTGGGCTGAACGGCCAAGAGTTGGCTGGAAGAACAAGTGCCAAAGAGCACAGATTTATGAAGAAATACAAGAGAATGAGAAGGCACACATGTAGTCCAAACCAAGGTGGAAACCCCAGAGTACTAAATACCAGAAAGATCCAACAGACCCTGGAACTGTAGTCTAAGGTGATGAATGGGTTTGTTGGGGGAAGATGAGGGTTACAAGGAGCTATGAAGGAGTCTCACGTGACCCAACAATATAGATTCTGAAGGCGTTGATGGCAGAAGAAACAAAATACACAGGGAAAGAAAATCTCAGTGTTAAATCCAGAAGTATGTCCGGAAGCCAAGAGAGAAAATGAGCTGCAGACAGAACGCAGTAGCCCGCCAGCCAGCCAGTAAAGAAGTGAGAGGCTGGTTCAGCGGACATGCGCGGCCTCGCTCTTTGGACTCGTCACCCGCCCCTCCCCCCCGCGCCGCCGTCACCCAGGAAACCGGCCGCAATCGCCGGCGGACATGAAGCTGGTCTCATGGCAGCCTCCAAGAAGGCAGTTTGGGGGCCATTGGTGGGGGCGGTGGACCAGGGCACCAGTTCGACGCGCTTTTTGGTTTTCAATTCAAAAACCGCTGAACTACTTAGTCATCATCAAGTGGAAATAAAACAAGAGTTTCCAAGAGAAGGATGGGTGGAACAGGACCCTAAGGAAATTCTACATTCTGTCTATGAGTGTATAGAGAAAACATGTGAGAAACTTGGACAGCTCAATATTGATATTTCCAACATAAAAGCTATCGGTGTCAGCAACCAGAGGGAAACCACTGTAGTCTGGGACAAGATAACTGGAGAGCCTCTCTACAATGCTGTGGTGTGGCTTGATCTAAGAACCCAGTCTACCGTCGAGAGTCTTAGTAAAAGAATTCCAGGAAATAATAACTTTGTCAAGTCCAAGACAGGCCTTCCACTTAGCACTTACTTCAGTGCAGTGAAACTTCATTGGCTCCTTGACAATGTGAGAAAAGTTCAAAAGGCTGTTGAAGACAAACGAGCTCTTTTTGGGACTATTGATTCATGGCTTATTTGGAGCTTGACAGGAGGCGTCAGTGGAGGTGTCCACTGTACAGATGTCACAAATGCAAGTAGGACTATGCTTTTCAACATTCATTCTTTGGAATGGGATAAACAACTCTGTGATTTTTTTGGAATTCCAATGGAAATTCTTCCAAATGTCCGGAGTTCTTCTGAGATCTATGGCCTAATGAAAGCTGGGGCCTTGAAAGGTGTGCCAATATCTGGGTGTTTAGGGGACCAGTCTGCTGCATTGGTGGGACAAATGTGCTTCCAGATTGGAGAAGCCAAAAATACGTATGGAACAGGATGTTTCTTACTATGCAATACAGGCCATAAGTGTGTATTTTCTGATCATGGCCTTCTCACCACAGTGGCTTACAAACTTGGCAGAGACAAACCGGTATATTATGCTTTGGAAGGTTCTGTAGCTATAGCTGGTGCTGTTGTTCGCTGGCTAAGAGACAATCTTGGAATTATAAAGACCTCAGAAGAAATTGAAAAACTTGCTAAAGAAGTAGGTACTTCTTATGGATGCTACTTCGTCCCAGCATTTTCGGGGTTATATGCACCTTATTGGGAGCCCAGCGCAAGAGGGATAATCTGTGGACTCACTCAGTTCACCAACAAATGCCATATTGCTTTTGCTGCATTAGAAGCTGTTTGTTTCCAAACTCGAGAGATTTTGGATGCCATGAATCGAGACTGTGGAATTCCACTCAGTCATTTGCAGGTAGATGGAGGAATGACCAGCAACAAAATTCTTATGCAGCTACAAGCAGACATTCTGTGTATTCCAGTAGTGAAGCCCTCGATGCCCGAAACCACTGCACTGGGTGCTGCCATGGCGGCAGGGGCTGCAGAAGGAGTCAACGT
>NW_012108808.1:532426-533225 GCF_000951045.1 Mandrillus leucophaeus | reverse complement strand
CCAACATCAAAGACAAAAGGTAGTTAAAACCACAAAGATGGGGAGAAACCAGAGAGGAAAAGCTGAAAATTCCAAAAACCAGAGCGTCTCTTCTCTAGCTTCTTAATGTCAATTTTTTAAAATATCTTAAAATTACTTTGTTTTGTAGTGAACAGTGAAGAAAAAACAAAAAAAGTGAGGCTGATGGCAGTGAGAGAGCAATGGTCTGGAAGTGGTACCCTTCCACCTAGGTTCCCAGTGAGCTGTGGGTAGCGATCCCTTCAAGAAGTCTGCCCACGACATACAGGTTTGGGGGAAACACAAAGTTTCATTTACGACAAAGACAGAGGGGACACACATGAAAACAGTTGCGCATATAAAAAAGTTTGATCATTTTATAGGCCTAGTGGAAAGGACAGAAGCAGGACAGTGAGGGGTGCCTGAACAGGCCTGGGTAAAGTAGTTACTACTGCCTAGGGCCTGGGATATAAACTAACAACAGGGTTAAGAGCCAAAGAATGGAAAATAAAATGAAAGCACATCAGTAACTGGAGGACTTCTTTGTTGTTGTTGTTGAGATAGAGTCTCTCTGTCGCCCAGGCTAGAGTGCAGTGGTGCGACCTCAGCTCACTGCAACCTCTGCCTCCTGAGTTAAAGTGATTCTTGTGCCTCAGCCTCCTGAATAGCTGGGTCTACAGACACATGCCACCATGCCTGGCTCCTTTTTTTTTTTTTTTTTTTTTTGTATTTTTAGTACAGACCAGGTTTCACCATGTTGGCCAGGCTGGTCTCGAACTCTGGGCCTCAAGCAATCTGACCA
>NW_012108808.1:519087-527476 GCF_000951045.1 Mandrillus leucophaeus | reverse complement strand
AGATTTTGGATGCCATGAATCGAGACTGTGGAATTCCACTCAGTCATTTGCAGGTAGATGGAGGAATGACCAGCAACAAAATTCTTATGCAGCTACAAGCAGACATTCTGTGTATTCCAGTAGTGAAGCCCTCGATGCCCGAAACCACTGCACTGGGTGCTGCCATGGCGGCAGGGGCTGCAGAAGGAGTCAACGTATGGAGTCTTGAACCTGAAGATTTGTCTGCCGTCACGATGGAGCGGTTTGAACCTCAGATTAATGCTGAGGAAAGTGAAATTCGTTATTCTACATGGAAGAAAGCTGTGATGAAGTCAATGGGTTGGGTTACAACTCAATCTCCAGAAAGTGGTGACCCTAGTATCTTCTGTAGTCTGCCCTTGGGCTTCTTTATAGTGAGTAGCATGATAATGTTAATTGGAGCAAGGTACATCTCAGGTGTTCCGTAAAACCTACCAACTCATGGATTCCCAAGATGCGAGCTTTTCACATAATGAAAGAACCCAGCAATTCTGTCTCTTAATGTGATGACACTATTCATAGACTTTGATTTTATTTATTAGCTACTTGCTGCATGACCCTCCAAGTAGACCTGTGGCTTAAAATAAAGAAAATGCAGCAAAAAGAATGCTATAGAAACATTTGGTGTTTTTGTTGTTGTTGTTGTTGTTGTTGTTGTTTAACATCCACAGTTAAGGTTGGGCCAGCTACCTTTGGGGCTGACCCCCTCCACTGCCATAACATCCTGCTCCTCTAAGATGTAGGATGAATTCGGATCCTCACCATTGGAATCTTCCATCAAACAGACTCAAACACTGTTGGATCAGGATTTGAGTCTCTGCATGACATATACTTGATTAAAAGGTTATTAGTAACCTATTAAAAATGAGCAGTTCTTTGCTTTTAACAGACACCCCAAAAGTCTTCTTTTCATAGTCTTCTTTTTCATAGTAGAAGATGGCAACACCTTCACTGAATGTTTGAATAGAAACCTCTACTAAATTATTAAAATTGACATTTAGTGTTCTCACAGCTTGGATATTTTTCTGGAAATTATTTGCCAAAACTGAAATCCTTCAGACATTTTCCATGGTCCCACTAATTACAACGACTTTCTGTCTGGATCTTAAAGGAAAGGATACTTTCTTTTTTCTTCCATCTTTCCTTTATATATTTTTTACTTTGTATGTATAACATACATGCCTATATATTTTATACACTGAGGGTAGCCCATTTATAAATTAAGAGCACATTATATTCAGAAGGTTCTAACAAGGCTGGTCTTAAGTGAACCACTATATATATAAATATGTTGGAAAACAACTGTATACATTTTTGGGCAACAGTTATGCGTAATATTTACCAGGATAATTTTTTTCTTAAAGAGCCAACATTTAAAATTTGTTTTATGTCCATAAAAGAAAATATACTTTATTGTGACTTCAACTATATTTCTTATCCCTTACATTTTTATTTAATTGTCTTAGCTTTAAAAAAGAAAAAAATGTGGACTACTACGGTAAATATTGTTTTCAAACACAAGCAATAATTCAAATAGTTACTTTTCTTTTGAATTAATTTTAGACATATTTTGGATCCTATTGAGGGGATAAGAGGATGTCAAAAGAGTTAAATACCTACGTAGAAAAAAATATAGAAATAAAGCCAAGAATCTCTTTCAGTTCAAATGTTATCAATTGTTAATAAGAAATTGCTATCTGGGATGAAAGAATTATCTCTGCTTAGTATCTCATTATAACTGAAAAAAGGTTTATCATTACAAATGCCTTCCAATGAAACCAAGAATTTCTCAAAATATTTAATGTCACATAAGTTACCTAATCTAGCTTCTTAATGTCAATTTTTTAAAATATCTTAAAATTACTTTGTTTTGTAGTGAACAGTGAAGAAAAAACAAAAAAAGTGAGGCTGATGGCAGTGAGAGAGCAATGGTCTGGAAGTGGTACCCTTCCACCTAGGTTCCCAGTGAGCTGTGGGTAGCGATCCCTTCAAGAAGTCTGCCCACGACATACAGGTTTGGGGGAAACACAAAGTTTCATTTACGACAAAGACAGAGGGGACACACATGAAAACAGTTGCGCATATAAAAAAGTTTGATCATTTTATAGGCCTAGTGGAAAGGACAGAAGCAGGACAGTGAGGGGTGCCTGAACAGGCCTGGGTAAAGTAGTTACTACTGCCTAGGGCCTGGGATATAAACTAACAACAGGGTTAAGAGCCAAAGAATGGAAAATAAAATGAAAGCACATCAGTAACTGGAGGACTTCTTTGTTGTTGTTGTTGAGATAGAGTCTCTCTGTCGCCCAGGCTAGAGTGCAGTGGTGCGACCTCAGCTCACTGCAACCTCTGCCTCCTGAGTTAAAGTGATTCTTGTGCCTCAGCCTCCTGAATAGCTGGGTCTACAGACACATGCCACCATGCCTGGCTCCTTTTTTTTTTTTTTTTTTTTTGTATTTTTAGTACAGACCAGGTTTCACCATGTTGGCCAGGCTGGTCTCGAACTCTGGGCCTCAAGCAATCTGACCATCTCAGCCTCCCAAAGTGCTGGGATTGCAGGTGTGGGCCACCATGCCTGGCTCTGAAGGAATTCTCCATAGGCAGTCCTGTTATTGAGGAATGCTGAGTGCTTACCAAGCCCAGAATTTCAGCTACAGCTCTAGCTTGAAAATGACAGTCAGGCTGGGTGTGGTAGCTCACGCCTGTAATCTCGACTCTGGGAGGCCAAGGCAGGAGGACTGCTTAAGGCCAGGAGTTCAAGAACAGCCTGGGCAATACAGCAAGAGCCCATCTCTATTTTAAAAAGGAAAATGATACCACAAACTTCCCCAAAGATCAGTTAGAACTAGTATTTAGTAGTTTCTCATATTTTCAGTATGGGAAGTGGTGAGGTATAGGAATGACTAAAAATCTGAAACAATTTTTTTTCCCTTAAATGTGCTTGGCTATCAATAAGAAACACTGAATAAAATTCATATTTCAAGTCACAATTAAAATCCAATTTCCAAAGAGTCTTTTGCTGGAACTATTAAAATGCATCTAAACGGATGAGTTCAATTTTTATCTCCTGTATATTTTTGGCCTGCCAAAAATGCTAAAAATAAAGGTGCTAATGATTTGAGAAATGGTTAAAATATAGATACCACCCAAAAAACCTGAGAAGAGTCCACAAACCAGCACTCTCTGAATAAGTCAGTACATTTGGGGTTAACTGAGAAAAACGTCATTTTTAGACATGATGCAAAAAATAATTTCATACAGCTTTTTAAGCTAAAATAAAATAAAATAAAATAAAATAAATCTTTCAGGAGTATAACAAAGGCCGACCATAGTCCAGAGCACCATGCCTCAGCCCACAGGCCATTTAACCTGGGTGGTCTGGTCACACTGAGCTGTCACTCCACACCTTGGAGAAGCAGCATGGTCAGTGTGACAGGCTGTCACTGCGAGAGCCACACTGCTGAAGCCACGAGAGCGTCTGAGGGTGAGGAGCGCGGATTCCACGTCCTCCCCTACTCTCACTCTCTAACCTACCCATCTGGTTGCTCACATTTTTACTTTCCCTAAAGATACTGATGCTATTAAAAATAAGCATGAGTTCATGGAAGAGATCTCCATGGAACACTGTAATTTTTTCATTATACCTGCACAATTTAATTTAATTATAATGAATTCTAAAAAGCTTGTTTCCAATGGGCAAGAGAAAGAAATGAAGCAGTTCTTATGTCCAGAATCTCTGGTGAGTTTTCAAAGGATAGAGAGTGCTCTTCTTATGTGCAGTCACACCATGGACCACACAATACCCTGAGGTCCTGCAGGCTTTCTCTCCTTATCCATCCTTTTCTCCCTCAGCTTCTTTTCCTCCCTTCTGCTTTACATACATATATGTATGTATGTATTGAGTCATCTATTGCTATTTATTTCTTCCCTTCCTTCTTTTCTTTCCTACCTAGAAAAGCCTGTCACAAGTCCTACTGCCTATGATAGAGAAAAGAAAAAGAAAAAGAATATTAACTTTACTGTCACTGTGTCCCATCACCCTCTTGGAGTTCTTCACATGCTATGTGATTTGACTTGAAAGTAATTTGAAGGTTTGGGTAAATTTTCTGGACAAATAGAGTGCTTTAAAGACAAATCACAAATCACCTAAACAACAATTATTTGTTTATGGTAGAAAAGGAGCTATAGACATCTTATTGCATGGACTCCTTATCTCCCCACCTCCTATTTGCTTAAAATGTCAACAACAATCAGGTAGTTTCACTATGAAGAAGAATCGTGTATTCGTCTGTTTTCACACTGCTGATAAAGGCATATGCAAGACTAGGCAATTTACAAAAGAAAGAGGTTTACTGGACTTACACTTCCACGTGGCTGGGGAGGCCTTACAATGATGGCGGAAGGCAAGGAGGAGCAAGTCATGTCTTACCCGGATGGCAGCAGGCAAAGAGAGAGAGCTTATACAGGGAAACTCCCATTTTTAAAACCATCAGATTTTGTGAGACTTACTCTCACAAGAACAGCAAAGGAAAGACCTACCCCCATGATTCAACTACTTCCCACTGGGTCCTTCCCACCACACATGGGAATTCAAGATGAGATCGGGGTGGGGGAGGGGGGACACAGCCAAACCATATCAAACTGTTTTATAGTATTATTCTGGATTATTTTGGAAAGTTTGTTGCAACTAGTTATCAATACACCAAAGATATGGAAAGTTTCATTATACAAGCACGGTCTTTGTAATGGCATTTGTTTAAAATACAAGGATGAAATACCTAGTTAAAGCATGATGATTGCTTCAAGATAATACAAGAGGATGTAAAAAATTCCTCAAGCTGTAGACATGATTTGTGCACTTTTCTATATGTACATTAGACTTCAGTAAAATGTTTGCATATAAAAAAAGGAAAGGGGAGTAATGAGGGTTATAATTAAAACAAAATTATCCCTGAGTTGACAACTGTTGAAGTTGGATGATGAGTACTATTCTATTCTTGTACATGCTTGCAATTTTTCATAATGAAAGATGTTTTAAAATGTTACCTAAAACCTAAGAAACTCAAGCAAATACAAGATTCAGAAGCATGGTATAAAAGCAGTACATCCTTTAAAGCTAGATTCAGATGCAAAATATAGTGCATTAAAAATGAAAAATCAATGCTTCTTTATAGTTTTACTGAAAGTGAATAATTTTTCGTGAAAAATTACAAAGGAGGACTCTACAAACTAAGAAACAGACGTGTTCTAATTTTGGTGGAAAATTGTTTATATTTTGTAATATACTAGAATAAATTTAAGATTTTAAATAAGATAAAGATTTTTAAAAATCTAATGATCTCCTAAAAACACAGTGAATGAGTTGCTTCTAATACGGGCAAAATTAAGAGTTCTAGTATATCATATGAATTATGTTTGGATATCCTGTACATTAATCCTACTTTATTCATTCTCTCCCCAGGCACTGACCCTCCTCTCCTCATTAGCCATCAGTAACATTTATCAAGCACTACAGAGACAACTGGCAGCCCAGGAAAGATAAAATGTTAAACAGTGATTGTTTCATGCAGCGAAAAATATCTAAAAATATGAAAGTTTTCTTGGTTTTCCTAATCGAAGTCACCTATAAGAGGTGCATTAAGTCTAGCAGTTAATGGAATCTGAATTTAGAAGTAATATTTTCTACTTAGTTGAACAGAATTGGTTGCATTGGAATACACCAATAAATTCATATTTGTCTTTGATTTTTCATGAAATGCTTCATCCTATTCAAAAGGGCTGCATGAATATTGTTAAACCCTACAGGCATTCCCAAACTTACAGAAGGGTTGTGTTCTAAAAGCTCATCTGTAAATCGGCTTCCTAGAACTCAGATCACATTTTTTCACTGAAATAATTTTCTAAAGGGCAGTTAGGCCATCAGGCCACCCAATAGAAATCAATAAAGTCTAAATTTATTGGACCTACTGTACTTTAGTGAAGCACTGTGTTTTTGTTTTTTCAACTAACCACTTTGAACCATTATTTATTTGGTAAATGAAATAGGGATTCTAGGACTACTACTCTCCAATGCTCTGTGCAGGCAGAGGCACACACATATATACATGCACATGTATTCTCCCTTACCCAGATCTATGTACCAAAAGCTTCCTTACTCATCAGAGTAAGCACACTGAAGCAGAGTTTAGACAAAGGGCTCTTGCATTTGAAGGCTGGGGGAAGTTACAGTTTCTAGAGCCTATTAAAGGAGCAGTGAACACAGAAGCTTCCATAGGAACTATTCCTATTGAGTCTCATAGATGCAAAGAAGAGTCTTGCAGGCAGTTGGTGGACTGTAACTTCTACCCGAATTATCTTCCAGAAATATGGTTTAAAAACAAATTAGCAACTTCCATAAGTCCTAGACAGAGCAATCAGGCAAAAGAAAGAAATAAAGGGCATCCGAATTGGAAAAGAGAAAATCAAACTATCTCTGTTTGCTGATGATATGATCTTATACCTAGAAAGCCCTAAAGACTCCTCCAAAAGGCACCTAGCTTTGATAAATGAATTCAGTAAAGCCTCAGGTTACAAAATCATTGTACATAAATCAGTAGCACTGCTACACACCAACATGACCAAGCTGAGAATCAAATCAAGAACTCAATCCCTTTTATAATAGCTACAAAATAAAATAAAATACTTAGGAATATGTTTAACTAAGGAGGTGAAGAACTCTACAAGGAGAACTACAAAACACTGCTTAAAGAAATCATAGATGACACAAACAAATGGAAATACATCCCATGTTCACAGATTAGAAGAATCAATAACATGAAAATGACCATACTGTCCAAAGAAATCTACAGTCAATGCAATTCCTATCAAAACACCATCACTCTTCACAGAATTAGAAAAAAAAAATCCTAAAATGCACACAGAATTTTTTTAAAAAGGCCCAAATAGCCAATGTAATCCTAAGCAAAAAGAACAAATTTAGAGGCATCACATTACCTGACTTCAAATTATATTAATATATGGGTATCATAACCAAAACAGCATGGTACTAGCATAAAGTAGATATATGGATCAATGGAACAGAATAGAGAACCCAGAAATAAAGTAAATACTTACAAACAACCAATCTTCAACAAAGCATACAAAAACATAAAACTGGGGAGAACAAATGGCAGCAGTTTCTGCAGACTTAAACGTTCCTGTTTGACATCTCTGAAGAGAGCAGTGGTTCTCTCAGCATGGCGTTTGAGCTCCAAGAATGGACAGACTGCCTCCTCAAGCGGGTCCCTGACCCCCATGTAGCCTGACTGGGAGATACCTCCCAGTAGGGGCTGACAGACACCTCAAACAAAGGGCTGCCCCTCTGGGACGAAGCTTCCAGAGAAAGGATCAGGCAGCAATATCTGCTATTCTGCAGCCTCTGCTGGTGATACCCAGGCAAACAGGGTCTGAAGTGGACCTCCAGCAAACTCAAACAGACCTGCAGTTGAGGGTCCTGAATGTTAGAAGGAAAACTAACAAACAGGAAGGAATGGCATCAACATCAACAAAAAGGACATCCACACCAAAACCCTCTCTGCAGGTCACCAACATCAAAGACAAAAGGTAGTTAAAACCACAAAGATGGGGAGAAACCAGAGAGGAAAAGCTGAAAATTCCAAAAACCAGAGCGTCTCTTCTCCTTTAAAGGAATGCAGCTCCTCACCAGCAAGGCAACAAAACTGGACACAGAATAAGTTTGCCGAATTGACAGAAGTAGGCTTCAGAAGGTCGGTGATAACAAACTTCTCTGAGCTAAAGGAGCATGTTCTAACCCATCACAAGAAAGCTAAAAACCTTGAAAAAAGGTTGGACGAATGGCTAACTAGAATAAACAGTATAGAGAAGACCTTAAATGACCTGATGGAGCTGAAAACCACAGCAAGAGAACTTCGTGATGCATGCACAAGCTTCAACAGCCGATTCGATCAAGTGGAAGAAAGGATATCAGTGATTGAAGATCAAATTAATGAAATAAAATGAGAAGACAAGATTAGAGAAAAAAGAGTGAAAAGACATGAACAAAGCCTCCAAGAAATAAGGGACTATGTGAAAAGACCAAATATACGTTTGATTGGTGTACCGGAAATTGATGGGGAGAATGGAACCAAGTTAGAAAACACTCTTCGGGATATTATCCAGGAGAACTTCCCTAATCTAGCAAGGCAGGCCAACATTCAAATTCAGGAAATACAGAGAAACACCACAAAGATATTCCTTGAGAAGAGCAACCCCAAGACATATAATTGTCAGATTCACCAAGGTTGAAATGAAGGAAAAAATGTTAAGGGCAGCCAGAGAGAAAGGTCGGGTTACCCACAAAGGGAAGCCCATCAGA
>NW_012108808.1:515202-517113 GCF_000951045.1 Mandrillus leucophaeus | reverse complement strand
CAAAAAAAGAGAATTTTAGGCCAATATCCCTGACGAACATCGATGGAAAAATCCTCAATAAAATACTGGCAAACCAAATCCAGCAGCACATCAAAAAGCTTATCCACCACGATCAAGTGGGCTTCATCCCTGGGATGCAAGGCTGGTTCAATATATGCAAACATATAAACGTAATCCATCACATAAACAGAACCAACGACAAAAACCACATGACTATCCCAATACATGCAGAAAAGGACTTCAACAAAATTCAATAGCCTTCATGCTAAAAACTCTCAATAAACTAGGTATTGATGGACCATATCTCAAAATACTAAGAGCTATTTATGACAAACCCACAGCCAATATCATACTGAATGGGCAAAAACTGGAAGCACTCCCTTTGAAAACCAGCACAGGACAAGGATTCCCTCTCTCACCACTCCTATTCAACATAGTGTTGGAAGTTCCGGCTACGGCAATCAGGCAAGAGAAAGAAATAAAGGGTATTCGATTAGGAAGAGAGGAAGTCAAATTGTCTGTTTCCAGATAACATGATTGTATATTTAGAAACCCCATTGTCTCAGCCCAAAATATCCTTACGCTGATAAGCAACTTCAGCAAAGTCTCAGGATACAAAATCAATGTGCAAAAATCACAAGCATTCCTATACACCAATAATAGACAAACAGAGAGCAAATCAGAATGATCTCCCATTCACAATTACTACAAAGAGAATAAAATACCTAGGAATCCAACTTACAAGGGATATGAAGGACCTCTTCAAGGAGAACTACAAACCACTGCTCAAAAAATAAAAGAGGACACAAACAAATGGAAGAACATTCCATGCTCATGATTAGGAAGATCAATATTGTGAAAATGGCCATACTGCCCAAGATAATTTATAGATTCAATGCTATCCCCATCAGGCTACCACTGACTTTCTTCACAGAATTGGAAAACACTACTTTAAATTTCATATGGAAACAAAAAAAGAGCCCACATAGCCAAGACAATCCTAAGCAAAAAGAACAAAGCTGGAGGCATCACACTACCTAACTTCTATACTACAAGGCTACAGTAACTAAAACAGCATGGGACTGGTACCAAAACAGAGATATAGACCCATGGAACAGAACAGAGGCCTCAGAAATAACAACACACCTCTACCACCATCTGATCTTTGACAAACCTGACAAAAACCAGCAATGGGGAAAGGATTCCCTATTTAATAAATGGTGCTGAGAAAACTGGCTAGCCATATGTAGAAAGCTGAAACTGGATCCCTTCCTTACACTGTATAAAAAATTAACTCAAGATGAACTAAAGACTTAAATGTAAGACCTAATACCATAAAAACCCTAGAAGTAAACCTAGGCTACACCATTCAGAACATAGGCATGGGCAAAGACGTCATGACTAAAACCAAAAGCAATGGCAACAAAAGCCAAAATTAACAAATTGGATCTAATTAAACTAAAGAGCTCGTGCACAGCAAAAGAAACTATCATCAGAGCGAACAGGCAACCTACAGGACGAGAGAAAATTTTTGCAATCTACCCATCTGATAAAGGGCTAATACCCAGAATCTACAAAGAACTTAAACAAATTTACAAGAAAAAAACAACTCCATCAAAAAGTGGACAAAGGATATAAACAGACACTTCTCAAAAGAAGACATTTATGCAGCCAACAGACATATAAAAAATGCTCATCATCACTGGTCATCAGAGAAATGCAAATCAAAAACCACAATGAGATAGCATCTCAGGCCAGTTAGAATGGCGATCATTAAAAAGTCAGGAAATAACAGATGCTGGAGAGGATGTAGAGAAATAGGAATGCTTTTACACTGTTCGTGGGAGTGTAAATTAGTTCAACCATTGCGGAAGACAGTGTGGCAATTCCTCAAGGATCTAAAACTAGAAA
>NW_012108808.1:510657-512532 GCF_000951045.1 Mandrillus leucophaeus | reverse complement strand
AATGAAGGAAAAAATGTTAAGGGCAGCCAGAGAGAAAGGTCGGGTTACCCACAAAGGGAAGCCCATCAGACTAACAGCAGATCTCTCGGCAGAAACCCTACAAGCCAGAAGAGAGTGGGGCCAATATTTGACATTCTTAAAGAAAAGATTTTCAACCCAGAATTTCACATCCAGCCAAACTAAGCTTCATAAGTGAAGGAGAAATAAAATCCTTTACAGACAAGCAAATGCCAAGAGATTTTGTCACCACCAGGCCTGCCTTACAAGAGCTCCTGAAGGAAGCACTACATATGGAAAGAAACAACCGGTACCAGGCACTGCAAAAACATGCCAAATTGTAAGGACCATTGATGCTATGAAGAAACTGCACCAATTAACAGGCAAAATAACCAGCTAACATCATAATGACAGGATCAAATTCAAACATAACAATATTAATCTTAAATGTAAATGGGCTAAATGCCCTAGTTAAAAGACACGGGCTGGTAAACTGGATAAAGAGTCAAGACCCATCATTGTGCTGTACTGACAAGACACATCTCACATGCAAAGACACATGCAGGCTCAAAATAAAGGAATGGAGGAAGATCTACCAAGCAACTGGAAAACAAACAAACAAAAAAGCAGGGGTTGCAATCCTAGTCTCTGATAAAACAGACTTTAAACCAACAAAGATCAAAAGAGACAAAGAAGGTCATTACATAATAGTAAAGGGATCAATTCAACAAGAAAAGCTAACTATCCTAAATATATATGCACCCAATACAGGAGCAACCAGATTCATAAAGCAAGTCCTTAGAGACCTACAAAGAGACTTAGACTCCCACACAATAAAAATGGGAGACTTTAACACCCCACTGTCAATATTAGACAGATCAACGAGACAGAAGGTTAATGACAAGGATATCCAGGACTTGAATTCAGCTCTGGACCAAGCAGACCTAATAGACATCTGCAGAACTCTCCACCCCAAATCAACAGGATATACATTCTTCTCAGCACCACATCGTACTTATTCTAAAATTGACCACAAATTGGAAGTAAAGCACTCCTCAGCAAATGTAGAACAGAAATCACAACAAACTCTCTCTCAGACCACAGTGCAATCAAATTAGAACTCAGGACTAAGAAACTCACTCAAAACCACACAACTACATGGAAACTGAACAACCTGCTCCTGAGTGACTACTGGGTACATAACGAAATGAAGGCAGAAATAAAGATATTCTTTGAAATCATTGAGAACAAAGACAGAACGTACCAGAATCTCTGGGACACATTTAAAGCAGTGTGTAGAGGGAAATTTATAGCACTGAATGCCCACAAGAGAAAGTAGAAAAGATCTAAAATCGACACACTAACATCACAATTAGAAGAACTAGAGAAGTAAGAGCAAACAAATTCAAAAGGTAGCAGAAGGCAAGAAATAACTAAGATCGGAGCAGAACTGAAGGAGATAGAGACACAAAAAACCCTTCAAAAAAAAATCAATGAATCCAGGAGCTGGTTTTTTGAAATGATCAACAAAATTGATAGACTGCTAGCAAGACTAATAAAGAAGAAAAGAGAGAAGAATCAAACAGACGCAATAAAAAAATGATAAAGAGGATATCACCACCAATCCCACAGCAATACAAACTACCATGAGAGAATACTATAAATGCCTCTATGCAAATAAACTAGAAAATCTAGAAGAAAAGGATATATTCCTGGACACATACACCCTCCCAAGACTAAACCAAGAATAAGTTGAATCTCTGAATAGACCAATAACAGGTTCTGAAATTGAGGCGATAATTAATAGCCTACCAACCAAAAATGTCCAGGACCAGACGGACTCACAGCCAAATTCTAACAGAGGTACAAAGAGGAGCT
>NW_012108808.1:493356-508686 GCF_000951045.1 Mandrillus leucophaeus | reverse complement strand
ACTAGAAATACCATTCGACCCAGCCATCCCATTACTGGGTATATACCCAAAGGATTATAAATCATGCTACTATAAAGACACATGCACATGTATGTTTACTGCGGCACTATTCACAATAGCAAAAACTTGGAACCTCCCAATGTCCATCAATGATAGACTGGATTAAGAAAATGTGGCACATATACACCATGGAATACTACGCAGCTATTAAAAAAGGATGAGTTCATGTCCTTTGCAGGGACATAGATGAAGCTGTAAACCATCATTCTCAGCAAACTATCACAAGGACAGAAAACCAAACACCACATGTTCTCACTCATAGGTGGGAGTTGAACAATGAGAACACACAGACACAGAATGGGAAATGTCACACAACGGGGCCTGTCGGGGCAATGGGAGGCTGGGGGAGGGATAGCATTAGGAGAAATACCTAATGTAAATGACCAGTGGATGGGTGCAGCAAACCAACATGGCACATGTATACCTATGTAACAAACCGGCACATTGTACACATGTACCATAGAATCTAAAGTATTAAAAACAGATAAATAAATAAACTGGGGAAAGCACATCCTATTCAAGAAATGGTGTTAGGAAAATTGGATAGCCACATGTAGAAGAATAAAACTGTATTCCTATCTCTCACCACATATAAAAATTAACCCAAGATGGATTAAAGACTTAAATCTAAGACCTGACACCATGAAAATTCTAGAAGAAAACTTAGGAAAAACTTCTGGGCATTGGCCAAAAAAATTTATGACAAAGACCCCAAATACAAATGTGACAAACACAAAAATAAATAACTGGGACCTAATTAAAAAAAAAACAAAAACAAAAAAAAACTTCCACAAGACCAAAGAAATAATCACCAGAGTAAACATACAACCTATAGAATGGGAGGAAATATTTGCAAACTATGCCTCTGACAAAGGACTAATATCCAGAATCTAAAAGGAACTCAAACAAGTCAGCAAGAAAAAAACAAATAATCCCATCAAAAAGTGGACAAATGACATGAACAGATATTTCTTAAAAGAAGATACACAAATGGTCAACAAACATGAAAAAAAAAGCTTAACATCACTAATCATCAGGAAAATGCAAATTAAAACCTCAGCCAGATACCACCTTGCCCCAACCAGAATAGCTATTATTAAAAGTGAAAAAACAATAGATGTTGGTGTGGATGTGGTGAAACGGGAATGCTTATACGCTGCTGGTAGGAATGTAAATTCGTACAACCTCTATGGAAAACAGTCTGGAGATTCCTCAAAGAATTAAAATCCAATCCAGTAATTTCACTACTGAGTATCTACCTAAAGGAAAAGAAATCATTATATCAAAAAGACACCTGGATGTGTATGTTTATCACAGTACAATTCACAATTACAAAGATATGGAATCAACCTAAGTGCCCATCAGCCAATGAGTGGATAAAGAAAATGTTATATATACATACACAGACATATATACATATATACACACACACAGAAATATGACATGACTTTCCAGAGACCACTGTGGAATCATACCAAAAATCAAGCCAGTTTCCTCCCAAATTCAGCTGAGGTCTACTCCACTTGCCTGCATAGGTGTTGGCCTTGTTCAGAAGGTCGGTACATGCATGCATATCAGCAAAAGCCCGGATTCCTAAGCAGTTGACAGGGTGAAGCTGGGATTCCAAAAATTCACAACAAGTCTTCTTCACATCCTGTAACTGTAAGAGACCAGCTGCTGGGAGAAGTACCTGCAACACACACATTAATATTCTTAGGCACTTGGCTGGAAAAACACTGTCTCTCTGACCACTTCTACACAGGACACAAGAGGTTCAGCCATAGTTTATTATCTGCATTCATACCCCTATATTCCACAGAAAACAAACGTAACAATTATTTTCAATAACAATGATGACTCTTCACATTCCCCATAATTTCCATGGAATCTTTCAAAGGTCTCTTCTCCTTGGTCAGAAGAATATGAGATATCAGATCTTATTAGATTCATGGTTTGTTTTATAAGCATAAACAAAATGTTCCTTTGACTTCTAAAAACACAAATTCTTGGTTGGGCATGGTGACTCACACCTGTAATTCCAGCACTTTGGGAGGCCAAGACAGAAGGATCGCTTGAGTTCAGAAGTTTGAGACCAGGCTGGGCGACATAGCAAGACCTCATCTCTATAAAAAATACAAAAATTAGCCCGGTGTGGTGGCACGTACCTGTAGTGCCAGCTACTCAGGAGGCTGAGGTGGGAGGATCACTGGAGCCTGAGAGGTTGAGGCTGCAGTAATCTGTGATTACCCCACAGCACTCCATCCTGGGTGACAGAGTGAGACTCCATCACACAAAACACACACACACACACACACACACACAAAAACAACAGCAACAAAACAAACCCGTAAATTATTAGGATGCTAGGGGGTGCTGTGATTCAATGAAAATGGTTTTGTTCTCCTAGTTCAAGCAGTCATGCATTTCAGTGATTTGTGGGGAAGGAGTGGCCCCAGAGTAATCCATATCACAACAAAGCCTCATTTTGCTGAAGGCCTGTTTTTCCACTGTGTGAGTATCATAACAACTGCTTTCCTTACAGGGTAGAACAATTTAAAATTCAACAACAGCCTCTACCTATAAGCAGACAGTTTCTCTAGAATGTAATATATGTGCTAACAAGGAAAATGTAATAGGTGATTATCTAATAACTTTTTAATTTGCATTTTATTTGAATAACTCCAAGTAATTTTATATTAATTATAGGTTATTCTGTGGGATTGAACCACTATCTTCACTATAAATACTATATCCAACACTACAAATGCTTTTCAAATAAGTCAATAACAGAAAAATATTTTTCCTTGTAAGTGAATTATTACAGTGCTATATAAAGGACCATATTTGAAAGTCAAATTAAGGAGAAAAACTTCAAAAAAAAGTTATTGAATATCTGGTGATCCTTCATAAAAGCCAAAGAAACCCCACAAACAAACCTTCAACTATTCGAACAATGGTAAATTTTAGAAAAGACCACATTAGCATTAAAAAAAAACCTAAGTTCCTTCAGAAATTGACTTTCATATATGTTACACTGTAGCCCAAAGACAGAAAAATAATAATGGTTTATGACTATATGACTTTCCTAAATCTATGGAATAAGTCCTAAACATAGAAAAGAAAGACATCATTCACATCTCTGTAACAAACTTCTGACTTTCTTAAAGGAAGCACAGAAGCTTTAACTCATGAACCTAAAGGTTCAAGAAAAAATAGAAACAGGATCTAGACATAAGGCCTTTTCCTTCTGAGTTTAAGAAAAATAGGTCAGGCGTGGTGGCTCACAGCTGTAATCCCAGCACTTTAGGAGGCCAAGGCAGGTGAATCACTTGAGGTCAGGAGTTTGAGACCACCTGGCCAACATGGTGAAACCCCATCTCTACTAAAAATACAAAAATTAGCCGGGTGTGGTAGCACACACCTGTAGTCTCAGCTACTCAGGAGGCTGACGAAGGAGGAATCACTTGAATCCTGGAGGCAAAGGTTGCAGTAGCCGAGATCACACTACTGCACTCCAGCCTGGGTGACAGAGCGAGATTCCGTCTCAAAAAATAAAAATAAAAATAGAAAATAAAGTATAAATAACATTATAGCAAAACTTTTTGCATGATATGTATAGTAGGTTTCATTATGAGAATATTCACAGAAGGCTTTAATTTGTTGATAATTTTCAAATTGCAGGTTTTTCCATGCCAGTGTAATTGCGCTCTAAAGCAACATAAAGTGCGTTCCAAGATGCTTAACCATTTAATTCAGCAAATTAAATTCCTACATATAGTTTAGAAAGTGGTCTTCAGTGTAATATTCAATCTCTGTGAAATCTGCACAAACAGTATGATCACCCCTCTAATTAGCATTTTCCTAGAGAAAACAGTGTAATATTTAAATTGTTTGGTCACACAGAATGATGAGGAAAAAGTGGTTGGGCAGAAAATAGGCTCACTTACACATTGTTGGTGGGAGCACATATTGGTCCAACCTCCATGAAGAACAATTTGTTTATTTCAAATTCAAAATTACCAATGCACATGTCCTCTGACCCAGCAATTTCACCTATAGATATGCTAACATATGCACAAAATCTCACGTGTAACACATTCATTACAGCATTATTGTGGGTAATAGAAGTTAGAAAAAAGCCCAAATGTCCATCATAAGGAGACTGATTAAACAATTGGAATCATCTATTCAATTGCAGTCATTCAAACAAAAGAGGAAATAAATGAGATAATTTCTAAAATATATTCCTAAGTGAAAAAAAAAAGTCGTTGGTATATTATACTAACATATACACCCACACTTATATATATGTATATATTTATAGTAGGCTTTTAAAATTTTATTTGGCTTTATTGATTTGAACTTAATCATTACCAAGTTCAGATCTACCTTATTAGGAGATTGAAATTCATAAAACTGTAGATTATCCTATCTGGAAGGGGCATAACAAGTCATCTAGGTAGAAATATAAAAGTTATTTCAACAGTGGTCCACGTGGCTAGATTACATTCACATATAATTTTTATTGATGACAGTGAAAAGTGTTACATGCTTGACAAATATATATTAAACATAAAATAAAGGTAAGTCAAATGTACAAAAAGTTTGTTCATATTTTTCTTTTGTCAGAAAATCTTTTGAAATTGCCTTGGTTTTATGATGTAGTTTTACTAGAACTAAACTTCAATAGCTCACAATTATGTAATTAATTATAAACAGCTTCAAAAGCAATTACTAATTGACCCAGCTTGCTAACATGACGCCTCGTGACCATCAGTCACTCATAATGAAAACAGGAAAACAGCTGGGGCCACATCAACTCCTAGCTTATTTTGTGTATCAAATAGCCACTTAAAACAAAATTTAAAATGCTCTGACTTCAGATGAACCACATTCCATGATCAAAACCACTCAAACAGCTGGCACCCTGCAAGCTGAATGTCTTGAGATCAAATCAAATCAAATCTCCTAATTTGTGTGATGAAGAAACCACACCCTAGAGGGGTTAAACGGCTTGACCAAGTCATACAGCGAGTCCTGGAAAGCTAGGGATATAATTAAATTGGTCAACTCTTTGGTCTACTGTTCTAATACCTTCAACCCCAAATTTAGGTGCAGAATGGAAGTATTTGTATAATTTCTAAATCCCCAACACTGTCCTTTCCATGAATAATAACAAAGGTGGCCGGGCGCGGTGGCTCAAGCCTGTAATCCCAGCACTTTGGGAGGCCGAGGCGGGCAGATCACGAGGTCAGGAGATCGAGACCATCCTGGCTAACACGGTGAAACCCCGTCTCTACTAGAGGTGGCGGGCGCCTGTAGTCCCAGCTACTCGGGAGGCTGAGGCAGGAGAATGGCGTGAACCCGGGAGGCGGAGCTTGCAGTGAGCTGAGATCGCGCCACTGCACTTCAGCCTGGGCGACAGAGCGAGACTCCGTCTCAAAAAAAAAAAAAAAAACAAAGGCAACAACCACTTCAACAATACATTATTGCAGTTGCTTCCATTTACTGAGTAATTACTACATCAGGCACTGTGCTAAGTACTTGTCAGACAATAATATCTCATTATCTCCATCGTACACAAGTGAATACAGAGGGTAGAAGTTGGGTAACTTCGGGAGGCGGAGCTTGCAATGAGCTGAGATCCGGCCACTGCACTACAGCCTGGGCGACAGAGCGAGACTCCGTCTCAAAAAAAAAAAAAAGAAGTTGGGTAACTTGCTAAAGGTCATACGCCTGGTATGGGACAGGCCAAGCCTGCTATGACAGCAGTACTAACCAAATGTGTATAATGATTTTAGATGACGTACAGATAAACTTCTTGCATCAATAGTCAAGAATATAGGTTCAGGGAGGGCTTGGTGGCTCACACCTGTAATCCCAGCACTTTGGGAGGCTAAGGTGGGCAGATCATTTGAGGTCAGGAGTAGGAGTTCAAGACCAGCCTGGCAAACATAGTGAAATCCCATCTCTACTAAAAATACAAAAATTAGCTGGGCATGGTGGTGCACACCTGTAATCCCAGCTACTTGGGAGGCTGAGGAAGGACAATCATTTGAACCCGAGAGGCGGAGGTTGCAGTGAGCCAAGATCACGCCACTGCACTGCAGCCTGGGTAACACAGTGAGACTCTTCTCAAACAAACAAACAAAACAAAAAGAATATAGATTCATAGTTAGAAATATATTTCTTAAAGTTATTTTCCATTTATTTCAATAATACAATAATATAAACATTCCTTCTCAAGTAAACTTATTTAAGCAAAAATTGACTCACTGTAGAGAAAAACATTAAAAATGTAATAGCATCAGCACCTGTAGAATATAACAAAATCTTGAAGCTGGCACACAAATGATTACAAGTGATCAGAATTTGGAAAACCCTGATTTAGGAGATCAGATTTAATATTCTAATCTTTCGATATCCAATGTAATTCTGATCCTGTGGTTTTACATATCACTGAAAAAGAAGAATGTGCTTTAATCTGGAGGTATCATAATCCCATGGCTTATTTTCTACTGAAGTGGATAAATTGTACTAGTGGTAACAAATGTGAGAAACACCTAGCAATGTTCTTACTTTGCTATTTAGGTCACAAAAATATCTTGGGCATTGTAACTAAAAGGTCAAATGAATAAATTTATGTCTTTGAAACTTGTTTTCTGAGCTCTCTAAAGCAAAGGAACAGGTGAACAGCGCTGCTTCTTCTATGAAGTAGAATTACGTTGATACAATAAACCCCCAGTCACCATGTAATGGAAATTTCCATCTATTTGTGCTGCACTAGTGTTAACCCTGAGATTGATTAAAAATAACCCTAAGGCACGCTATGATCCTGAAGTATATTCCAAAACATCAAAGATGAAGCAATTATAATTTGCTATATATTTTGAATATTAATGATATTTTCTAAGAATCAAAGAATGATTAAATTCCATATAGTGTATATACTGAGGGAAGGCCACACTCCAAAAGCCAAAATCTCTCTTGGGTATATGTGCCTCTAGGAAAAATGTAAAAGCACACAGTGACTGTAAAGAGGCCCTCGCCCCTGCTTCCTACATCCTTCTCCTTTAGTTCTATTCCATCGACCCAACCCCGAATCTCTTCACTCTGAGGTTTTCTGTGTGCCATCTAAAATCATGAGAACCTTGTGTTCTCAGCATGGGCTCGGTCCCTTTCAAGTCACTACTAACAGCACTGCTTCATTTCATTTGCTTCCCAGCACCTACTGCTGTCAGCACTGATGTTATGTATTTGTTCCCATGTTTACTATCTTCCTACAGAGGAATGTAAGCTCTGTGGCAGTAGGATTGCATCTGTTTCGCCCCCTGCCGCATCCTCAGGTCTTAGAATGTGTACCTCATAAATGAATCAACCTGAACATAATTTTATGACTCCCATGTGTATTTGTATTTTAAGAGATACAATTCTGCATGTCCTTTGAGACAAAATTACAAACTGTTTCCAGGAATGTATGTGTACCAGACACTTCTTGTATCCTACTACAAAGTCCCTCAGCCTTACTTCTTGCTCAAGCCACCACTGCAGCAACGAGGCCCTAGCAGGCTTTGACCACCTTTCTGAAGATGTAACGAAACAGGGCCTCACCCCAGCCCCCACCCATACTTCTCTCTGGCTTCCTATCCTAGGACTTCAGTGATGCACTGGGCTCATACCCACACAATCTGGAAGTAAGTGGGAAATAATGCTGTGGGACCACCCTTGACCAGTGAAGAATGGATCAAAGGAAGAGAAATACTTCCCCCTGGTATTCTCCTAGAAGACAGTTCTGAGACACATTTCATGAGGTTTTCAAAGGTCCTGTCACATGTAGCTATGGCCAGTTCTGTACTGCACCTACGAACTGGTTTTCCCTCCTTTCCAGCTCAAGTGCTCCATTCACTTACTGTGGCTCCTTGGGATCACTTCCCAAATAAATGAACTGCACATAAGCCTTGCTTGCAGAAGAACCCCAAGCTGTTATATTACACAATGGAACAAACTGTGAATGTGAATCCACTTAGCTATAGAACTATTAATTATAGTGCTGTTTAAAATATAAAAAATTGAAAAGAACTTAAATGTCCAATAACAAGAGAAAAATGAAGTCAATTCTATAATATCAGTGAAACTGAATATTTTGCAGCTCTTAAAAGAGATACAGTAGACAAATATTTAATGAGTTGGAAAAATATTTCTAACACATTTAATATGAAAAGCTAGTTTCTAAAAGAATCTACAGTATGACCCTTTTTTGGGGTAAACGCACGTGGACATAACAACAGACAGTACTAGAGGCTATACCACAATTGTTAATAGGGTTTGTCTCTGGTTAGGTGTGATACCAACATTTCCTATTTATTTTTATGTATTTGTTAGATTTTACATATCTGTGAAGTGGTACATTTTCTATGTGCCATTGAAATGGTCAAACATTATTTAAAAGAATGTCAGGGAGAAGCAAGTAAAGGAATGTCTTTCTGGATTTCTACAATGCTAGCAAATATAACAAGGGCTAAGGGGAGCTGTATACGGACTGTGGCTTCTACGGGAAATACTACCCTCCACTCGCTAGAGATTGCCTCACTTTGGCGTGTTGAAAGGCCTTTGGAGTCTGAACGACCTTTGATCATCAAGCCAGTGTTTTGTAGAACAGTCATCAGGCTCCACACGTTACTCTTCCTGTTGGGTGAACAGCAACAGCTTTAGAGTTTGGAGAAACATGAAGTAGAAGGACAGAGCCCCCTGATTAAATAAATCTAACTTAAAATGTTGTCATTTTGTAAAATAGGAAAAAAAAAAAAACTTTTTTATTTGTATATGTTGATTTCCAACCAATGGAGACAAATATAAGGCTGCACATTTTATACTTTCTGCAATGAACAAGGAAACGGGGGGAGAAGCCACCAATGATGAGTGAAGACACTGTAGAGCATGAGAAACAGAAGACACCAAGCCAAACAATTAGCATCCGTGTGACATTCTCACACCAGCTGCACATTTTAAAGTAAGATGCTTTCATCCTACTTCACATTGTTTGACAAGCCAAATTACATATAAGATGTTTCGCTTAGACAAGTATACTCCTTCTGCTTGGCTATTAGGAGCTGCAGTTTATTTTCAGCTTGGGCATTTATTCCATAGGGAGAAATAATTTATGTAGTATGTCTTTCAAATCCTGAGCCATTAGCAGTTTGTTTAGTAGGAAGAGACTACCAAGGGTTCTGATTGCTCCATATGCATATAACTTCTAGATATCTAAGAAAATATGCAAACATGAAAAGACAGCTTTTGTTGTTGCTGTTGTTTTTGACTTGGCTAGCCACAGCTATCCTGCAAGGGGGAGCTTGGGGAGGAGTGTGGGGAGGAGGCAGGCAAGGGTGATGCGTTTAGAAGATGAAGCACTTAGTGACAAGAAAGGCAGATCTGGGTGGAGAGTCATGGTTGGATGCGCAGAGCAGAGGGCTGGGTTTTGCGGCCAAGGCGTAGGGTTTTGAGAGGTAGAAGTATGAATAAGGAGATGGCAGGATGCCAAGGACAAACATTTCCTGTGTCAAAACTCTGCACCGGGCCAGCCCCCTACATCCCAGAAAGAGGAAGGAAACTTTCTTCCTCCTTCGTTCCTGTACCCCACATGCAACCTTGCCTGCCTCCTCCCAACACTCCACCCCTAGGAACAGGTATGTCCCAGAGTTTAAAAAAAACAAAAACAACAACCTCCCCCCACACAAAAAACTGTCTTATTAGCTCATATTAAAGGCTAATAACACAAGATCTTCCAGAATAAATCCCTTCTAGGGGTTTTTAACATTTTAAGAGGCTGACTTTTAAGCAGAATACAACTGCAATTGGTGGAATTTCCAATGTTATAACTAATGAAGTAGAAAAGCAAAGGTAGTATGGAGAGAACAAATTTGGGGGCAAAGTGGCCTCAGGCAGACTGAAAGCCATCTCTCGTACTTTGTCCTTTTTCCACTTGCTACTTCTACTACTTTTAACCCACGGTTTCTCTTAAAAGTCTAACTTATTTGACAGTGGCTCAAATGGATAATGAAGACACCACCTACCTTTCAGGGTTGCTGAAAAATTAAATGTCAGTCAGCCATTTAACACAATGCATGGCAATGACCATGTAGTACCTCAGCTCTGACTCAAGGCTTTTTTTCTTGGATTAAACATTCTACCCCATGAGAATGGAACAGCAAGATTTACTCTCTCCCGCGTAAGAAGAGGTTTTATCCCAGATCATTCACAATATAGGTAGCTTCCTTTTTTGATCAAATATTCTCAACATAAAAGATGTAATCGGGGAAAATTTGCAAAAGAAGAAACATAGCATACAAAAATGAGAAATGTATTTGATGCCTCATTTGTTACCAAATAAATATAGAACCATGAGAGTGCATTTTATAACTACGATACAAAATGTTTTTACTTTTCTCTCTAGCACCTCCCAATTCAAACAACAAAATGTTTCCAGACAATATATATTCAAACTATAGTAAGCCTTGTCCCTTAGCATATTTTTGTTGTCCCTGTAAACTAATCAACTCTCTTAGAAAATAAGGAATATTGATCAATAGATACCAAAAAATATAAACGTTCAAAACATTTGACCCTAAAATTATGTTTCTGAAAATCTACCTTGAGAAAAAAGTTCAAAAAATGGAACAAGATACATAAGTGACTTTTACTTTAGCATTACTTATAAGAGTAGGAAAGAAACCAGAACCAACTAAAGATCTAACAATACGGCAACAATTAAGTAAAATGTGGTAAATCCACATGATGAAATGTTATCAGTAATAATAAAGACTAATAATGGCTTTTAAAATACTAACATTTCTAAAGTATTTGCTATAACAAACAATCCTATTATAAAATTAAATGGACTTGGCACACAGCTTTAACCTATCATCATATTAGAAAAATTTGATGGACAACAAGCTCCTCTGATCTCAGGAAACTTAGAAAATAAAACAATGTTGACACGAACAGAACGAACTACTGAACACTTCCACACCAAGTATTTTTACCACATAGTGGACATAGTAAAGAAAGTGTTCTACTGGTCTTTTTAATGACGGCTTGGCTCCTGCCCTTGCATCCTTCACTCCTACAGCTGGCAGCACTGGATCTGGATCCCATCCTGTCTCTAGTCAGAGGACACACATATCTATTAACATGCTAAACTGTAGTAAACCCTTACAATGCCATACTCATCAATAAACAGGGATCACTATTGAAATACACAACAGCATAGATGACTCTCACAAACACGTTATGAGGAAGAAATCAGCCTTAAAAGAAATACATTCTGTATGATTCTATTTATATGAAGTTCAAGAACAGGAAAAACTAACCTATTATAATAGAAATCACATCAGTGGCTGCCTGGAAAGGCAGTGGGAGATTTATTGGGAAGAGACCTGAGGTTGTAAATGCTCGATACCTTGATTTGGGTGTGGATTAACAGATCTGTACATTTGTTATAACTTAGCAAACTGTACAGTAAAGATCTGTGGTATGTAAATTATATCCCACTAGGGGAAAAACAATCAAGTACAGTCAACCCTCCATGGGATTCAACCAATCTCAGATCAAAAATATTCAGGAAAAATAGTGCATCTGTACTGATTATGTACAAACTTTTTTCCTGTCATTATGCCCTAAACCATACCATATTAATGATTACTTACACAGCATTTATACTGTATTAGGTATTGTACATAAACTAGAGATGATTTAAAGTATACAGGAGGGGCCGAACATAGTGCCTCACATCTGTAATCCCAGCACTTTGGGAGGCCGAGGCGGGTGGATCACCTGAGGTCAGGAGTTTGAGACCAGCCTGGCCAACATGGCAAAATCCCATCTCTACTAAAAATACAAAAAGTAGTCAGGCACGGTGTTGGGTGCCTGTAACCCCAACAACTCAGGAGGCTGGGGCAAGAGAATCGCCTGAACCCAGGAGGCAGAGGTTGCCATGAGCCGAGATCGCACCACTGCATTCCAGCCTGGGTGACAGAGCGAGACTCCGTCTCAAAAAAATAAAAAATAAAAAAGTATACAGGAGGATGTGCATGGGTTATATGCAAATATTAATACTATGCCACTTTATGTCAGGGACTAGAGCATGCTTAGATTTTGGTACCTAAGAGAAGTCATGGAACCAACCTCCCACGGATACTGAGGGACAACTGTACTTTAAATTCATAATTGATTAACCAGAGGTCAACGGACAGCACTTACAAGCCATGAAATAAGTTTTCAAATAGAAAATAATAATCCTATCTGATAGAATCCAAAATAAGAGGCAATCCTACAAAAATGCATTTACATGACCAAATTTCTAAACTAGCATTGATAAACTTATTTTAAAACAGTAACTTGGGTGATGTCAGTAACTATGTCAGCGATATAGCTATATTCTATTTTCCCAAGAAATAAAGTTTTCAATTAGCAATAATCGTGCCTCAGATAAACCTCATTGGCTATGATACTGCCACTGTAAAAGCTAGAAATAAAGTTTTCATAAATTATATAGCCTAAGAAAAGGCATAATATACTTAAACCAGATTATCAGAAGCACATTAATTTTACTAACCTAACCATGAGATTAAGATGTTAAGGTCCAAGAGGTAATAATATTTTTTAAGACTGTATGTCAATAATGCTAGGGTTTATAAAACCTTTGGCTGGTGTCAAACCAAACATGCCAGAACATATAATTTAACAACTGTAGACTGTGACCACCTGGACTGGACTGGAGAGGCGAACCCTGAACACTGGCAACCAGCCTGAAACAAATGTGCTATCCTATACACAGGCTCCACACCTAAACAACATGAGGCAAACATCACAAATCAAGAAAAGAAAAATCCACTTTGAACTGGATTTATTTCTAATAAGGACTTTGAATTGTTTCTATTTTTCTTGTTCTAGTTCAAATTACAAAGACACTGTTATAATATACTAAATCATAATCAGGATGGAGTCATTTTTTGTTCATCAAGATAAATGCCTTTTATGTACCACATGAAACTACTTAAAACATGAATCTCGAAATGATTCAGTCGTGGAGACAACTTCAAGGACCATATATTTTAATAATACAAAGCCACAAGTAACTCAATTACTACTGCTTCTAGAGTACCTAGCCTTGCTCCGAACAATAAATTTTTTAAAAACCACTTTGGGTTTCACATCCATCTAGTTTTATTAGATGCTCTTATACTAAGGTTTCTAGGTTTTCTCAAACTAGCTGACCTCAATGGCCTTTCCATATTAAATTTTAAATGAGACTTTTTTTATTCTATATTCTTATACTGAATAAAAATAATTTAACTAGAATGGAGACCGGATGTTCTAGTTGGTCTAATATTTTGATTAAAACTATGAGGATTTCCAAATTCAGACTTAAAATATAATAAAATACAATTAACATCAAAACTCAAATGGTAAATAATTTAAATTTTTATGCATTTGGATAATAATAAATTAGTACTAATCAGGTAAAGTGATAAAATATCAAGGTAACTGATTTCTGGGTGCTAGAATGTCAGATAAATTCATTACAATGATATAAGTTCCCGTGGTTATATCATAAACAACCACTAATCCTGAAGGTTTGATTCAGGAATTTATGTATTTTTTTTTTAAGTTTTAACCTGTGTTTACCAAGTACCTCATCTGCCAAACCCTTTTACTCACAAAGTACTTCTATCTCATAAGAGAAAGAAAACAGAAATGGAAAAGCAATAAGCCCTCCATAGACACTGCTGGGAGATACATAACTTTTTCTCCAGCCACTGCATGTCAAACCAATGGAATGGGTGATTCTAAATCAAAGATTTAGCATGGTACTACAATCACCCGAGGGTGGTCTCCACACTAACTCAAATGCACAAGACAGAGAGAACTCCACAGCAAATTAGGGACATTTTTTATATGTCCTGATTCAGAATATAAAGAGGGAAGGAAAAATCATATGAGCTATTTTCTACCCAGTGATCTCAAATAATTTTAATGAGTTATTCCTTTTCTTGGTCCTAAGTCTTTTTATTCCTGCCCATCTCTTATTTCTGCTCAACATTTATAGAGCATTTAGATATTTTTGCAAGCTTTAACCGGTATATTTTTACATCATTTCAATGCAGTGGCAAAGCACTGTTGGCCTCATTTAATAGCTGAGAAACAGAAAGGTTAATATCTTAACTCAAGGCCCTTCTTGAAGTCAGTAATAAATTTAAGATTTGAGCTCTGAATTTCAATACGATATTAGCCAAAGTCTACTGGGCCATGAAGTTTACTAGCAGAAAGCCAACCTAAGAGCTCCTTATTATTTTCTGAGTTGTTCCACATTAATGTAAATATGCAGCATTATACATGTAACTCAAATGATTTTATCTTGAGGAGTCATTAACAACATTTTTAAAAACTGCTCAGTAGATGTTTCTGTTCACCTTGAAGATGAACTTTCTACAGAACTCCTTGCTACTTGGCAACTTCTAAATGTGTGGCTGCAAACGAAGCATGGTCATCCACTCAAAATGGGTGGAGGGCAGTGTTGGAGGAGCAGATCTGGAACGTGACTGTAACTAAGCTCAAAACATAATCAAATATATAGTGATAGTCTCTGTCAGAATAAACTTTTTTTTTTTTTTTTTTTTTTTTGAGACGGATTCCCTTTTTTTGTTCAGGCCGGAGAGCAATGGTGCAACCTCAGCTCACTGCAACCTCAACCTCCCTAGTAGCTGGGACTACAGGCGCCCGCCACCACACCTGGCTAATTTTTTGTATTTTTAGTAGAGATGGGGTTTCACCGTGTTACCCAGGATGGTCTCGATCTCCTGACCTTGTGATCCACTCACCTCAGCCTCCCAAAGTGCTGAGATTACAGGCATGAGCCACTGCACCTGGCCAGAAGAAACTATTTTTAACGTGAGGTTTAAAATGGTCTACATTATTAAATCTCCATAAGGGGATAAATAAGAATTAAAAATACCAGGGCCCCCTGTCCTCTAGTTGGGAATCTCTGCGTCAATGAACCACTGTTGTCTGGTGGAGTTTGGCACATCCTCAAGTGCTTGGGGACAGAAAAACACAACTACCAGATTACAAAAAAATCAGAAATGGGTTATCCAAAGGTCAACTATTCGTCAGAGTTTTCCCAGTACCATGAAAGGTAAGGAGATACTGGATTTCACAGTATGTAATCAATACTCAGATCACTAGAAAGGTATGTTTTGCAGTGGGATGCCAGTT
>NW_012108808.1:488859-490966 GCF_000951045.1 Mandrillus leucophaeus | reverse complement strand
TTCTCCCCTTTATCATATCAACTTTCACTTTTCTACTAGGTTATTCTAATTAACATAAAAACATGCTTTAAAATATTACCCATCAAAAAACAAAACGAAACAAACAAACAAACAAAAACACCCTTAAACTCATCATCCCCTTCAGCCGGCACATTCTCTCCCCTTTCACAGCAAAAGGCACTGAAAGAACTGTCGGTACTCTCTGAGTTCGCTTATTCTTAGTCCACTCCAAACCAGTTTTCATTCTCACCGTCACCTCTAAATAGCTTTTCCCAAGGTCACTAATGACCAGTGTGACCATATAATTTATCATCCATACCGGAACATTTCTGAGTAAAATAAACACTAATCAGACAAGACACCAGATTAACAGGCATAAAATAGGACTGTCTCAGGCAAACGAATGCAATGACACCTAGACTGATATGGCTCAATTCACTTTCTTGACCTATCAGGAACATCGGACAGAGCCAAACACTGTCTCCTTGAAGCACTTTCTTCTCTAGAACTTGCATTCTGTGACACCACACACACCTGCTTTTCCTCCTACGACACCAGTACTCCATCTCCCTCATCTGCTTATCTAATATCTGGAATGCCCCAGATTATGTCTTTGGCTTCCTTTCTCTGTCTACACTACCTCTTAAAGTGACCTCGTTCACTTCCATATGCCACCAATATGCCAAATCTACCTCCCTAACCTGACCCCTTCCCATCACAGAACCAACCTATTCAGCATCTCTACTGGAAAGTCCAACTGGTAAAAGTTAACACAACCAAAACAGAACCATTAATTCCCACCACCCCAAATATATGTCCCCATCCCATGTCTTCACCATCTCAGACAATAGCACTATAATCCACCCAGTTGCTCACGCCAAAAATGCAGGAGCCATTCTTGATCATTCTCCTTCCTCCATCCCGTCATGCAAATCCATTAGTAAATTCCATTGGCCCTACCTCCAAATATCTCCCAAATCTATTGTTCACCATCTCACGCCAACGACCCAGGCCCAAGCCACTAGTCTCTCACTTAGCCTATCCCAACAGGTATCTAAAGGGCCTCCGACTTCTTCTACTGCCCCCACAGTCCATCCTCCACCTAGCAGATGGGAAAGGGGAACAATCTGTCTAAAGCATAAATTCCCTGCCCAAACTACAACTGGAACAAAATCAAACCTCCTTATCATAGGCTACAAACCCACTTTGTCTGGCCCTATCTACCTTTCTAACCTAATCTCATCTTTCTCCACTCTCTCATCATTTAGTCTGCTCAAATAATAATCGCCCTTTTCTTTCTGGTCCATAAAACGTGCCAAACTTATTCACATCTCAGGTCCTTTGCTCTTTCTGCTTGGAATGTTCTCTGTCTTTACTTTTACATCACTCCCTTCTTTTCATGCAAGTCTCTGCTCAAATGACTCCTCCCCAGGGAATAATGTAAAATTCACCTGTTTCTCTATCTATGGGTATATTATTTGTCTCGTCCCTACCCTGCCTCTACAATGTAAAGCCTTTCAAGACAGGGACCTCATCTGTCCTGCTTGGCATTGTAACACCAATGGTTGGAACGGTGTCTGGCATAGAATAGATACCCCATAAATATTTAATAAACTGTTGATTGAAAGATGGAATTCATCAAGATCAATACTGGCAGTGAAAATAAAGAGGTAAGCTCAACAGCTTAGACATAGGGAAGGTAAAGGGCAAGCCATGTATAAAAAGCAGTAAAGTGGTTCTTCATCCATACCTGATCTGGTCTGATCCAGCTACAGGTCTTAAAAATCTTAGCTCTTCAAGTGCAGTTCAATTCGGTCCTAAACTAATCCTGATCAATACCACAAAGCTTACTGGGCACCTAATCAGTGTCTACAGTCTGGCGTTAATCTTGCTGCCCTAAACATGATATGCTCCCCTAAGTACCCTAATGCTTGCCAAGCCACAGCGTGACTCCTAATGCCCCACATAACAAGCCCCAGATCCTGGGTTTGCTGCCCAGTTTCCTATGGGCATGCAGACTCTCCACAATCTCAAACTTACTTGGTTGTGGTCATTACAATTGCCCAGCCCTTATCAAGTCTCTTGACAAGCCAGAAATATAAGAGCT
>NW_012108808.1:484572-487134 GCF_000951045.1 Mandrillus leucophaeus | reverse complement strand
ATCCCTTTGAAGTAAATTCCCTTTCCTTGTGATTCCCTGCTAACCAAATGATGTTCTGATTACTAATTCTATCACTTAGGTATCTAGATCCTGAGAATGATGTACACCGGATAATGTAAACATAGTCCCTAGAAACACCTGTTACCCCACTGAAAATTAGTTTAAGATCATTATGGTTCATGTATTAGTGTTCTGATTTTGGCTAGTCTGAGCTATTTCCCAAAAGTCTGATCAATTCTGAAGGAGCTAACAATAGTTTCTAGACCTGCAAAGCCAAGAAATAGACTGGACAAGCGATGTCTAACCCCCACTGTGATGTCACCTTCATCGCTCACCATCTCAAGCAGGTCCATCTGAATCTCTGTGCCCTGTTCCAGGACCTGCACCATAAGCCAGCGTAGAAAACAAAGCATACTTTCTGGATTACCACTGAGTACCTATGTCTTCCTGACATCCAGGCAGTCAACATCTATTAGTCATCCATCAGGTATTTCCATGCTAGAAATGCAAGCTAAAGAATACAGTCTAGAAAAATAAAACATATACACAAATAACATAAAAATCACCGTATTTATGCATAATCAATAACATATATTCAGTCACATCTCTACTATTTATGAAACTTTTCTCTCTCACACTCCAAGTAACTTACAGCTGAATTTTCCAATTCTTTTGACCACACTACATAGTAAGACTTTTTATCTCACAACCTAGAACTCAAAGTTTCACAAAACATACAGACTTGCTAGGATCTGCTATTTCCTTCTGTAGTCTAAAGACTAAGCAGTCTTTAGACTGAAACAGACTTTAGGCTTGAATAGCATTTCCTACTCTTGTCTTTAATTTTTCTCTTAAATGCTAATAGCGAACTACTAAGTTTATTTCTTGACCAACTAGTTGATCAGCATCCACACCTGAAAAACAAAAATGCTGCTCCAAGGCCTAGAGATGCAGCTCCCCATTGCTACTTCCTTTCTCCTTTCTCCAAAAACCCCACTCCTTGGAAGCACACATCTGCTCACCTTCCTCACTGGGACTATCTAATGACACCTCAGTCACTCCTACTCATTTACAGATGACTCTTTTTACTTGGCCAACTTCGTCTAATATACTAAGATGGAACAGGTGGTTCTAAATCAAAGATTTAGTACGGTACTACAATCACTCCAGAGTGTTGTCGTCATGCTAACTCAAACACACAAGAGTGAGAGAACTTTTTAAAACCTAAATCACCAATCTCTCCACCACAATTTCTGACAATTTTTGATGACATAAACATCCAAATAGAACATCTCAGTGTCCTGAGTTCCAACTACCACTTCCTCCTCCATTCTTTCTCAACTACCCCGACTCATGCAGTCTTGTTCTAGACTTCTTATTCCAGAAAAATTTTTAAAATATGGTGTAGAGCCAATCACCCAGCCAACCTCAGCCTAGATCAGTTGATCCTCAGCCAATCTGCAAATCCATAAGAATAAATGATTTTTTTTATTAAGCCACTGAGCTTTGGCATACTTTGTTCTGTGGCACTTTTGTGGCAATAGCTAACTAACACATTCGTCGTCTCTATACCTAAGTATAAGTAGTCTAACATGGCTGAAGAAAATCACACAACCATTCTACCTGATATTTATGACTGCAAATCTCAAATGAGCTCCCAATATGGCCTGACAATTCGGCTACACTTCACTAGTAGATTCACCTTCATCCTTTGCAAGACAATGATTTATCAATCTTTAGTTCAAATCTCCAGCATCCCTTTTCCTCATCTTCCTTTTGGCTGATTATTTGCCACAGCCTTCATAGTTATATGCAAGCTGATAAAATACCTACCTTTCCACCATCCAAGCCACTAACTTGTATCTGAACACAGTCTGCTTTCTCTCTGGTTAACAAACAGAGTTTTCCTGCTCCCATCTAAGGTAAACCCCTTCATTTTGTTTTGGATGCCAACCTCTCTCGCTTTTGCAATTATACCCTTTGTTTCTTTCTCCCCTTTATCATATCAACTTTCACTTTTCTACTAGGTTATTCTAATTAACATAAAAACATGCTTTAAAATATTACCCATCAAAAAACAAAACGAAACAAACAAACAAACAAAAACACCCTTAAACTCATCATCCCCTTCAGCCGGCACATTCTCTCCCCTTTCACAGCAAAAGGCACTGAAAGAACTGTCGGTACTCTCTGAGTTCGCTTATTCTTAGTCCACTCCAAACCAGTTTTCATTCTCACCGTCACCTCTAAATAGCTTTTCCCAAGGTCACTAATGACCAGTGTGACCATATAATTTATCATCCATACCGGAACATTTCTGAGTAAAATAAACACTAATCAGACAAGACACCAGATTAACAGGCATAAAATAGGACTGTCTCAGGCAAACGAATGCAATGACACCTACACTGATATGGCTCAATTCACTTTCTTGACCTATCAGGAACATCGGACAGAGCCAAACACTGTCTCCTTGAAGCACTTTCTTCTCTAGAACTTGCATTCTGTGACACCACACACACCTGCTTTTCCTCCTACGACACCAGTACTCCATCTCCCTCA
>NW_012108808.1:471114-479097 GCF_000951045.1 Mandrillus leucophaeus | reverse complement strand
CACAAAGCAAAAGCACTCTTCACCAAAATCCACTTTACCTACTCACCTGATGAACCAACTCTCTCCATGACCTCAGTAAGTACACTCTACTGTGCTTGCACACATCTGCTCCTCCAGCTGGGATGCATTTTACCAACTCGTACATGTTGGATTTGCTCCCACATCTGTTTATGACACTTGCACTTATTGAAATTACACAATTTAAGTAAATGAATTCAATGAAATGTGAATGTAAAAAGAGCTCTTTCTATGAAAACTAAGTTGGCTGCTTTGGAGTGGCTTGATCAATGTGTTACTGGAAAAAAAATAAATGTTTTCAATCCAATTAGACATGGGAGGAATGAAAGAGAAACTGTATAATTCAAAGAAGATTTTGCATTGAGATTTCTTTTCAAGTGTCTCAGTTCTTGCTGCACTTAAAAAAAAAAAAAAAAAAAGCCTGGAAATTATAGTTGGGGCGTGATTATGGTGTGGTTTGTGCAAAAAACGACCTGCGGCTCTCGAAACAGCTGACCATACTTAGTTTTACAAACAAAGACTGGCATACAATTGTAAATCTACATGTTTGAGGTTAAAATATTTAGGGTACACATGTATTGTTTTGGTGATTTCTCTACTTTGGCAGACTTTTTATTGATTAAGCCAATTTAAAGCTTTCTCAACTATGTCAACAGGCCTGGTACCATGTAAGCCCCTCTATGTGATGTCCTCCTTTTGGGAACACGCAGAGTAAAACACTATCTATATAGTATACTCCCAGCAGTTCTGGTTTGAAGCAAAACAACAACAACCTGCCCCACACCACCAATAAAATGGACACACTATGCTGAATTTCTACTATACTGAGATTGTGTTAAACAATTAGTCTGTTATTACCAATAATTGATTTTAGATGTCCCTTGAAAAACTCTCATTTAAATTCTGTTTCATTTCTAAAGAGATGTTTCTGTCTCAAATAATTCCAATTCGTCTAACATATGTTTCATGAACTTTTTAAAATCCATCCATTCAAAATTATCAGATGTTTCTTAAATTCTTCTAGATGATAAAAGTTCTAATATAGAAAGAATCCATAGATGAGTACTCATAATATTAATTTAGGAATGAGAGCATTTACTTTCATGGGCACTGTTTATTAACATCATTACCTTTGTTTTTAACACTTACATCAAGTGAAAAACTCTTACCTACTTTTAGGAAGCCAAAACAAATACCCAAAGGCTGAGAAGTCAAACTCATGTAACAAAACTACAAATTTAGCAATGAAGTAAATGCTTTAAGGTTGAAGATCTTTTAGGATTCTCCAAAAGTGTTAATTAATACATCTAATGACATAGCATATATCATGAATAATTTTTGGATCGTGAAAAAAATTTTTTAGTTATAAAGACATTTACATTTTTGAATTTACAAACTCTCTTTGTAAGCAATACTAGTTAATGACGATTTAATAGTTGCTGTGTGACGTTGAGCAAATTATTTAACCTTCTTAAGCCTATTTCTTCAATCACATTGGGGTAACACCTATCTTACATGGAGGCATAAACATCAAATGAGCTACATATAAAATGCTTAGCATATAGCTGGAGATATACCCATGTGAAAATCCTTCATATACACACACACACACACACACACACACAGACACACACGCACTTACATATTTATATTTTTTATATCTAAAGCCAAGTATTCTTGGCCGGGAGCGGTGGCTCATGCCTATAATCCCAGCACTTGGGGAGGCCAAGGTGGGCAGACTGCTTGAGGTCAGGAGTTCAAGACCAGTCTGGCCAACATGGCGAAACCCCATCTCTACTAAAAATACAAAAATTAGCCGGACGTGGTGGTGCATGTCTGTAGTCCCAGCTGCTCGGAAGACTGAGGCGGGAGAATTGCTTGAAACTGGGAAGCGGAGGTTGCAATGAGCCAAGATCACACCACCACACTACAGCCTGGGCAAAAGAGCAAGACTCTGTCTCAATAAAATAAAGATTTAAAAATTTAAAAATAAAGCCAAGTATTCTTAACAGTGGAAGGTGGGGCAAGCAGCAAGGTACACGGAGTCTCTGAAAGTGTATTGAAAACGTATGCAAAACTTTGTGTAGATAAGCTAATGTGCCCTTTCCTTAGGAAAGGGTTGACAGTTTTTCATCAGATTCTCAAAGGTGTCCATAACCACCAAATGTCCAAGAGCATACTTTTCAATAGCCTTTGGCTGTATTTTCTCTATTCCCCAGATTTATGCAGTAGATAAAGTTTGCTTTGAAACTCTAGACACAAGTTAAATTTTAATTCTCTCAACAACAACCACCACCAAAAAAGTTGAACTACAAGTGTAGTCATAGGTAAAATATTGGTTCTCCTTTTAATTCCCTCTAAAAAAAACTGTAAATTCATTTAGCTCAAATTATCCTCCAATTTTGCCATAAATAAAACCAAATGTCCAAACTTAAAGCCAAAGTTTAAAAACCTGAACAAACAAAAAAACAACAGCAGCAACATACACAAACACACAAAAAGCTAGGAGACCTGGCCAAGAATTAAAGCCCTATTGCTTGTATAAATCAGAAGGGACTATAATAACAGTAGTCCCTTCTTTGGAGTTAATTTTTTAAATTACTCATTCCCTCATTCTGACTCCAAGTTAACAACTTTCATTTCAAATAGCTATTATATCATTTAAAGTTAGTGTAATAAGGAGACCGTACGGTATCATGGAAGAGACCCTACACTAGTAATCTGGGAAAACAGGGTTATAGCCCTGTTCTGTCACCAACTGACTGCCAACAGATGGCTGAACCTCAGCGTTCTACGGCACAATGATTCTACATCAAAACATGCAATCCCAAAGATACTTTCTAGCCCAATATTGTACTTTATTACTAAAACAGAAACTTTACATAAGGGAGGTCACCTGGTAAAAGATTTGAGTCTAGGTCTAGTGAGAAAAATATACCACCACCAAGAAACATTTGAATTACAGAAACTTCTGTTCCCACTGTCAGCACCTTCAGGGCATATAAATTCAGAGCACGGCTTTCAGTTAGGGCCACTTAAAACTTCAGCTTAACGTTAATAACACCAGACACCTCCATCATACTGCTTTTTTCACCATACTGCTTTTTTAAGGTGGACAGCACTTCACAAGAAAGATTTAACAAAACACAGATTGACAAAAAATACATAAAACAGGAAAGAGGAGTCTGGTGTATCCTGATATCGTATAGTCTTATTTTTTTCATTGAAAAACACATGTTATGGAAAAAGCGGCTATTTTTAATCAAATTTATTTCTCAACTGCCTTTTCCAAAACAAGTATTTTTCAATTGAAAATAAAAGAAAGCTTTACAAACCAGGATAGCCCTATGCTGAAGAGATATCCCTCCCCCTCTTAAAAACAAAATGAAACTATACAAATGTTAAGCATCTAATAAGCCTGCCAAATGTAACTCTTAGAATGTATTCCTGCATATTCTAAAAGCTAAGCAATATATACAAGAGGCAAATTAGCATGGCAAGAGTTTTCTGAAAGGCTGTGATGACTAATATTTCAGGACTGGAACATGACAGTTATTAAAAGAAACATGAGAGGCGTTCTCCTAACTCCTAATAGGCCCATGTCCCCACCACAAGAACTACTACAAACAACATTCAGGGCTGAATTCACACAGTTTTGTCTCTAATGCCTAAATGATTTTTCTCAATTTTCTCCCATGTGGTCCATTGTGAATCAAAGAAATCAGTAATTCATTTGTTGAAGGTCAAATACAAGGGCATAACGAGGCCCATGCGCTAAAGTGAATAAAAGGAATGAACAAAAAGAAACCAAGATAAACTCCTGTTGAAAACAACGCCCCAGAATCTAGCAAATAGTTTAAATGTACCTAAAAGACAAGAATGAGATGACATATTAGTACAGTGATCTCATGACATATACCAAACACTTTCTTCCATGTTTAAAAAAAAATTCATCTGGCATCTGATGCATACATTTAGAAACATCCCCAATATTGACCAAGGTTTTTCAAATGCCTTACCTCATAACTGGAACTTCCAGGCAAAGGCTAATGAGGCCATCTGGGAAAGATCACCAGGAGACCTTACTACTGCCAATATTTCACATGGAACAATCGATAGCATGTCTTAAAAAGTGCAAAGATTTCAATCTCCAAATTCATTTTGTAGCATATTTCAACTAGCTAGCAGGGATAAGGATGAAGCCAACAACTTCCTATTTGTGTAAGTAGAATTTAAAGATTATTTCTTAAGAATTTAGCCCTAGTTATTTTTGTTGTCCTTAAAACAAAGTGTCCCTGTTAGAAGGAATATAAATAAACACACATTTTCAGATGGCAATTTGGCATCGCTATCAAAAAATTAATATACGCATGTACTCCTTGATTTACCAATTCCATTTTGAGGAATCCAGCTTATAAAGTTTGGGGATGCAAATGTAAAACTGTCCACTCATTGCACTGTTTATATAAAGGTGAAAAATCGTACATATATATAGCTGATTAACATGAGTTAGACCCATATACATTAATGTGTAAAGACCCCTAAGACACTGTTCAGTTCAAAAAGCAAGTTTCAGAACAAGTATAGTATTTCTTATGTAAAAAATCTGTGTGTACGTGTGTGTGAATAAACACATGGAAAATGGTCTGAAGGGATTCACGGTAGATAACAGAAGCTACCCTCTAGGGAAGAAGAAGTCAATCAATGGATGTGGACTGGGGTAGGTTCAAAGAGAAGGGCAGTTTTCTAAAGAGGGATTTTCACCTTTTACTCCACATCCATCTGTATTATTTAAACATTTATGTAACACACATGAAACATTTGTTCTTTACAGGAAATAAGATGCAATGTCAACTTTCAGCTAAACTCCAGAATCACTTAAAGAGGATGCTCAAATAGTGAAACAAAGAATAGGCTGGGCATATGGAGGTTCACACCTCTAATCCCAACACTTTGGGAGGCTGAAGAGGGTGGATCACTTGGAGTCCAGGAGTTTGAGATCAGCCTGGGGAACATAGTGAGACCTCCTTACAAAAAAATAAGAAAACTGGCTGCGCACAGTGGCACATGCCTGTAGTCGCAGCTACTTGGGAGGCTGCGGCAGGAAGACTGCTTCAGTCTAGGAGGTCGAGGCTGCATGATCCATGATCAAGCCACTACACTGCAGCCTGAGAGACAGAGCAAGATCATGTATCAAAAAAAAAAAAAGGCAGAAATAAAGAATATCGGCAGTCAAAAACATTCTTTGTAGACTACACCCTTCCAAGGAATAAAGAAAACCTGTGGGCAGCATCGATCAACAGTTAGAAAAGAATATGACAGTGTTTTCATGAAAGAACAAGTATCATTCAGAGAACTAAAGGATTTGTATCTTAGATCTTAAAGAATATAAAAGATACTGAACTCAGGAACATTACTAAAAAGATGTAATCATTCCAAATATTTTTTAGAAATACAATTTTCACAATGAATCCTATTATTTTGGTGCAAAATGTATACTGTGCGGGTATGCTTTTTTTTTTATTAAAAAAACTGTATGCATAAATAGCCAGATGGTGTGAAGTGTTTACTCTTACCTGTACATTTTCTTCTGTAACCTGAATTTCTGCAGTGTAAACGTAATCAATCAGCATCCTCAGGGTCCAGCCATCTACCTCTTTTATTCTAACTCTCTTTGCTCGGCTCTCACTCATCTCACCTAAAACACAAAGGAATAAGAGTGATGTTACAGCAAGACACTGCTGTGGAAGTTCCAATGCCAATATGGATGGATACATCTTCTTGCCACTCACTGTATTCAACGGGCAGCATAATCAGCCACTTTTTGGAAGCCGAAAACACTCCCCTTCCTCTTCCAAAGCTTACCTGAGCAAATCAGAATATGTACTTTTGTTACTCACTTGTACCTCAAAATCATATCACAACAATGAATGTGCCATATGTCCAGCTGCATGAACTATTCTTGTGGCTACAGGATCAGTAGCTGAGGCTGTCCCTGCTTTGGGGCATTTGTTGTCTTTATGGATTTCTAGTCATGACTAGAAGAGTAACGATGTTACTGCCTTTGGCTAATAGCAATGAACGGCTGCTAAAAAGCACCCACCTGGTTAGCATTACTCCTTCAACAAACACACAAATGCCTGCAGGGGCATGCACAGCCTGCACCAGACACAGAGGCTCCACCCTGAGTGAGCGGTCACAACCCTCACTCCGGAGACAAGGAGAAAACAAATTACTTATGATGCTGAGAAAATGCAAGGCATAACAGGGATCACAATAATAACAAAGGGTTAGTCAATAACAAAGCTTGTTACAGAGATCTTCTAGCTCAGATTCAGTTTGTTTGTCATGCGCAGCAACTTCACGCTGAAGTCATTTCCATACCAGCTTTATTACTAAAACCAGGCATCCTTCTACAAAACTGCCTGCAAAAAAAGAGTACAAGACTTTCTTCCTAATACCCACCTGTTGAAAAGAAATAGGGAAAGAGAAAAGAGAAGGGATGGTCCCTAAGCCAGGGAGACTTGGGGAGAGCAGGAGGCAAGTTTAAGCATCTAGATGTGGACAACGTAAGTGAACCATGATACTTGGAGACACAAGCAATTGAACAGGGGTGGAGAGGGATTCAATTAAAAATCAAAAGGACAGTCCAAGAATAATGCTGAGGGCCATGGGCAAAAAAGATTTGGCTCTAGAATTCACTAAGTTTTAAAGATAAAAGAAGCATGAGAACGTGCCTTCATCACCTTCACTTTAACCCAGTGTCTCTTATTAAAACAACACTGCCTCAAGATTTCTTGAAAGCTCGCTTCTTTTTCAGATACAATGCACTGTCAGCAACCATAAACTATCAGAAAAGTCTATGGGAAATCATAAATACACAAAATTCCTTTGTAAACACAAACCCTGGGAGGAGAGAAATAACAACCGTCACATACATTTAACTGTGTGCTTCCCTGGAGATTATCTCTGACAAGATCTCAGAAAGAAGCTGTTCACCTCAGAGCTAAAATATCCCAAAAACTACCCTGCTACTTCCCAGGAAGAAAAGCATCTCTTTGTATGACAAGGGAAGTAGGAGAGTTAATGAGAAAGATGAACCTATACCTACATAGCAGGATGAAAGGGGACTGAGTTGTATGTCTGGTGCTGCAGCAAATGTTTTTCCCCTGCTTACAGGAAGGGGGAAAAAGGAAGGTCAAGGAATACAGAAAAATAAGTCTTCAGCCACATATAAGGCACCTTCCTCTATCCTATTCTTGCTGGATCCTGTGGATAGTTGGGGTTTGTATAAACTGAAGACTCTTTTGTGCCAAAAGTTAACACATTCTGGTGATTCCCACCTGGACTTTAGACAAAGCCCATAACTGATTCACCTACAGGGCCCCAATAATATGTGAGCACAAAGCCAAACAGCCAGTACTCAGTTAAACGGGACTCACCTTAGACAAAACCAAGTGGGACTTTAATTTACATGTATGGCTGAAAAATAATTAGTTCTCCGCCAAACAGTTTTTAATATTACAGTTTTTAAGGTATTGTTATATGATGCATTTTGCTAATTCAAATATTTGTCATTTTTAAGATTATTTTTCTCCCCAGAAAACTGTATCTGCTTCCAATAAATTCAATCTCAATTATATACTGTTTTGAAAACATTTTAATATTTTTATATTAATTTATAAGAACAGTAAGAAAAACAAAAAACTTGCCCATGACTGCACTGATGGTTTAAAAATTATAATTACTATGAATCAAAGCACATACTAAAGAGAATTGTAAAAGTTATTTATATCTAATTTCAGTAGTTACATATTGCCTTAGTTTTTGCCCCTTGCTGTGTTTTCAGAGGAAATCTTTAAACGGCATGGCTTTGTGAGATTTATGATTGATAATGCATTTTAAAAACTATCCAAGGAGAGTCAGGTGCTGTGGCTCACTCCTGTAATCCCAGCTTCTAGGGAG
>NW_012108808.1:464126-466994 GCF_000951045.1 Mandrillus leucophaeus | reverse complement strand
CCTGGCCAACATGGCGAAACCCTGTCTCTACTAAAAATACAAAAATTAGCCAGGCATGCTGGTACAAGCCTGTAATCCCAGCTACTTGGGAGGCTGAGGCAGGAGAATTGCATGACCCTGGGATGCGGAGGTTATAGAGAGCTAAGACCACACCACTACACTCCAGCCTGGATGACAGAGCAAGACTCTGTCTCGTCAAACAAATAAAAAAGTAAATAAATTAATTAATTGAATAAATACATAAAATATAGCATTTTTACTTAACATAACTAATGGCACTTTAAAATTAGTCTTAAACATGGATATTCTAGCTATGAAGGATTTCTGTCAACAAACATTTATTGAACATCACTATACATTACAGGGTGAGTTAAGCACTTTCACTAGCAAATACCACATCATCTCTACCTTTTCTTTTTTTGTTTGAAACAGAGTCTCACTCTGTTGCCCAGGATGAAGTCCAATTGTGTAATCACAGCTCACTGCAGCCTTGAACTCATGGCCTCAAATGATTCTTCCGCCTTGGCCTCCCAAAGTACTGGGATTATAGGCATGAGCCACTGTACCCAGTCTCATATCTACTTTTATTGAGAAAAAAAAGGAAGTCCTCCAAATCATGAAAGTGTTAAGAACACATATATAGCTAAAAACATTTCCATCTCGCATGCCTGTAGTCCCAGCTACTCAGGAGGCTGAGGCAGGAGAATCGCTTGAACCCAGGAGACGGAGGTTGCAGAGAGCTGAGATCATGTCACTACACTCCAGCCTGGTGACAGAGCGAGACTCCATCTCCAAAAAAAAAAAAAAAATTCCATCTCAAGGACCTTTAATCAGGACTCCTGAAGCCCAACATAAACTGGTAACTTCACTTATCCACTGTAAAATGAATTTATCCAATGAATACATGAAAAGTGAATAGGTTTAAAAAGATAAACGCTAAAATTCATTTCATTTTTAAAATTCTATGATTCTAATTTCAGTTATTTAGCACACAAAACATCTGGGGAAAAAAAAAACCACATACAAGTGTAACGCAGAAACTCTGTGCTGAAACCCTAAGAAATAAATAACAAATTTATAGCTATGTTTAATAAATAAATTTTATTCCATTACTTTGCAAGTTCCACTTGTCATCTACTCTAATCACTACCACCTTTTTCTTCTTGGCTTACAAAGCAGTTACTGACACACAGGCATTTTCAGTTTGGCAAGCTGACCCAGGTGCCCCACCAACCACTCTCTCTGAGGGTCAGAGCATGTAACTCTCCAGTTCTACAGCAATTCTAAGGCCAACATGTTAACTGCATTGCCCTTCCAGTTTTGATCTGGTTTGGGTAACTTCTGCGAAAGGTTCCTTAGCTCCTAAAAGTGAGTGTCCTCCTTCCTTGAGTCCACTCAAGGAAGGGGTTGTTGGGTCCACTGTTGTAGGAATCTTTCATTTAAGCGGGGAACAAACCTTAGGATGTTTTTATTGAGGACAGAAGGGTAGAGAGACAGAAGGAAGAAGATTCTTGGTAAAATTTTCAAGCTGTAGATCCAACCATGTCTGGTGCCCAGCCTGCTTTCTTATTATTTAAACCAGTTTGAATGGAGCTTGCTGTTACAGGCAGCCTAAAGCATTCCAACTTAAGTTCTTTGTGCAACATTCTATTTAATTTTTTTCAGAGCCATCATCAATACCAGAAATTATATTTCTTGTGTTTACTTACTGTCTAACCTTTCTTCTTCTTCCTAACTAGAATCACGAGAACAGGAACTTATCTGTTTTATTCATCACTTTAGTCCCCAAAGCCTAGGACAATGCCTAGCAGAGAAGATGCTCAATAAATACTCCTTGATGAATGAAAGTATGAATCTTAGACAAACATAACCATGTACACAGCTTTTTAAAATCTCACTTCTTAGTAACTCAAACAATAATCTGTCTTTTCCTATTCTAATTTATTTTACTGAATCATGTTCAATATGACAAAAGAAATCAAAAAGCACACCAAAAAAAAGGCTAAAAATAAAAATTTAGTATTCAGTACTTCTCACCAGATTTCAGAAATGTTAGCCTGTGGCACAAATAAATCTCAAAGTATGTGTTAAGCAAACAGCTTTCCAAATGCCACATTTGTAACCAAGAAGTAATCTAAAAACACAAGAACCCAATTTGGTATGTTCTTTCTTAAGTAATAGTTAAACAACTTGGCCTTGCTCTAAATAGGCCCATACTTCACAAAGTAAAACCCTGTGACTATATCACAGAATTACTTTTCACTTCCTTTCTCTACTCAAACACTTGGAACTATGATGAGTAACAGAATTATTTCTTAGGTGATACAACTTAAATGAATACTTCACCTACAGTTTATGAGATTAAAAGTAAGAGCCAACGAAGAACATCTGCATATTCCCCATTTCCTAACAGGTTAGTCACACGAAAACAAAAGAAGAGTAGGGAAACTCCCTGTCCCTAAGCAAGAGAATGTAAATGTACCTGATGTTTGGTGGAATGAAAGCATCCAATGGTCTACTTGTTTATCTCACCATAATTTAAAAAAAAAAAAAAAAAAAACTTACCAGGGCTTCAGACCATGAAAAACAAATAAAGAAATAAAGTACTCATACTCTGGCAAATACTTAAATGAGTCTATATACACTAAATTACCTAGACCCAATTCCCGTGTCTTTTTTTTTTTTCTTTTTCTTTTTTGAGACAGGGTCACATTCTCACTCTGTTGCCCAGGTGGAGGGCAATGGCATGATCTCAGCTCAGTGCAACCTCTGCTTCCTAGGCTCAAGCGATCCTCCTGCCTCAGCCTCCCCAGTAGCTGGGACTGACTATACAGGCACGTGTGACCATGCTCAGTAAATTTAAAAAAA
>NW_012108808.1:437978-464076 GCF_000951045.1 Mandrillus leucophaeus | reverse complement strand
TAAAATTTTCAAGCTGTAGATCCAACCATGTCTGGTGCCCAGCCTGCTTTCTTATTATTTAAACCAGTTTGAATGGAGCTTGCTGTTACAGGCAGCCTAAAGCATTCCAACTTAAGTTCTTTGTGCAACATTCTATTTAATTTTTTTCAGAGCCATCATCAATACCAGAAATTATATTTCTTGTGTTTACTTACTGTCTAACCTTTCTTCTTCTTCCTAACTAGAATCACGAGAACAGGAACTTATCTGTTTTATTCATCACTTTAGTCCCCAAAGCCTAGGACAATGCCTAGCAGAGAAGATGCTCAATAAATACTCCTTGATGAATGAAAGTATGAATCTTAGACAAACATAACCATGTACACAGCTTTTTAAAATCTCACTTCTTAGTAACTCAAACAATAATCTGTCTTTTCCTATTCTAATTTATTTTACTGAATCATGTTCAATATGACAAAAGAAATCAAAAAGCACACCAAAAAAAAGGCTAAAAATAAAAATTTAGTATTCAGTACTTCTCACCAGATTTCAGAAATGTTAGCCTGTGGCACAAATAAATCTCAAAGTATGTGTTAAGCAAACAGCTTTCCAAATGCCACATTTGTAACCAAGAAGTAATCTAAAAACACAAGAACCCAATTTGGTATGTTCTTTCTTAAGTAATAGTTAAACAACTTGGCCTTGCTCTAAATAGGCCCATACTTCACAAAGTAAAACCCTGTGACTATATCACAGAATTACTTTTCACTTCCTTTCTCTACTCAAACACTTGGAACTATGATGAGTAACAGAATTATTTCTTAGGTGATACAACTTAAATGAATACTTCACCTACAGTTTATGAGATTAAAAGTAAGAGCCAACGAAGAACATCTGCATATTCCCCATTTCCTAACAGGTTAGTCACACGAAAACAAAAGAAGAGTAGGGAAACTCCCTGTCCCTAAGCAAGAGAATGTAAATGTACCTGATGTTTGGTGGAATGAAAGCATCCAATGGTCTACTTGTTTATCTCACCATAATTTAAAAAAAAAAAAAAAAAAAACTTACCAGGGCTTCAGACCATGAAAAACAAATAAAGAAATAAAGTACTCATACTCTGGCAAATACTTAAATGAGTCTATATACACTAAATTACCTAGACCCAATCCCCGTGTCTTTTTTTTTTTTCTTTTTCTTTTTTGAGACAGGGTCACATTCTCACTCTGTTGCCCAGGTGGAGGGCAATGGCATGATCTCAGCTCAGTGCAACCTCTGCTTCCTAGGCTCAAGCGATCCTCCTGCCTCAGCCTCCCCAGTAGCTGGGACTGACTATACAGGCACGTGTGACCATGCTCAGTAAATTTAAAAAAATATATTTTTAGAGATGAGGTCTCCCTATTTCTACCAGGCTGGTTTAGAACTCATGGGCTCAAGCAATTCTGCCACCTTGGCCTCCCACAGTGCTGGGATTACAGGTATGAGCCACTGCGCCCTGCTTTTATCTTTTTTATCTAATCTCTGCCAACTTGTTGGCTAAACAGTAGATTCAAAAGTAGAAAAAAAAAAAAAAACAATACAAAGATAGCCAGAAAGTCAAAGAGCATCTACTGTTGAAAAATCATAAAAGTTTAGCTTAAATAATAAGCACATAGAAAGATGCTCGACATCATTGGTCATTAGAAAAATAGAAATTAAAACTATAATACTATGCTACTTCAACACCCACTAGAAGGGCTATAATTTTTTAAAAAGCAAGAGCAAGTGTTGGCAAGGATGTGGAGAAATAGGAAGTTTCAAACATTGCTAGTAGGAACGTAAAACAGTGTGGTAACTTTGGAAAAACAGCTTACCAGAATTTTTTAAGTATAAATGTACCATGTGACCTGGCAATTACATTGCTAGATACCTACTCCCAAGAGAAATAAAAATACATGTCCACACAAAGAACTGCGCGTGAATGTTCATAGCAATATTATTCATAATAGCCAAAAATTGAAACAACACAAAAACATCCATCGACTGGTAAATTGAAAGTCAAAAGTGGTCTATCCACATGGAATGCTATTTAGCAATAAGAACAGCTTCCTTTGAAACATCTATGACATGGATGAACCTCATAAACATTATGTGGGAACAAAAATGTTCTAAAATTGATTTATGGTGATGGCAGTACAACTCAGTAAATTTACTAAAAATCAGTGAGTTGTGCATTTAATACAGGTAATTTTTTTTTTCTCACTCTGTCACCCAGTTCAGCGTGCAATGACACCACCTTGGCTCACTGCAACCTCTGCCTCCCAGGCTCAAGTGATCATTCCACGTCAGCCTCCTGAGTAGCTGGAACTATATAGGCTAGTGCCACCACACTAAGCTAAATTTCTGTATTTTGATAGAGATGGGTTTTCGCCGTGTTGCCCAGGGTGGTCTTGAACTCCTCAAGCAATCCACCTGCCTCAGCCTCCTAAAGTGCTGGGATTACAGGTGTGAGCCACTGCGTCCAGCCCTGAAATGGGTAATGTTATGATATATAAAATATGCCTCAATAAACTAGTAAAAAAAAAAAAAAAAAACATTAGGTACTCAATTCACACTTTGTATATGTGCCAGAAATTAACACAGTATTCCTATTTTCAACTACTTTAGCGCATAGCAACCTAAAATTTGACTACGCACAAAAGGTATATTCTCAGACAGAAACCAGTTGAATTGCAAAAGCACCTACCTACTAGTTAGTTGCGATACACTATAAATACTTAGAGAATCAGAATGTCTTCAATGCCTCATTCCCTTCCTTAGGCAAAGTTCACATATTCATAAATCACATGTCAGCTAAATCATGAAGTAAACACAGAAGAGGGAAACCGAAATGCAGTTTAGATTATAAAGCAAACAGAAAAGAGAGCTAAAGACATAATAAGATCTCCTATCTCTACCTAGCATCCATTTCACTGGATGTCTAAGGCTCAAGGAATTTGGAGACACTAAGTCTCCAAAGCCTTTTGAGGGGAAAGAAAACTAACCTTGGTCTTACAGGTATAAGTTAATCACTCTATTTTTGTCACTCTGTGGATAATAAAATATTTATCAAAAAAAAAGGAGTCTAACTTAAAGCTTTCCAATCTTGTACAGAATATAAAGAAATTTACAAAGTTAGAATAAAAAAGAATGGTGATGATGACCATAATAATTAGTGTCAAAATTAACTGATCATTTTCTATGTGTCAAGTGCTAAGAAATTCACACATATGATCTCATTTAATCTTTACAAAAACTCTAGGATGTGGGTAATATTATTATTCCCATTTTCCAGATGGGGAAACTGAAGCACAGATTGTAGTTCCAACAAGTAAGTGGCAACAGCAGTGTCATCTGAAGGAAGGCCACCAAGGGGGGGACAGCACTTTACAAGGGAATTGCTGAAGTAGCCCAACACATTCCAGATTGAATCCTTCTCTTATAAGCCTTAGAGACCCTCTCTCTCTAGAAGTGTCCAGCAGTAATAAATAAGATGTAAATCGAGACTAAAGTGAACCCCAAGACATAAAAATCTGACTAGTCTCGCTTCATAGGTATTGACTTTTCAGATCAATCTCAGCTGAAAGGCAACCCTCCCAAACTACATCCTCAACTTGGCTCAGAGCCCACCTGCTATCCTTCTTCATTCCTGATTATTTAACTCTGTTCTGGAACAGCAAGATCATAAAAGGCTGAAAACTGAGTGGGGCTCTGGTCTCCTCACTACTCCCAAGACACCCAGAAAAGTTTTCACTCAGTCCATCTTCTCCATCTGACCTTCTACACTCATCTTCATCTGTGTAAACCCCTCAATCCATCAAGTCTGGGGAAATCCTTCTCTCAGTGCTGCCCACCACAGCCCTCAATGTCTGATCACTGCTGTGGGCACTCAGATCTTCCATACACTATTACCTATTAAAGAGCGCACATCCACCTCCCTGGCAACACAGGAAGTTTTTGGGGCAGGAAGCATGTTCACATTGTTTTTGTATGCCTTGAGGTATCTAGTAAAACAGTAGCACCAAAAATACTTAATAGTTTCTAAAGTAAGAAGAACTTTGTATTTTTGCTTTTTGGTATAACTACATTTCTACTTGTATTTTCTATTTGGCATACCAATACCCTAAGATTATAAACTCATTGATGTAACAGATAAAAACTTCATTTCTTTGTACAGTATATTTTAAAAAAGAATGAGAGTAAAGGATTCAAGTGTGACAGACATAAATTACTTCTTTTCCAGAAGTACTAAAATCATTCTATACATTTTCACAGTTGCCAAAGTAAAATCTAAGCTTGTAGATAAACCGCTTTATTTTCTTGTATTTCCAAATGAAGGATATTAAATAAACATCTTTTTGTTCAATGTAACACTAGATGAAACAAATATAAAAATCATTTTAAAAAAAGTAAAAGTGTTTTTCTTTTGTCAAAATAATAAAGTGCCAAAAAGCTATTATAAATGGCAGGAACTAATATACATAACTTACAGGGGGAAAGTTGAGCATAAAATTGTGAGTGTACGTATATATAGGCTTACTGACCCCCAACAATGAAAAACAAAGACGAAGAGGAATTTGGAACAAAGCAAGAACATTTTCTTCCATTGTAATTCTTCATTTCATGAAAGTAAAATGTTAATAGCAAAAGAAAATGTGGTAAGAAAAGCTCAGATCTGAATACATTTTTTAAAATGCCCATAACTAAAATATTTCATACCTGTAAACATGGCATGAAAATAAGGACTACAGGCGGCCAGCACCACTCTATGAGCAGAGATTTCCATGTCTTCTGCCACAATTGTGACATCGCACAGCAAATTTTGACTGTGTAAAAAGCAGAGAGAAAAAAATGTAAATGATATCAACAATGAATGTACTGAACATCCTATGCAAAAATATTACAGTAAAGCCCACTTTCATCAAGTGGAGACTCACGTAAAAGACAGCCATCCTTTGGGACATGATCCCTAAACATGAAGTACATAGAAAACAGCTGGGATAAACACCCAACATGCCTTGGATCCTCATTAAGAATCTTGCCTTTGAAAAACACAGAAATCTTCCCAAACTTGATTACTGATTTTTCAACTTAAAGGCAATATCTGGCAGCAAACCATCAATAGACTGCAAAAGAAGAGGCTGTCTGAATAAGAAGTAGCAGCAGAAGTGGCAGGTGTAGTCTGACATGAAGATGAAGAAAAAACACATGCCGAAAACTAAATTGGGTCAAATACCCACCCCCTCCCAACAACAACAACAACAAAAATCTTAAAAGACCCTAGTTCACCAAGCAATGGTAAAATTATATTCAATTACACCTGCTGCTTAAAAGTCTTTGCGCATTTGAAGCTTAACTTAATCTGATATTTTACCAGCGCAAAATATCTCATCCCTCAAGGCCAGAAAATATTACATCTAAAGTCAAAAAGCACTTTTGCCACGTGCAGTGGCTCATGCCTGTAATCCCAACACTTTGGGAGGCCAAGGTAGGTGGATCACTTGAAGCCAGAAGTTTGAGACCAGCCTGGCCAACATGGTGAAACCCAGGCTCTATCAAAAATACAAATATTAGCCAGGCATGGTAGACCACACCTGTGATCCCAGCTATTGAGGAGGCTGAGACACGAGAATCGCTTGAACCTGGGAGGCGGAGGTTGCATTCAGCCAAGATCACACCACCGCACTCCTGGGTGACAGAGACTCTGTTTCAAAAAAAAAAGCATTTTGTTACCTCAAAACAAACCATTATTCAGCAACCATAATTATTATATCTCTAATTTTAAAACATCCATTGCAATTCACTCAAAAACACGTGGTAAGCATTTTTGACATGCATATGTGGTGACAGATCGTACTCTCCAGGTAATTCATAATGTCACAGAATATCTTTAATAGAAAAAGCTGCTGATGCTTATTCTAGAACAAGCAAGAAGGCTCCGAAGCCTAAAACCTGCCCTGCTAGCAGTCATACTATGAATGACTGAAATGGGTGTGGTGAAAGCAAATGTCCCTTCCACACCTCACATACCCAAGCACTGAATTTATGTCTATGTCCACAGCGCATGCAGGTCACACTTGGCACCCTCCTCTACTGTTCTATTTCCTAAAAGGGTGGCCTGCCTCCTTCTGTAATTTTCTAGTAGCTTACAAGCAACATTTGCCATGAGTTTGACCAAGTCCTTGAAGTTTTCCACCTGCCCATACTGCTTACAAACTTGTTCCCATAAAGTTCATGCCAAAACTTTTGGAGAGCCTACTGGTAACTACTCTCCTTCCAGTTTAGGAGAAATGGGAGAAAAAGAGTACCCCAGCATCAGTGATGACTGCATCCCAGGGCCTCATTGCTGAGGAGATTGCTATGCCATTTAGATTATAGTATGGCTCGTGTGTTACAGTTTAATGGCTCATGATGCTGTATGAGACATACGGCAGGTCCCATACTGGAGTCATAAAAGGTGGCACAGTATCACTAATTTATAACTCCTCCAGATCATTTTAGAGAACTGACAAAGTCTACCATCTGCTCTGAGAATATAAAAGCATTCTGCAATTCTATGAATTCTATGGGTTCACATATAACTAGGGTGGGAAAAGTCAGTGGTGTCAGTGGCGTTTTCACGAAGGAACTATGCAAGAGTTCTACCTGTATGTATTATTTCATTTAGTGCCCACCACAATGTTATAAGGTATTATTTTTATCCCCAGATTTATAGTTGGGGAAACCAAGTTTAAAGTCCTCCAACTAGTGGCAGTGCCAGGATTCAAAACCACAGGCTGACTCCAGAGCCTCTTGACCACTACACAAAATCTAAAGCTATACGGTTTTAAGATCTGTTAAAGTTTGAATAAAACAAGAAAGAGAAACAATAAATTATAAATAATAATTTACTTTTTGACATACTATATACTAGAAATTATTTTTAAGTTCTATATATAGCTAATAAAAGCTCCAATTTTAGTGTTAGCACTACCTCTACAGAATATTTTTAAAAATCAAAGTTTGCTCATTCATTCAACAAAGTACTGCAAGACCATCTCTGCCCTTAAGAAGACCAGCAGAAAAAACTGGCAACGCAAAAATTATAGGAGAAAGTGGAAAGCACCGTAATAAAGATGTTATGGAAAGGTGGGTGGGGGTGCATTTAAATCAGACTAGGGGTCAGACAGGGCTTGCTGCAGCTATTGACCTTAAGCTGAGTTCTAAAAACAAGAGTCAGCTGGATCAAGAATGAGCACAAGAATCCCAAAGAGAACACGATGTACTACAGCATGGAGACCTGAAGCAGCAAAGCAGAATGTGGAACTGTGGGCCAAGAAGAGTGGGGAGAGAGAAGGGTGGCAGCAAAGAAACTCTGGTGGGAGGTAAGCAGGGTCAGCAGAGCATGCATGATCTCTCTAAAACAAAGCAATCCAGGTTTCTCTTTTGTGACCTGGGGATTTGAACACAAGATGAGTCAAGTGTGTAAGTGCATCTTTATGCCTATTTTCCTTCTGTCAGTAATCCCTCCTAGTGCTTTAGTTTCAAGATGAACACAAGTGGAATTACACTTGAACACCTCAAAAATCACATAACTAATTACATTTGGCTTCAATTACAATTATTCATTGATCCAAACCTTCTAACATAATACCTGCTGGCTGTCACTTACATTACTGACTTGGCCTTACTGACTTATTAGTTGATGTAAGTTAACTAATAAGGTTAAAACACTGCTAAAATATTATGCAGCCACATCCTGGGTTAGGTCCCAGAGCCACTTTACAAATTAAGGACATGCTTAGTTTTAGTATTCAATTTTTTATCTGTCTTCAGTAATAACATATTTTAAAACAGCATTAGAGATGAGAGAGCTAACAAACTCTTACTAGTTTGTGTCACTGAGTATACAATGAGTGTATATCAGTGTGTGTACATTGAGTCTGGCCCTTACCTCTTTCCAAATTTGCATGCTTACAAGAAGCTGAATGACTTTTGAGTGAGAGAGCTACGAATGAAAAGTCTGGCACTAAAAATAAGAAAAACTTCTTTTAGCAGCCCATATGCAAAGTCTTCCATGGTGAATTTCTGAGTTTATGTTCCTATTACTGAAAATCTAATGAGGGAATAAACTGTAGGAAAAGAAGGCCTTCAAAATAATGGAATAAATAAAGTTGTTACTTAGCAAAATTTGCATTTATTCATTCATTCATCAAGGACTGTGTGAGCTTACCAAAATAAACAAGATTAACAGCCATGACAGTATGAAGTTTACAGTCAGGTGAGGGAGACAGAGAAGGAAATCAGTGATTATAAAATGAACCCATGACTATTAAGATGGGACAAGTGTGGGATATTTGGAAACACACAGGAGAGGCTAGGCCCAACCTTACGGGAAAGCTTCAGAATGAAGTGGCTTCTAAGCTCAAATCTACAGTGAAAAGAAAGGAGTTAGATAGGCTTAATGTAAAACTCAAATAGCACAGAATAAAGAAAGGCACTCCATCTCCTAAATAAAATTATATCATGAAAATTGGTCCTTCTCAGGAAAAAAAAACAAAAAAAAACCTGCTTTGAAAAGGCATGAAACATGCCCGAGCATACTAAGGAATCCTTGGGGTTTCTGATATAAAATGAATGAATTCCTAAGACTGAGAAAAATCTGTCACTGCTTTTAAAATGCACAGTGTCTGTCTTCGTAAAAGTAAAATACGCCTCACAACAGGGTAAATGTAGTCAATAATAATTTAATGATACATTTAAAAATAACTAAAAGAGTATAACTGGATTGTTTATAATACCAATGATAAATGCTTGAGGTCATGGACACCCCATTTGTACCCACAATTGTACTCAAATGTGATTATTATACATTGTATATCTGTACCAAAATATCTTAGGTATTCCTGAAGAAAAAGGGAGGCTCACTTAAGTTCACTGTTTAATTCACTTGCCATCTAAGTAACAAAGTATGAATTCATACAAGAGCCACAATAACAATTTCGCCAAAACTCAACAGCCACAAATCAAATTTTTTATGGATGCACAACAGATAACCTAATCCTAGTTAGTAATATAGGTCCCATGATGCCTAAAATCCTGGAGGAAAAACACAATAACCACTCCTTTAAGAAGGCACATCAGGCTATTTTGCTTAAATATCTTCTGGAATGTTAAGAACTGCTGTTATGAATGAACAACTCAATATTTATGGGTTATGCAGGATATAAAGGTGAACATTTGAATTGCTTCATATGATTCATCCTTACCGAACACTTTCAACTCCTAAATATTAAGGATCAAACTTATATTCCTTGTAAAGAAAGCTAATAGGTTGTGCCCCCATCACTAATACTCATTGAAATTGTTAAAGCTCAAGTACAGTCTTATCCTATAGCCTAAAAAACAGTAGTTTCTCTTTTTCTTTTTTTTTTTTTAATTGTAAAGACAAAATGCCACCAAAGACAGTTGCTCTTTGGTCATCTTCAAAAGCTAGCCATCTAATTTTGTCAATAAAACTTATCTGGGCCAGCCTGGCCAACATGGCAAAATCCTGTCTCTACTAAAAATAAAAAAAATTAGCTGGGTGTGGTGGCACACACCTGTAATCCCAGCTACTCAGGAGGCTGAGGTGGGACAATCACTTGAACCCAGGAGTCAGAGGTTGCAGTGAGCTGAGATCGTGCCACTGCATTCCAGCCTGGGTGGCAAAGTGAGATTGTCTTGAAAAAAAGAAAAAGAAAAAAACTTACCTGGGGTACAGTCTGCTTCTCTGTCCCCTCTATAGACCTAATACAGTGTGTTGCACATTATAAGCACTCTGTGAAGATCTATTGGGTTTTGAAAACATTGGTGTTTTGAAAAATTTCCCCCATCCACACTTGGGAAACTTAAGAGTTAAGAGCTGAATTTCCCACCAGAGATGCATTGCTGACCTAAAAGCCATCCTTTCACAACTCCAACATCATTAATCTTAGCACGACGCTCCGTTTCTCAGAAGCCTTCACTGAATCCCACTGCCCAGAGGATTAAGTCCAAATTCATCATACTAGTTAAGCCTGCCACAATTCTGCCCTTCTCTTGCTTCCTAACCTTTTCTGCACAGACTCCTCAGGATGAACCCTTGATTCACTTTATCCAACAGATGATGTTTATTCCCTCCCTGGCTTGTGCAATTAATTATACCAGGAAAGACCTTCCCACTGCATCCCCTCAGTGAATCCTGCTGCACTCCCAACAAGGCCCAACTGAAGCCCACCTCTGTGGGCTATGTGAATTTTCCTCGTAAGAATCCTTCTGGGCACCCACGATGTGCACACTTTTTCACTGCCTCATCCTCCTCTGTCCAGCAGCTCTCTAGACACTCAAAGGGCATGGGCTAAGTCTGATACTGTTTTTGGATCCCACATAGCCTTTCAGGCATATTAGCTGATTAGGTGCTCACCAATACTTGTTGAATACACTGTTTACATGTGACTGCAGGGTTTTTAAACCAAATAATTTCAAGATATTCAAGCTCTTACTAATTTCAAGATATTCAAGCTCTCACTAGGCTGGGATATAAAGCTAGGTCTCTGAGCCTCCTGTCTAAAAACAATTAGTTTAAGAAAACAACAAAATGTCACATACTTTTTCTATCAAACAATTTTAATTCTGTAACTTAAACCTTACAGAACTCCTGTCTTCCTACCCCCATTCCCACAACCACACTTTACATCAGCCATAATTGAAAGTGACTTTTACTCCTAAAATTGTGCTTCCATCAGCCGAAGGTTCACATTAACATTCTTCGGCATACAGCCGTTGATCTACCACTTTGAGGTTAGAGCCCAAGGGCAGAGTGGTGAGAACAAGGAAGTTCTCCCTTCCCAGAAGTCAGGAAACCACTCTCAGCTACCCTTTCTGGGCAACAGGAAGTTGACACAAGGACAGGAAATAATTAATGATTTTCAGCTGTACAAGGAATAGGCCTCTTCAGAGATTTTTTTTTAAAGAATTACTCAAAATGGCTATAAGATTTAAGAATGGAAGGGAATGACATTTTTAAAAAGGTCTGATGAACCCCAACAACAGTCCATTTTTAAAAATACTGTTGGTTGGCGCTTTCATTGAAACAATCCAGGTTATAGACCTGGCAGCCAACACTCTAGCTATTCAAAGGTCATTCTTTGTTCTGAAAATCAGCATTGACTACCAGCCCAGTGACATACTAGCTGCTGAAAGGGTGCCACACGAAGAACAAGAAGGTACTATCTGACAGTTATACGGTTTACATCCAAAAAGGGGCAAACAGATGAAGGAAGACTGGAGCTTATAAATAATCCTAGGGCCAGGCAAGGATACCACAGGGCTTGCAGGTAAGCAGGAAAAACATCTCTAAGCTGAGAATGTCAGAGCAGCACGGAACCTTAGACACCATCCTGTCCATTCCTCTCATTTTATAGTCAGGCTCAAACAAGTAGATCAATTGGCTCGACGCCAGAGTCTGTCCCAAAACTCGGGTCATTGACCCCAAGGGAAGGAGCACTTGGTGTTACCTTCCCCGCAGTTTAGTGAGTCATGCCCAGGTCAACAGAGACCCACTCACATTAACACCAGCAGAACGCCAAGGCTACCCGCGCGCCACCCATAGGAGTGGGGAAAAAGAACATTTGAATAGTCTATTAAAAGTCAATCTTTTTAGACTTCTCAAAGAGAAAAAACAGCCATTAAAGATCCCAGTCTTAAAACAACCAGACTATTTTTCTTATTTTTCTTACAGTTCCACTTAGTAACCAATGCATTTTACATTCTAATAACTACTGTCAAAACAGGATTAAAAACCCGAAACAGCATCCTCAGACTTGCTGGATTATCCCAGCTATATATTCTCCCAAAGAATAAGTGAAAACCCACATTTTGAAAATGTCAAAGCAGTACTAGAAAACAAATCAAATGATCCAATATTCAGTTTAACTTTCTCTTTTCTCTCTCGAATCCATTCTCCACCCAGCAGCCAGTGTGTTCAAAATATAAATCTCATCAGGTCACATTCCTGCTTAACACTCTCTACGGGCTTCCTCTCAAGGCAACTCTTGATTAAGACCAAAATTTCAGGACCTCAGTCCAATGGCCCCTCCTACCAACTCAGCTGCCTCTCCTGTGTGATTCCGCCACCATGTGCACTGCAGCAACACTATCAGCTCCTTCCTACCCTAAGATGTGGCACAGCATTCCCCATGCCTGGAACACTGTTCTCTCTCTCCTCACTCCCATCCTGACTTTATCTCCTTATCTTCTTTTCCTTCTAGATATCAGCATAATTATTCCTGTCTTCTCAAGAAAGCCTGTCCTGACCACTGTTATACACCTTCCTGGCACCAGCAGCCCTCCTTTGCAGCACATACCGTCATTACAGTAAATTATTTTTGTGATTTCTTTGATGAATGCCTGCTTCGTGCAGTCACCTATGGGCCCACGAGGGTGGCAACCATATTTGTTCTTGCTCACCATTGTACCTACAGTACCTAGCAGATAAATATTTATTGAATCACTAATTGAAGAAGAAACAAACAAATGATGGGCCTAAAAGGGAGAGTTTTTAGGAGGCATAGAAAGATTAAGGGAAGGTTTAATCCCTTCTTAGGCTTTCAGCATTTCAGATAGATATATGCAGAATACTTTCACAAAGGGAATGGTGGGAAAAAGCAGATCTTTCATAAAGTGCTAATAAAACCCAAGACTCTTAATACATACATTAGCCTTTTAATTAAAAAAAAAAAGTTACTCATTTTTCAATCAACTTTTAATACTACTTAAAAGTTGCAGTGATCCTTAGTACACTTGAGATCCTTAGTACCTCAGCAACAGGCAGATCACTGTCCCCTAAAACTACCACCACTCCCACAAAAAAAATGGTTACATTTTTCTCTGTCTAAAAGTTTATTTCCATATTCTTTGCCACGGTAAGTTAGAAGCCCTAGACCAGGCCGGGCGCGGTGGCTCACGCCTGTAATCCCAGCTCTCAGGGAGGCAGAGGCGGGAGGACAGCTTGAGCCCAGGAGTTCGAGACCTGCCTGGGTAATATAGCGAGACCCCATTCTCCACAAAAAAAAAAAAAAAAGGAAAAAAAAAAAAGACAAAAAAAAAGAAGCCCTAGACCAGCACTGTCCAATATAAATATAATGCAAGTCACAATTTTATAGTAATCACATTAAAAAGGTAAACAGAAACAAGATAAATTAATTTCAATAATATACTCTCTTATTTTTAACTTTTAAAAAAGAAAATAGGGACAGGGTCTCACTATGTTGACCAGGCTGGTCTCAAACTCCTGGCCTCAAGTGATCCTCCTGCCTCGGCCTCTCAAAGTGCTGGGATTATAGGCATGAGTCACCATACCTGGCCTACTATATTCTTTTTAACTCAAAATATCTAGTATATTATCATTTCTACATGGAATATATTTAAAAGTATTAATAAAATATTTGCATTTCTTTTTTTTTTGCATTTAGAAATCCCCCGTGTATTTTTCACCTCCAAACAATTGCATCAGACTAGCAGGATGGTTAAGCGGTTACCACACAATAGAGAAGCCCCACACCATCCACACTTCCAATAAATTATTTGCTCTCTTCCTTTAAAAAAACTTGCAGAAAAAGCTTTTAATGTTCCATGTACCAGACAAAGCAACAATAGAAGGCTGATTATATACTCACTACAAACAACTGAAAAATAAAGGGACGAAACCAATGGTTGCATGTACATTAGTATAATGATACCTTCTTAATTCGTTCATGACTTTGAAAGCTTTCTTCATATGCCAAGGATTCACTGTCACTGGGCAGTGTTTTTCGGTATTATCATCTTTTGAATCGAGAGGCTTCTGATGACCCTGCTTTGTGCATCTGTACATAAAAGAAAAGAACAAAAACAGAAAAAGGTCTTATTAAAGATCATTTAGTTCAGCTTATCAAACTACAAGAGATACAATGAATGTCTCTTTCCCTACTTATTTAGAGGAAGTCTCATGGACAGAATATCCCAATGTAAGGTTAAGACAATCAAGAACAGTTTCTGATAGACATTATGGTTTCAGTTAAAAAGTGGGTAATTATTTCCCTGGTGTCAAAGTTCTGTCAAAGATCAACACAGAATATTCAGTAAAAGTGGCTTAGCAGATATCTCCAAATAAAATTGTTGAGAAATGATCTTCTCCATTGGAAATTAACTTTCTTTTACAAACTTCTATAGTTTGTAAAAAAAAAAAAACTTCTATGTTATTAACAAACCAAGACAGAGCAGGATCATATTTTACACAAACTTCAGAAACTTAGAATCTGATTTAAATTTTGCTCTCTACCTGCCAGGATATATTTACCCCATATATTTTGGACCTATACTAACAAGAGATTAATCAAGATTAATCATGTTAGCTAATAGTTATTGAGTATTTACCATATGGCAGCCACTGTGCTGAGTAGTTTACTTTCATTATTTAGTTAATCCTCACAACAACTCTCTGAGCAAATTACTATTATTATCCCCATTTAACAGATGAAGAGAATAGTTTGAGTAACATGGTAAATGGTAGGGCTGGGTAAAAGTATGGCCAGTCTGATTCTCCATCTTATTCTTTTCACTAATATTTCAATACCATTTCCTACCCTGAACAGTGAATATTTAAATTTACATTTTTTAAGCACACAAGGCTATACTAGCATTGCTACATGAATTATTCTTTCAAGACTTAGGACCCAAAAATTAACCCAAAAAATCAGGGTCCAATGAGGAAGGGGGCAGAGAATTAACTGCAAATTAATGAACACAAGGGAACTTTTTGAAGTGATCGTTATAAAACTTTATAAATTTATTAAAAATCATTAGATTGCACAATTATAATGGGTGGATTTATGGTATGTAAATTATACCTCAATAAAGCTATTACATAAAAAATCAGGGCACCAATTTTTTAATCAGGCTTAAAAATGAAGTCTAAAAATATCATACTTGTATATATATCAAGGAACAAGCAAACATCATTATTAATTGCTGTACTTCTCTTCCTTTCCTGACCCATTTCTAAAAGGATGATTCATTTTTAAACATTATCGTTCATTAATTCATTCAGCAATTTTTTTTTAGTGCCAACCATGTACCAATCACTATTCTTAAGGCACCTGGAATACATCAGTGAATAAAACAAAGATCCCTGTCCTCATAGAGCTTGGAGTCTGGTGGGGGGAAGCGGAAGACAACACAAGTCAGGGAAGCAACTGGCATGTTAGGAAATGGTGTTAAGGAAATAGAAAAAGCAGGGCAGGGTGAAGAGAGTGAGAAATGTGGGGATGGTGGAGGGGTGTAATCTGCAGTAAACAGGGTGCTCAGGGAAGGCCTAGTTGAGAACTGAGATTTGAACAAAAGACTAGGGGGGTGGAAACGTCCAGATGGAAGTAGTAACTACAGCAAAAGCCAGGATGTACCTGGTATGTTCCAGGAACTGTGACCCATGCAGCTTGAGCAAAAGGCTGGGGCTGAGCAGGAGAGGGGAGTGCAGAAAGGGCCTTTTAGGATATCCTAAGGCCTTTCCCTTTGAGTGAAATGAGGAGACACTGCAAAAGAGTGACACAGTCCGACTTACGTTTTCCAAAGACCACTTTGGCTGCTGGTTGAGAACAGTTAACAAAGGTCAAAGATTAAAAGGGGGCAACTATTTAGCAGGATATTACAGTAATTCAGTAAGAGATGACAGTGGCTTAGGGAGGATAGTAGCAGTGGAAGTGATGAAAACTGGCTGAGTTCTGGATATTTTGAAGATACAACCAACAAGATCTGTTTAAACAACCCTATGACATGTCGAAGAAAGTCAGAATGACACCAAGTCTTTTGGCCTGAACAAGAGAAAGGACTGAGTTTCTGTTCATTAAGTTGGGAAAGGCTGCAGGTAGAAACTGTTTGAGATAGGAAGATCAAGAGCTGTTTTTATACAAACTGGTTTTAAAATATCAGACATCCAAGTGAAGGCATCAAATCATCAGATAAATATTGGAGTCTAGAGTTGGAGAAAAAAGTTTAGCTGGAGGCAGAAATGTGGGAATCACTGGTTACATGGATGGTACATTAAGCCATGAAACAAGTACTCAACATTAAGATAATCTCTAAAATTAACCAAACCCCAGGCTCCAGGATCAGCACTAATTGAAGCACCTGCCTCTCTGAGGGCTTGCCTACTACAGGTGCCCGTCAGTTCTACTTCCTCACCACTTGACACTTTTTAAGAGGTCTAACAAATGAATTAACGCAAGGCTCTACCTCCACAGGGAAAGCCCACAGCTGAAGTGGGAGAATAAGGAGGTTCCGCTCTACTCCCTACGGCCTCTTGAAGGTGTGTGTGTAGGGAATTAGTTACACCCAGTCTAAGAAAGGAAAAGCACTGGTAAGTCTAGAACCCAAAAAGATGGCAGAACATTCACGTCTGGAGGGAGAGGACTGGGGAAACACTTTATAGTATAACACAGATATTCTCATTCTACCTATAAAGGAAATTATAGGAAACCAGGGAAAGGGGAAACTGCATAGGTATATGCAACCCATGTAAACTTTCTAACCATGTAACACTGAATGTCCATATACGATAGCAAGGCAATATTCACTCTATATCTATTTCTAGTTTAATAATTTAGAAGGTGCAACAAAGGGAGTATGTTATACTGAGAATTAGCAAAACTATCATAAAAGAATTTTCAGTGTTTGAAAGCGGAAGCAAAAGCAACTCTGCCCCAGAAAGAATGTCATTATTTAAGAGTCACGAGTGTTTATACTTGCTTAACAACTTAGGAATTAAAATTCCCTGCATTGGAGAATTCACTTTAAGACAGCCGCCATACAACAATCAATGCCCATATTGGTGCTCTCTTAAACCTATTTTCCGCTCCTCCTTTTTCTGATGTACTACACAAACTCTGCAAAAAAGACTTGATTCAAAGGCTTAAAGGAATAAGTAAGAAAAAACACTGAATTCTGTTAAGTGTTCTCTGTACTGAGAGTCACTTACAAATATATCACCCCTTTCTGCAAACGTCCATTTTCAAAACTAATGCCCTTTCCATAAATTTCCATTCCCTGTGTGGCTTTATGTTAGATGGCTTCTCATTCAGAAGCAGAACAGAAAATGAAGCATAATGTCTAAAACTACAGACGTGAGAAATATATATATACTAGGAACAACCACTTAAGTGAGAGGGAAAGGTTTACCCTTTAGGTTGTACCACATTAAATCAAGAATTACACCTTTGCCCTGCTTCCCTTCTGAAGCAAAGTACTAGCCTTTTCCAGAAAGGCTGCTCATTCTGAGAACCGTCTTCCTTAAAATACCTGAAGATATTTTTCCAAGTTCCTTTCACCTTTAACTCTTTCCCCAACTCTGAGACTCCTCAAGCAGTCTGGCAATTATCCAATAGCCTATTGTTATCAACACATACTCTAAAATAGTTGAGGTTTCCCAGGGTTTGGATCCCAGTGTACTGCTTGCTAAGTTTTTTCATAGATATCCTAAAGCCTTCCTTCAGTGACTGACTTCTGCAAATTCCCAGCTGTGGACACGGGTGGCTTCTCAGATGAGATGACTTTCTGACTCTGCCTAAGAATACACTATTGATGATAACTGAATTCTCAGAGAGGAAGAAAATAAAGACTCTAACAGGGCTGTCTCCCTCAAATAGTCAAGATTTCCAAACCAGGCAAAGGTTTAAACCTACTGTAACAATTCTGAGAACACCACATAAATGAAGTAAAACTTCTTTAGATATGTATTATTGGCTTTGGAACAATGGTTTTTAGCAGAGTGAAAGAGAAAGATCAGAATTACCCAAGCAATTTTTTCAAGCCACAAATAACCACCCCTTCTCACATGAAAAGTCACACAAGTCCTTTTTAGAATTAGCTATATGTACATGATGGCATCTCCAGGGGTATAGGGTAAAGCCAGCAATGCGTGATTTTTAAAAATAATCATAACAACACAAGTCATGTAATATGTCCTGCCACCAACTTACCTCCCACCTCAGAATCATCCTAGATTAAAAACAAATGCTTTAGAAAATATGTTGCATTTTTAGGAAAAAAAAAAAATGCAACTATTCATGTGAATAATGCAGCTGCGAAGTTTAACAGGGGATCTGAGACATTTTGACATTTAGGACATAAATACTTGGCCCTTGGGTGGCCACCATCACTGTTCTCCCCTTTGCCTGTTCACCTCAAACGCTGCAAGACTCCCCTGCTTGCAATGAGTCACCCACAATTACTCACAAATTTCTGCCAAGTTCACGTCAGCAGCTGTTGTTTTCAAAGTCAACATCCATACCATACTCTTTTGATGTTCCTCCATTACTTTATAATATTTCTTCTATTTCTCTGCTGTCTTCCCAACTAAACTTGCATTCAGAAGCAGGCATCTTACTAGCATTGCTCTCATACACAAATCCGGGATATCAGAAGTAGAGAGTCAACCATAACTAATATTTTAACTAAAATGTGTCATGTCATTCTACAGTTTCTCAACAAAATACTCTCACATCCTTCAAACAAATAGCCACTATATTACGAGGCTGTGAAGGTAGAGGACTTTCTCAACTGGAAACACATTTGGGTCTACGGTAGGGTTGTGATTTCAATTTTTGCAGTTAGCTAAGGCAAAGAGACACACTGCAAATTTTCTTCATATGTCTGGAATTTAAACTTTTATTAGGTATGGAAACAGCAGACTAATCTACAAACATATTGCCAAACAAATACAGCTTTTTTAAAATGTTAACATTTGCCTTATAGACATGTAAAAACTTGGATTAGGTCTTCAGTATGTAGACCCTTAGAAGTGAATATGAGGTATCTTGTGAGATAAAAACTTTGATTTCTTTTTTCTTTTTATTACTCACTTCTCCGAGGGAAAAAAAAAAAAAATCTGATCTTGCATCAAGTCATAGGATGCCTTTCAGACAATATCATAATGCCACTGAATACTTTAAATATATATAGTTAAAAATTATTTTTCTGATTTTCCAGAGCTGAAAAGGAAACATCTAGAAAAGCTTGAATTGCCAAATTTACTAAAATATATTAGCAGTTAAAAAGCAGAGCCCTGGACTCACTGAAGGGCAGAGGGAGGTATTAAAGAGCATCCTTTTTCTCCCTTGTGCGGCTGTATGTTAAGTGTGTAGGGAAGCTTTGGCAGGAGGAGGAGGTTGGGACGTCTGAGGTGGAGAGGCTGATGGAAGTTGGAGTATAATTGCTCTCTGATAGTAGAACAATAGAGCTGTAAAAAGCTCTGCTTCAGTTCTACTCAGCTTTCTCTCCCTCTTTCCCTCCCACCTACATGACAAACAGAACACAATCAGGCACTTTTTGTCCCTGACAGTGACTATTACCAGGAAAAGGACCAGGGTAAAAGCATATCTTATGCAAGATCAATCTCCTAAGGAATATTTTATAAACAACTAACAAAGCATTGTCAGAGTGGGATACTTGTGAGGGGCTACAATAGGGAAAAGGGGGTCGATGATCCATTTCAAACATTTCCATTTCTTTTATCACTTATATTTCTGACTTTTCTTTTGCCCCCTTCCTAGTATTGCCATCACTTGGTTGGCAGGGGGTGGCAATATGACTCGGCAATTCAGCTGACAGGGATACACTTTCTAGCACTTGAATGAAAAGGTACTAGATGAGGACCAGAATCAGAAAGAAGCCCTAAATTGTGGTTCTGTCTATGCCAAATACTAACCAAGAGACCCTGGATTAGTCACTTAGCCTCTGTGGGCTTCAGACTACTTATAAAATTTATTTCACAAATATGTCTGATGTGAAATGTAATATGAAAGTCGGCCGGGCGCTGTGGCTCAAGCCTGTAATCCCAGCACTTTGGGAGGCCGAGACACGCGGATCACGAGGTCAGTAGATCAAGACCATCCTGGCTAACACGGTGAAACCCCGTCTCTACTAAAAAATAGAGATGTGGCGGGCGCTTGTAGTCCCAGCTACTCGGGAGGCTGAGGCAGGAGAATGGTGTAAACCCGGGAGGCGGAGTTTGCAGACAGCTGAGATCCGGCCACTGCACTCCAGCCTGGGCGACAGAGCCAGACTCCGTCTCAAAAAAAAAAAAGAAAGTCAAAGATAATAATACCTCACCTACTTATCTCAGGGAGCTGTATAGGCACTATACGAATGTAAGCAAAGTTTAGAAGAAAACTGTTGAGTTCAGGAGCTAAACTGAATATGCAGATATATTTTTATGGATCTTATTGGCCTTCATTTTTAATTGCAACATTCAATTCAAAGTTAATAGCAATATTCAAAATGACCAAAGCTAATAAATTAAGTATTTGTTTAAGTGCTGCCTAGATGCCCACTGCATGCCTTGTACTAAGAAGGGTAAGAAACATTAGGAAGGTTGAATTGAGATCTTCCTCCATTTACCATCTAAATCGGAAGGTACATGGGAAACCACCAAAGAATGGCACAAGTCAGTACACAGGTGCAGCGACAAACACTATAGGAATGCAACGATGAGCTGGAATGAGTTGGAGTAAAGAGCAAAGACTTTGTGAAGGAGATGGGGCTCCAATGGGGCCTTGGAGGAACTTCAAGTTATTATAACAGCGGAGGGAAGAAGAGAAGCATAGGAAAAGGCTGGAGGATCCTGGCTTGTGGACAAGGGAGAGTTTTAAAAGCACATGATGATCTTGCATATATAGGATAAGATAAAATGATGGAGGGCTATGATTGCCTGAGTCTCTGGTTTTGATAAGTCAAGTCGCTTCACATGGCTCTAAGATGTTGGAGGGTCAAAACAGTATGGGGACTGAAGGATGACGACAGAATACATACAGCTCAATAGGAGACCAGTGAAAAACTTCAGGTATCAAGTGATGAAATCCATTCATCAGAATAGTAGCAACCAGAATGGACACTTGAAATCAAGACTACAGTTCCTGGGGACTAATAAGATATGGAGGATAAAGAAAGAGAGAGAAATCAAAGACTATTCCAATGTTTTGGTTATCAGGGACCAGAAGAATGGTTATCCCATTAAATAAGTGAAAATGTTATAAAATGAAGTCAGTTTCTGACCGAACATCAGTTTGGGATGTGCTGGGTTTAGAGGTATGAGCTAAGAGTAGAGATGTGAGAAGTTCAAAATTCCGCACCAAAGCACAGACCTAGAGCCCAGACTTAAGATATAGATGGAGCTAGAACTCAGAGATTAACAGTCGATTGAAAAGAACTGGCCAAGGCCTACTTCTATGAGGAAATACTGCCCACAAACAGTGATAGAAGAGAAGCCATGCAAGACAGAAAAAAGTGATTCAACAGAGAGATTAGAATCCCCGTTTTTCTAATACTTGATAAGCTTGAGAAAGTAACTTAAACTCTACTTCTTCAGCTGATACATAAGATACCTACCACTATAAGGTTGTTGACAAGATTAAGTGAGATTAAGTGATAAAGTACGCAAATCACATTTAGCAACCTAAAAACCAGAGAAGGAAAACAAGAAAAAGAGCTATCATAAAAAGCAGGGGCTTGTTTTTCAAGGTAAAATCAGAGAACGGAACTGGTCAAAGGAATATTTTAGCAAATGCCAACAGTCCGAAATGTAAGAAAGTACAGTGCATAACACACAAAAAGTATACTGACCCCCTCACTGCAGCAATTATCTCAGGGGAAGAATTCAGGAATGCCTTTGTGCTTGCTATTCTCTCTACCTGGAATGCTCTTCCCCCTCTGGATTGTGCTAACATAGCACCTCGCCAAAGACACCCTGACCCTATCTCAACTATTATTCTTACTATTCTCTACCTTTTATCCTGCTTCATTTGTATTTACTGTACTTACTACTAACAATATTACATATTTGTTTGCTATTAGTTTCAATCATAGGAAAAGGAACTTTGTTTTCTGAGATATCCCCAAAATCTGGCCATAGTAGGCACTCAATAAATGTAAATTAAAAACTCAGACTGCCTCATCATAAAGAGTAAATGCATTTGGATTTGGTAGAACACTACAGAAATGCAACTTAAAGTGAATTTCCTTCTCTGGATCACCTTGAAAAAACCTTCTGCCTGATCTTAAGAAAGATGTTCAATGGTCTTCATAAGCACTACTAATGTAAATTCGTAACAGCCATAGATGAATAAACTTACAGTCACCTTTGGAAAAGCACATTTACTAATATTTACTGAATGCCTACTACGTACATCAGAAAAAAGGTTTGGGGCATTCTGTGGGGAGTAGGTGGAGTGATTTTCCAGCATCAGAAATTTTTTAAACTACCACATAAATGCTACCTATTTCCAGAATTCACTTCTTAAGTTCCCAAATGCACCTCAAAGTTGTCCCTATATGTAACACTTCCTTCAACACACATTGATCCACATGTCTTCTTTCACCATTACCTTGTTTGTGGGCCATTATTACTCCTAAATATTTTAAACATCTTTGCCTATCACTGGGGAGATTCACCTATGAAATGATAGATGCCCAATGTACATTTAATTAAACAAAAATAAGAATACACTCCAATGCACTATAATAAACAAATGAATACTGGGTAACCCATAGCAAGGTTCCAAATTCATAGCAACTGAATCTTAGAAAGAACATTAAAGGTCATCTGGTCCAGTGGACTGCAAATGTCAGGCTTCAATGAACTTTTTACTGATCCATGTCAAAATGAGGACAAGGTAATAAGTTTTCATAAGGCTAAATGTTTTAAATTTAAAGACAACCCTTTAGTCAGATTATATCCTTCCTTATATTTGAGGAAGGATATTAAAATGTTTTTTTCTTTCATAAAAAGATGGTGATAGTTGATCATTGTTTTATAAATAATTCTTTTACTTAGCAAAACAAAAAACTTAGGAATTGTTAGACTTCATTGTTTTTTTCTTTTTTAAATTTTACAGGTCAGTGAAATTCAAAAATGTGAGAACGTCTGCTCTAATCCAACCAATCTTCTGCTGCCTAAATGCCTTAGAATATGGTCAACAAGTTGTTTATCTGCCTATGCGTGAACACCTCTGATGACAAGTCTCTAGTAATGTGGAACCATCGACTGAAAAAAGATATAGTTCTATCTGAGGGATGTTTGCTTAGTTTTGTGAAGGAAAAGCAAAAACATCAAGGCTTATAGAGAGTAAGCCGACTTGTGAAAACAGAGCCAGTAAAAAAACAAATGCCAAGAAAACTGATCAGTAAGAGAAGATCAGAGGGATGCACTCAGGCCTATACCTCACAGTCTTCCTTCAACTTATTATGAAAATCCTTTACGCAAATAACTATAAGAGCCAGACTGTAAAATACATTCCTAAGGTCAGGGCTGGTCAATTTACATTTCCTTTTGCACATCTCAGTTTACCATCTGAAATTCTTTTACTAACCTACATCTAAACTGCATCTCTCAATTTACTACCTGAAATTCCTTTACTAATCTACATTTAATTTTTTAGTTACACACCTTTCAGGTTTGATCAGAAGCAAATGTAACACAGTCTCAATATCACCCAGACCCCAAAATGAAACAGAATCTAAACGCCACATATACTCAAGTATGCAAAAAACAATAAGCAGAAATATATAGTCCAACAATTTTTAATTATATGAGAATTTAAAGGATGAGAAGTTGGAGGCAAGGAAGGAGAAAAAGTACAAGAGATCAAAAGCTAATTTCAAGGAGTCCATCCTGAAGGAAACAGGAATGGTGGGTACAGATGCCTGACATCCCTCCAAGACAATGTGCCAATGGGCCAATGGAGAACAAGGTGCGATCTGAGAACAACGTAAATCTGGATGTTAAGAGAAACACAAGCAAAAGCACCACGCACAGTGCCAGGCAGAGACAGGCATTCAAACATTTGCAGATTGAACGCATTAATAAACAGACACTTACACAAAGAGAATCTGGGGCCGTGCTTCCAATCACACCATCTAAGGCACTTTAAGTCCAGGTCAAACATCTTTCTTTGCCTTAAAGCTCAGGCTAAAAATCTAACTTTATGAAAAGCTGAGTCTTCCTAATAGTTTCCACTGGCCTCTGTCCTAGCCCAGCTCTGGCAGTGAGGCCCGGTCAAGTTCCTTCCTAAAGACACTGCCTGCAAGTCTCAAATCCAGCACACGGGATCCATGGTGGAAGGATGTTAATGGGAGTGAAGGCAAACAGGCCAAGGGGTGGCAAGGAAAAAAACTATTTCTGATCCAAAGAATGGCAAATAACACCATAACGAGTTCTTGAATTAGGTTTAATGCTGGATAGAACCAAATGAAAATAAAAACCTACTTGTATTTATAATTAAATAGATAGAAACAAAGAAAAAGTCTCACCAACTTTAGCCACCCATGATTGAAAGAAGTTTTAACAATTCTTTCATCCAGGCTTGCATTCCAGATTTCCCACTATATCTCAGCCTCTCACTGTTCCAGCACTATTGATGGAATCTCAATGCCAAAAAAATGGTGCTGGTCATCAAAATTATGATTAGCTAATCTACCCTAGTGACTCTAGTTTATCAATGTTTGAATGCATACATCAATTTCATTTTTTATTGTTTCAATTTAAATCATCTGTGTCTCTATTCCCTCCCTCCAGAGCCTACTTTTCCACCCCCTTCTTTTCACCTGCATTCTAAGATTCTCTTATTCTTTCCTTTAGTTCCCTCTGTTTCAAAAGTAAAAAGCAACTGCAGGAACTTATATAGAAGGCAGGTTTACTACAGATAACAGACCTACATGTTACATATTATATACCATGTGCTGTCTAAATACAGCTAGCATATCCTGCCTTAAGTGCTTCTGAGCCTGGGCAGACCCCCGTGTGCTCATGCTGCTGATGTAAACCATCCACCATCATATTTCCTACGAGTTCAGGTGCCTTCCTCCAGCCTGCTGAAGAACATGACCAAATCTCACAGCCCTCAAAGCCATAGCTATCGAGAGGTGACTAAGCCCCTGCTTCTGTCAGCCCAGGAAGGCCAATTCAAGAGTCTTATCGTCTACCCCCTAGATTTCCACGACCTGTTCCACTCAAGCTAAAAATTCTGAAACGCACTTTTAGAAACTGTCGTTTCAGAATCCTATTAGCTCTCCTTAAAGGGCTGAACATCAAAAAATTATTCAACCCAAGCCAAGTATCCTTATTTTGGCTGGAATTCTGCCAAATAACCACAAGAGGCTGGTGCGGTACAATTGGTATGGAGTGAAGCTTGCCAAATCTAACCGGAGAACGACAAGCCTCCATGAATAAGCTCTCATGAAAAGGTACACCATTCTTCAGGATGAGGTTTGTTTGCGATTTGAAAAGTCAGATTTAAAGGACTCTTGTTCCCTCCTAAGAGAAGAGGGAACCAAAATTGAAATTTTCGAAACTCCTGGGTATTTACAGTTCACTTTTACCAAGATGTTTTTAAAACTAAAAACTAGAATTTTTTTTTAAAAAAAACCTTTTTCTGAATAATGCAATAATGTCTTCTACATAATGTTTCAGCTATTATTTCTAGAAAGTAATTCTGTTGCCAGTGATCTTGAATGTACTTGAGTACCAAAGAAAAAAGACACCTGTGCCTGGCAGGTCGATACGCTACTAATTAGCCCGAGGTACGAAGGAAACAGAAGATGCTCTGATTTCTGGATAAAACGTTCTGCAGTGCCAGGTAAAAGAGGTCACATGCCCTGAACGACCGCCGCTCATTTAGAGTGATGCAAAAGCTCCTTGGATATTAATTTTGTTAGAAATTCGGGGAATCAAGCAACCTGGAATCAATTCATTTAGACAGCGGGCGACTGGTACTTTACAGTTTCCTTTTTTCAACGGACTCAATGCATCCTAGCTTGATCTCTTATAAAGGGGTAGGCAAGCTGGGCACCAGGTGCCCATGCATTTCAGGAAGGTACACACAGGATCGGCAGGGTCACCCATGCACAGCCCCACCCCGAATCTTCTATTCGCCCGAGATGGGGAAGACCCTTCCCCAGAAATCCTGGGCAGCGTTTTAAGTCACCGCCTGGCCAGGCTGAGTTTCCGTCCGCGTCCGCTCCGGACTGCGGGCACAGCGCCTCGTCACGCCCCGCATCTCCCACCTCCCGCCGGCCC
>NW_012108808.1:419829-437388 GCF_000951045.1 Mandrillus leucophaeus | reverse complement strand
AGGCCGGGACGCGGGCGGCGGCCGCCCACAGCGGGTCTGTGGATCTCCGGGACGGGGGCGCTGGAAAACGGGAGTGGAGGGGGTTCTCCGTGCAGAAAAAGGGCGGCCGAACGCGCGGCGTTCGGATAATGCCCGGTATCCACTTACTGCTCTGCTTCGCGGGCGTGTACACGTTATTCTTTTCATTTGAGCCTATACCCAGGGAGATGGGAAGGGTAGGCATAACCAACCAGTGCCCTTACAAATGGTGGAACTGAGTCAAGAAGAAATGATTTGCCTGTCCAGTGTCCCAAGCAAGAAGCTGTCCCTCCTCAGTATGCTATCCATTCCTTGGACAAGTGAAGTGAGCATCTGCTAGGCAAGGTTTTAGTGCTGGGGACGTGACAGCAAAACACAGCAAGTCTGTGCTTGTGGAGCTGTCCATCTAGACGGGATGACAGAAACAGAAAGTGATGCTTACCATGAAGAACATAAATGAGGATGAGGCGAGGTAAAGAGATTTTATAAGGAGTGATCAGGGAAGGCCTCTCAAAAGGCCTGAGTTAAACAGAGATGGAATAACAGGGACTTTGAGTAATGCAAAGAATGCCCAGGGCAGAGGGAAGAGCAGCGTGGAGACTGCTAAGCAAGATCCTGCCTGCTTTGTTGAGGAACGGAAAGGAGAACAATGCAGCTGGTGGTTCTCCAAGTATTCCCGCTGGAAGCAGTAGCACCTGCGAACTTGTTAGAGATGCGAATTTTCCAGTTCCACTTTAGACCTACTGAACCAGAAACTCTGGGGGTGGGGCCCAGCAGCGTGCGCTTTAACAAGCTCTCCAGATGATGCTTGCTGGGGCCGCGAGGGTGGGAGACCCTCTAATGAAGCAGAGTGAGGTCAGGAGGACAGCGGAGGGAATGGGTGTGGCGTGGAGTAATCACAGATTACCCAGGCCTTGTAGGCCATGATGAAGGACTTGGCTTTTACTGAGATGAGAAGCAATTAGAAAGTGGTCAGTAGCTTGATCTGATCATTAAAAGGATGACTTTTCTGGGATTTGTTTGAAAATATCCCACAAAAAGACGGACAGAGGCCGGGCGCGGTGTCTCACGCTTGTAATCCCAGCACTTTGAGAGGCCGAGGCGGGCGGATCACCTGAGGTCGGGAGTTCAAGATCAGCCTGACCAACATGGAGAAACCCCGTCTCTACTAAAAATACAAAAAATTAGCCGGGCATGGTGGTGGACGCCTGTAATTCCAGCTACTCGGGAGGCTGAGGCAGGAGAATCACTTGAACCCAGGAGGCGGAGGTTGCAGTGAGCCGAGATCGGGCCACTGCACTCCAGCCTGGGCAACAGAGCGAGACTCCGTCTCAAAATTCATAAATAAACAGAAGTTCATAATACGAAGTCTGTGTGTGTATGTGTGTGTGTGTGTGTTTTTGTTGTTGTTGTTTTTTGTTTTGTTTTGTTTTTTTAAGATGACTGCTGTATGGGTAACATGCATAGTGAGGCAAGAGAGCAAGCAAGGAGATTAACCTGGCTGGGATGAAAAGTAGGGATGGCTTGGATTAGAGTCCCAGTGACTGAGAGAAGTGGTCAGGTTCTGAATCTATTTAGAAGGTAAAGTACTCAGGATTGCTGGTAGATTTGCGTATAAAAAAGAAAGATGATCCTAAGGATTTTGTTCTGAGCTCTGGGGAGAATGGAGTTGCCCTTTACTGGGATTAGGGAGATTGAGAAAGAACAAGTATTGGAGGGCGGGGTGGACATTGTATTTGTAAACTCTGATTTAGATATGGTAAGCTTGAGATGTCTGTTAAACATCCATGTGAAGATAGGTGTAGACAATTAGATATATGTATCTGGGGTAGATACAAATTTGGAAGTTGTTAGTGTACAGATGATATTGAGATCAACTAGATTATGTAGCTAAAGAAAAGAAGTAGACCAAGAAGTATAGTCCTGGGGCACTCCAACATTAAAAAAGAAGAGGAGGAGTACTCAGCAAAGGAGATAGTAAAGGAACAACCGGGGAAATAGAAGGAGATCCAAGGCAGGTGTCTTGGCAGCCTAGTGAAGGGTTCCAGAAAAAAAAAAAACAACAACCACCTTAGTACACTTTAGCATGAAGACTTTTCTGTATGATGGTTCTGTTCAGAGCCATAATAAAACTTCCTACTTTACAACGTTGTTTTCAGAATTAAATGGAATAATTGATGTAAAGTACATAGGACATAAATGTATAATGGAAGCACTTAATAAATGTTGGTTGCTGTTATTATTTCTGTACATTTCTGTGGCCATCAGTTATACCTGACTCTGCTAGGAACTGGGTTAAGTCCTAGAGCCAAGAGATACTAACTTAGGTTTTACCAAACCTTTGGCCTGACTTCCTTCTGCATGCAAGCTCGGTGAGTAGGGCTGACTCATCAGCCATTTCAGGAACTCTTTTGAGGCGGGGGGTGGGAGGTGGACTTTTTCTATTGCTTTTGTATCTTCCCACCCAAAATAGTGTTATGTGTACAAATAAATACTAAAAAATTAAGATGTGTCCATCTGACAGCTAGGCACATCACTTCAAACCATAGCCCCTCTCACATCCTCCTCTGGGTTCGTTTTGTCTATCATCATTCTTTGCTGAAGGGGTTCGACTCATCTAGCATGCGAAATGTCAACCCAAACCTTTCCTTTTTCACAACCACCCCCATTTGTAGGCTTCACACGTAGACTGGGAAAGAGTACATTACCCACATACAATTCAGCCTTACTTGGAGTTAAATGTCACACCAAAACTGGTCCTCAGCCAGTTACAGCCTCCACCCTTAACCTGTCTCTCCGCTCACAAGAGAAAATAAACAAAAATGCTTGACAGGCTGAGCCCAAATCCAACACTACCGTGGGGAAGAAACTTTTTGATACCTCTTCCTTTGACTCTCAGTTTCACCATCTTCTCAAGTGAAGGACACTAAGCATTAGGAGCAGCTGTCTAAGACCACCAAGCTCTTCTCTTTTTCATTTCCGCTGACATAAGGTCTGACATGTAACGGTGTTGAGCTCCCCTTGCTTAGGTTATTACCTCCACCCACGTTTTCATCATTCTTTAGCTGAGCCCTTCACACCCTTGGCAGAGGAATGAGATGTTACAAAAGTCCATCTGCCTGCTATACTGTTGAGATACAACAATTCCTTAACCATATTAGTAACCATAATCTAAAGCTAATGTAAGTAATTGGAATGTATCACTTGTAAAGAAAATGGAACCACTCAGATGAACAAGTCCATGAGAGTAGCTAGTGGCAAAAATTCCTTAGATTGAGCTGAAGTCAGATGTTGCAATAGAACTAATGACATGACGTGGCAGGCACAAATATATCTCATGGCAAGTATCTGGGAGCTAAGAATTGTTCCTATAAAGAAAAGACTTAACTTCACCGAAGAATACAAAACCATTAGATGCTATATTTGTAATTCCTTCCAGTGCAAAGATGGCAAGTATGAAAAGATTCACTCATTCAAAATTAGGTACTAAAGAAGATAAAGGCCTTCTAAAAAGTGTCATTTTCTATCCTAAAGACTTAGTTTAAGTTGCTTTACTAATTTTCAATTAGGGGTTTTGCTTTTAAAATTTTGACTAGGAGAAACTTCGCATGCATAATATATTAAGAAGCATTTCAAAATGTTCTCGTGATACTTTGCTGTTTAGCAAATGGATTTGTCAATACAGTAAGATATTTATTACAAGCTTTATGGTGTCAAATGGGGTGATGTGAGTCTTGTGCTCCAGATCAATAGAAAATCTTTAATTGATGGAGTCCCTTGTTTCCATGAATCCGATTTGCTCTTCAAATGCTTGCCTCCTTGCTTTTGTAGTCTTTAAGATACCAACTTTACTTCCAACACAGCATACCTCTCCATTACCCTGTGTCTGAGCTTCCTGGAGAAATGAATGCAAATTGTTTGCTGCAAAGTTTAATTGAAAATCTGTTGGAATTGGTACAGGAAGTATCCAAAAATAGGTTTCACACTAATGTATATCAGGTAAGCAGTTTCTCTGTGCTTTAAGAAAAGGAAATTTACTTAATCTATTTTTACTTGTATATAGCTTTATGGTATCTATTTATGTAGTCTGGTGATGTAATACCTCATTATAGAATTATCTAGGACTGAACATCTTTCTACACAGTCAGCAGTGCTGGGGGGAAGAAAAAGCAAGTAAAAATTCTTGATAAATTATGCGAAGCATTATTAGGTTATTATCATTCATCTGAAATTGTGCATCTGCACATACACAAAAACTTTTCCCCACAGCTTCTGCCTGTCCATTACAGCTGACTGTTAATAGCACAGGCCCTAAGCAAAACTGTGAAATAAGTTTGCTTTGGCATTCTCATTTTTCCCATTCTCTTCTCTTTTTTCATGCGTCAATACATCTCTCACCTTTGACACCATCTACAGGTTTCCAGTGTCCTCTCTCCATCCCTAATCAAAACTTAGAAATGATCAGACATCAGCCAACAGAATGATTAGTGAACTATACTTTAAAACAAATGGCTTTTAGACATGGGGTAACCTCATACTGGTATTATTTGATCTAAATAATATCTTAATACCCTACCCCTATTCTCCTTCCTAGAATGTGTTCCAATGTCATCTATATTATTTTAATTACAAAATTATTTACAAGTTGTGATATTTAAATGTGTCTTTCATTAATAAAGGTGTTACTGAATAACGCTGTGAAATGAATGCTTTACTTCGACAAGTGACATGCAGAGTATAAGAGATAAAAAATATTCTTCTTAAACTCTAGACCTTTGGAGACCATACCTCAGGGAGTTTGTATTACTTGTTCAAATTGTTCACATGCTAATATAAAAAGATAAGTCTTGAATTTCCACATAAATCCTAAAATTTGAGCTCAGCCCAAGTCTTGGAATTATTTTTGCACGAAAGGGTCCTTTGCCAAGAAATCCTTTCTAGTTCTTAATCTGGTACTAGTCAGCTTCTGGATGCAAAGAAGCATGTTTAATGCAGGATATAAGTGGTTAGTCAATTCCTGAGGCATCCATATTTCTTCATTTTCCTTGTTAAGATCTTGGTAATAATCCAACCCAAGAAATAGAATTAAATCCAGGCTGCATATGTATGAGAACTATTCTTCATTGAACTAAAAATGAACCTGAGCTGCCATTTTGAAGTCTTTGTTAAAAGCCAACTAAAATTAAATCATGAGAAAAATATTCCAAGTCATATTTTCTGAGGCAAACTGATTCAAGCCAATCTTGATTGTATTATATTTAGATATACGTATCAACTTTTTTTCTATGTCACATAGGGAAAATACTGACCACCCTATTTTAAATTGCAACTAGCACTCCCCCTGCACCCTCAACACTCCCTAAACTTCTTTTCTGATTTGTTTTTTCCCCAGGCGCTTATCACAATTTGACCAACTCTGTGTCTTACTTGTTTATTTCATGTATTGTCTGTTCTCTTCTTTGGAATGTAAGCTCTATGAAGTCATGAATTTTAGTCTCTTCAGTCCCAGGGCCTAGCAAAATACCTAACATATTATACATTCAACAAATACTGTTGAGTGAATAAACTGGCACCAACCAAAATATTTACCTCCAGGAACATTTATTCCAACTCAAAATTCAAGCAATGTGCATTTTAATAGATATATGGCTACATAAATGTATCAAATTTATTCTTTTTTACTTTTGGAAGTATATAAATAATGGTCCCCAGAAATAAAGAAGGTACGGAGAAATTTTCTTTGATTTCAGTCGGTCAACCAGTCAACAAATTTATTGAATGTCTTCTTTGATGATTACACTGTGATAGGTGAGTCCATCTGGGGGAGCAGTTAGGAATAATATGAAACTTAGGACAAGGATTCTCCCCTTAAGATAATTGTAATAAACTTCAGTCACAAAAATAAATCCAAATTTTAAATAAAACTAATTACCCAGCACTTTGGGAGGCTGAGGTGGGAGGATTGCTTGAGCCCAGGAGTTCAAAACTGTAGTGAGCTATGATTGTGCCACTGTACTCTAGCCTGGGTGATACAGCCAGACTCTGTCTCTAAAAAAATAAATAAAACTAGGGCAGAAGCAGTGGCTCATGCCTGTAATCCCAGCACTTTGGAAAGCTGAGGCAGATGGATCACCTGAAGTCAACAGTTCGAGACTAGCCTGGCCAACATGGTGAAACTCCATTATCTACTGAAAATGCAAAAACACTCAGCCGGGCATAGTGGTAGGCACCTGTAATCCCAGCTACTTTGGAGGCTGAGGCAGAAGAATCACTTGAACCTGGGAGTTAGAGGTTGTAGTGAGCCAAGATGTTGCCACTGCACTCTAGCCTGGACAACAGAGTAAGACTCTATCTCAAAAAAATTTAAAAATAAATAAATAAAACTAATTAAACAAAAATTCCAGACAACAGAGTCTTCACAAGTAAGATAAACTCTGACTTGAGCGCTTAAGAAAGAGAAGAGTACATAGTGGGAAAAGAGAATATGTTCAGTGGATAATAAAGGAGGATTTTAAGCAAATAATCCAAGAATAGAATGTTAAGAAATAAAGCCAAGCTGTTAATGTTAAGATCAGATTCCATAAATCCTTTCAGGCTTTATGTGGAGTAAGTAGACAGTTATTAGAGGGGTAAGTCCGTGTGTGTGTGTGTGGGCGCGTGCGCACGTGCGTGTGTGTGCATGCGTGTGTGTGTGTGTGTGTGTGTGTGTTTGTCCAGGTTGTAGAATAAACAAACTGTACTTGTAAGAGTTTTAATCTGGCATTGCTTTACAAAATTAATGACAGCTGGGAGAGACTGAAAACAGGAAGATTATCTGGAAAACTATTACAAGACTTTATCTGCGGGCTAAGTGTGGTGACTCAGGCCCATAATCTCAGCAATTTGGGAGGCTGAGGTGGGTGGCTCACTTAAGGCCAGGAGTTCAAGACCAGCCTGGCCAACATGGCAAAACCCTGTCTCTACTAAAAAATACAAAAATTAGCCTGGTGTGGTGGCACACACCTGTAATCCCAGCTACTCAGGAGGCTGTTGCATGAGAATCACTTCAGCCTGGCGGGCAGAGGTTGCAGTGAGCTGATATGGTGCCACTGCACTCCAGCCTGAGCAACAGAATGAGACGCCATCTAAAAAAAAAAAGAAAAGAAAAAAAGTGTATGCATGATATGATAAAAGCATGAAGTAGCATAGTGTGGCACAAATGAAAAAGCCAAATGGCAATGGTGGAATAAAACGTGACTCAGTGACTAATTTGGTATGGGGGACAAGGAGGATGAAGTAGCCTGAAAATATGATGATAGAGCTGGTAAAAATAAGAAAGTCACGTGGGATAGATGATGATGTGTGTGGTTTTAGGCCTACAGAGTTTGCAGTAACCTCAAGATATCCCAGTAAAATGTCCAGCAGAAAGTTGTAGATTAGCCAGATCAAGGACACCTGGTATAAAGATAGATTCACTCTCATAAAGTTATTGGCCCCTGAAGAAACTGGTAATGCAACTTTCTGTGGTCAACTACATTGTTCTTCACATTGCTCTGGGCATTAGCTGGCATCCCAGGGCTGCTTTCTTGGTTGCTAATTTTTAAAATAATTTAAAGTAAATAATATATGATTACATTTTTTCTTCCATAAGGCTTTACTGGAAAGAAAATGATTACATTCTTATAGTAAAAATTCAAACCATAAAATGAAAGTTCTCATTGACCTTTCCCTTAATCTTCTCACCAGAAGTAGCATATGTTAACAGTTTTAAGTGTATCTTTTCAAATATTTTTCTGTGTAGTTGAATATATATGTGGTACACACGGAAATAGGTGGGTTTGTATTTGTTTCATGTAAGTGGAATCATGCTGTAGTTACCTTCAGCCCATTAGCAGCTGCTAAGGAAGGCTTACTGCCAATTTGCTGTAGCTGTGGGAGACCCAGGCAGGGAGAGCTCAGCTGCCAGTTGCCACTACATCTAGGAGTTAAAATAATACAAATTTCAGGGGAAAACTTGAATATGAGAAGGTTGACTAATGCATTAGGTTAAATAGTACCTAGTGCCAGGTGAGTACTACATTGCATCTTAGTACCACAGACAACTTCCTCCTCCATTCTGACCAAAACACACCCACTCTTTTGGAAATCTTATTTTTGCTCTAATCCTTAGGGAGATAGATTCAAAGCCACTATTCCTCCAGTAAAGATTAGTTTTTTTTTAAATTGGATTTTACAATGCCTGAAGTTCTTAATATTTCTATATTCTCTATTTTTCGTATCTTTTGTTCCAAATTTTACTTTTTCTGTCTATGATTTTTCATTGTATCTTGGTCAAAAGCTGCAGAAATTTTATTCTTTTGTATTTTAGTTCCCAGTTAAACCTTCCTAAAGCCGTAGTAATTACATGCCTACTTATAATAATGATTTACTTTAAAGCATATTTAAATATTGCAGCAACATGCATTTTATTTAACACAATTCATTTTTAAAGTTCTAACTGTGGGAAGCTATATGTGTTCATAATTACAGTTTATTTGAATGTGTAGTATTTTTGGAACAGTGAAGCACCATACTTGGGGGGGGGGTGAAATGAAAATAATTTATGTATTTTTAAATGAATCAAAGTTTTTCTTAATGTTCAGTATCTAGGATAATTTGAAAATTCATTGGTTCAGTTTTGTATCATAAGCTGTGAATAAAAATATCTTTATACAATGGAACCTCACTTACGTGGTTTTTAAAATCCATCATGTGACCACCACCAACTACTTTGGTAATTGTGGTGATTAAATTATCTTTGAGAGATTTTTTTTCTCGTACCTTATTCCATACGAAATAATTTTTGTGAGTAAGTGGAGGTGTCTTTCACAGGGCCAGCTGAAAATGATTCATACTTCATCAATAACTAATTATAATTATACTCTTAGAAAAATATGGCTGAAGCCTCTTTGAAAACTCATTTAGTCCATTTACCTAATTTCAAATGGGAGTATAACCAATTTTAAAGGCATTCAGGGAATATTCAAGAACTTTCTCCAGTAACTCATTGTACACTTTTACAGTCCTTTTCAAGATTCAGAACTTAGCACTGTGTTTGCTGTGGAGGCAGATTCAAAATATAACCTGCCCAGAAACAGCTTGCTCACCCCGAGGAAATTTTAGGCTATATGTACTAAAGTTATCGAGGAATATGAGTTATGGGTGCAATGATAATTTGGGGGTGGGATTATTCCAGTAACACTTTCTGGAAGAGGTATAATTTGATCTGGACTTCAAGGGACATATAGGATTTAAATTAGCAGAGAAGAAAAGGGAGCAGCTTCCTCGTGTAGGGGAAAAAAAAAATAGAAATGTTGGACCTGGCGAAAAGTACAGGTCAGCTCCAACTGGAATTGAAGAGCGGTAAGTGAGATTAAAGAAGTCAAGATGAGATATTTTCTCAGGGCACCCCCCCCACACCCCCAAAGTTTTTAAATTTATCTAATAAGCTAGAAACCACTGAGAATTTTTAACAAGGGAATACAATATTCAAGTATGATATTTAGTGAGATTTATCTGGCTGAAGTAGTTAGACCTAGTTAGGAGTTGGGAGATTTGAGAAGGAAGGACATTGATTAAGGAGTCATTACACGTGCATCAAAATTTTAAAAATACGTGTATCCTGTGATACAGCAATTCCACTTCTAGGAATTTATCCTAAAGACGTAACCATATGGCCAGGTATGGTAACTGAGGCCTGTAATCCCAGCGCTTTGGGAGGCTGAGGCAGGTGGATCACTTGAGGCCAGGAGTTCAAGACCAGCTGGCCAACATGGTGAAACCCAGTCTCTACTAAAAATACAAAAATTAGCCAGGCGTAGTGGCAGACACCTGTAATCGCAGCTGCTTGGGAGGCGGAGGCAGGAGAATCACTTTAAACTGAGAGGCAAAGGTTGCAGTGAGCTGAGATGGTCCCACTGAATGCTAGCCTGGGCAACAGAGTGAGACTCGGTCTCAAAAAAAAAAAAAAAGAAGTATTCATACATGCACATGAGTCAGCTACAAGAATATTTACTGCAACTTATTTATATAATAATACATTGGAAAACCAAATTGGCCCACAGGTTACTGGATAAATATTGTTATAAAACCACCATATAGTAGACTACTATGAGACCATTAAAATTGATACAGTATAAGAAAACTTAATGTCATAAAAGACGACATATTGTTAAAAGGAAAAAGCAAGTTAGAAAATATTACCAGCCTGGGCAACATGATGAAACCCTGTCTCTATAAAAAATACAAATATTAGCCAGGTATGGTAGCATGCATCTGTAGTCCCACCTACTCAGGAGGCTGATGTGGGAGGATCACCTGAGTCCAAGGAGATCCAGGCTGCAATGACTCGTGATCACGCCACTGCACTCCATTCTGGATGGCAGAGTGAGACCCTGTCTCAACAACGACAACAACAACAAAACACTGTAGATAGTATGAGTCCGTGTATGTAAAAGAAAAAAAAGTATCTGTGTGGTGTCTGTGCATCTCTGTAACTGGTAAGCTGAATAAATATGAAACATTTTGATTGCATAGAAAAATTCGATTTTTGCTTCCATTGTCCCTTTACACATGTATTCATTGGTGTGATCTTTTTCTATCCTAAGATGAAATATCGAACAGGCCCATGACTCTCAGATAACAAAAGTCCCCCAGCCACTTAGTCCTAAAATGCCACAACTCAGTCTTAAGTAATAGTTAAAATTCCAAATTTAACTTTGTGTTCGTTTTTCTGCCCCTCCCAGTCGTTGACCTACTTCAGTGTAAAATCTCGCACTGGGGAAAGTGAGGAAGGCGGTGAGATCCCTCTGCAATACTCTTTAGACTTAAGGTAGCTAACGAGGACATGTAAATTCTAGAACCACTACTAGACCCCAAATCCATAAATTAACCACTTCCATTTTTCATTACGTTGTGTAAAAAAATGGAGCCAATAATACTTGGCCTACCTACATCTTAGATTTACTGTGAACACCAAATTATGTCACAGAAGCAGAATTATTTTGCAGAGTTAAAAAGTGGTTTAGTAATGTATCCTCATATACAACGCACTAGACTAGGGATACACAAATGAAATCCATGCAGGAGGCCGGGAGGGTAGCTAAATAACTAATCAGGCTAGCTGTAAGGTGATAAATAGCAACTGATACCTGACCTTAATGTTGAGAAGCAATGCAGAGAAGTAGTGAATATGGTGAATTAGAAATGGAGAGCCCATGCCTCAAATCTGAGCTGCTTATTCTATGTAAAAATGCAGGTCATTTTGTTACATCTTTTGATATTTCAAGGGAAGCTAGAAATTCTGTTTTCTACGTAAAATATTCTAATATTTCCATTTTTTTTTAGATGAAGTTTCCCTCTTGTCACCCAGGTTGGAGTGCAGTGGTGCAATTTCAGCTCACTGCAACATCTGCCTCCCGGGTTCAAGCGATTCTCCTGCCTCAACCTCCCAAGTAGCTGGGATTACAGACACCCACAACCACGCCTGGCTAATTTTTGTGTTTTTAGTAGAGACGGGGTTTCACCATGTTGGCCAGGCTGGTCTCGAACTCCTGACCTTAGGTGATCCACCTGCCTTGGCCTCCCAAAGTGCTGGGATTATAGGCATGAGCCACCTCACCCGGCCTAATTTTTCAGTGTGAACAGCCAATTTAAATATCAAACACTGTGTATACCAATAATGAACTAATAATTAATAAAGGCTTAATTAATGAGAAATAAGAAATAATTGATAGGATTAATTGTATGATCGATAATATATGACAATTAATAATTACTAAAGATTATAAGCATTGACATTGATTTTTATTTCCATAGTCTCAGTACTTTATACAATGTCTGACATATTTGGTGCTTAATTAATGCTGGTAAAATAAATGGAGGCATGCTGCTAAATTGAAAGACTATTTTTGCAGGTGGAGATATCAAACAAGTCAACACTGCCTTTAGTGTAAGGCTGATTTTTATAAATTTCATCATAATACATCCTCCTTTTTATTTTTCCTAATGATTCGAAGTAGAATAGGAGAAAGAAGTAGAAGAAAGCTAAAGGAATAGATGCAAAATAGGAGGCTAATGGGAGCAAAGAGGTAAGTTAAATAAATAAAACCATAAGATGCTTAGTTATTACTGGTGCTTTACTTAATCTCTTGGAATGAGGTTAAATCAGTCTAATTAAAGTGGATGGATTTAGCTAACCAGGAGGTAGAAAGAAGAAGATTGGCGCCTAATTTAGGGTAGGTAGGTGTCTGCTTTGAGGACAGCGGGTAGTCAAAAGACTTCCTGGGGATGTGATGTTTCTATTTAATTCAACAAACATCTATTGAATATTTACTGTGAAATATATCAGCAAACAAAAACATCCCCAATGCTCATGGAACTTATATTTTAGTGAAGGAGAGAGATGATAGACATAAGAAATTAGAAAATTATATAGTATATTAGAAGATGTGATGGCCAATTTTATGTGCCAATTGGCCAGGCTATAGTCCTTAGTTATTCAATCAAACACCAGTGTAGGTGTTGCTGTGACCATCATCCTAGAAATCCAGATAGGCCGGATTAGAGCAGATCCAATTAGGTGAAAGACCTGACAAGTAGAACTGCGGTTTCCCTAAAAAAACAAATAATTCTGCCTATGGACTGAAGCCTTAGCTTGTGCTTGGGAATTCAGTCTGTTTTTTCTGACAGCCTGCCCTACAGATCTTGGTTTGCCTAGCCAGCCCCCACAGTTGCATAAGCCAGTTCCTTGCAAGGATATATATATATACACACACACACACACACACACACACACACATCCTTCTGTGTATATATATCCATATATATATCTCCATATATATATATATATCTCCATATATATATATATATCCTTCTGGTTCTGCTTCTCTGGGGGATTCCTGACTATTACAGAAGGTGATAGAGTAAAAGGGAGAGTGAGAGTGTAGGGTAACATTAGGGAGCAGGTTGCAGATTAATAGTTTAGATTTCATTGAGAAGTATTTGAGCAAAGACTTGGAAAAGGTGAAGTAGTTAGGCAAGTCTGTTCTTTTAGGACAAGCATTTTGAGAAGAAATAACAGCTAGAACAAAATCTCTAAGGTAGGATTTTTGAGAAAGAACAAGAAGACCAGTGTGGCTGGAGCACAATGAAGGAAGGAGAGAAAAATCAGAGAGGTAAGGAGCAGGAGTGGAAGGCTCAGAACTTGCAGGACTTGTGAACCATTGCAAGGACCTTAGATCTTACTCTGAGTGAACCGAAGAACCATTGCAGCTTTGATTCTCTGCGTAGTGATATGATCTGACTTATATTTTTAAAGGATCATTTCCATTGGAAAATGACAACCATGTTTAGAGCAAACTATGGGGTGAGGATGGAGAGATGTAAGAAGAGAAGCAGAGAAATCTGATGAGGTATTACAATAACCCAGGTGACGGATGATGGTGCTGCTTCATCAGAGTCTTGAAGGCAGACCTGACATTTAGGTGGTACATACCTGATTCTGATTAATGGTGCCCATGCCACACTAATTGTTAAATATTTTAAATATCCCCCTTCTTGAAGGATACATAGGAGGTAGGCAGTCAGTGAATGCATTTTTGAAAACTGTAATCATATGCAGAGGCGTGGAAGCATAAGAAGGCTCAGCCTATTCAGGAGTTTCCAGGATGATCCCTATGACTCAAGCTAATGATAAATAATGATAAACAACTACTGACATACCTTGTGTCAGACACTTTTCTAAATACTTTGCATGTACCAAGTAAAAACTCACTTGTCTTTCTATCAGTTAACTGTGGCTACATAACAAATCACCCCAAAACTTAGTGACTCCTTCACCATTTATTAGCTCAAGATTCTGTGAGTTGGCAATTTGGGCTAGCACAGTCCATTTTTTTGCTCCATATAATAGCTGGAATTATTTATGTATTTGCAATCACTTGGCAAGTTTGCTGGGGCTGGCTAGTCCCAGATGTCCCCCCACCTGCATGTCTCAGTTGACTTGGGGGATGGAGTCCATTGAGACAAGCGTCTCTCAGAATCCAGCAGGCCACCCTAGGCTTTTTCAGGTGGTGGTTGAGTTCCAAAAACCAGCAAGCAAATGAGTACAAAACTCAACGTGCAAGCACATATCAAATATCTGCTTGTGCCATCAGTCAAAGCAGGCCACATGACCAAACCCAAAATCAGTGTCAAAGGGGACTCTGCAAGAGCATGGTTTCAGGCATGATTCACTGGGATTGCTATTATTGCAACAGTCCACCCACTGCCTTTATAAAAACCCTGTGATGTAGGTAACTGGACTAAGATCCCCATTTTCCAGATGAGGAAAATGAAGTTCATACGGTGTTAAGTAACCCATAACTTAGAAGAAACAAAGACAAGATTTGGACCCAGACACTGGCTCATGAATCTATGCTCCTAACCACAATGTTACATATGAGAAAGAGCCATGCGAGACGAGGCCGGCTGGGTGAATAGGGGCCGATCATGATGGGCCCTGAACACTGTCAAGGTCTCATCCTCCAGATAAGTGCAGACTGCAAGGGCAGGATACAGGCAGCAGTGGGTGGAAGACCTGTGGGTTGGGATTCCTGGAGAAAAAAAAAGAAAAGCTTTAGCAGAAAAATGGAGTCAGAGTCACGAGCTAAAAGAAGATGATCCCTGAGTCAAACTGCAGAAGGCAGGTGGAGGCATAAATAGAAGTCAGTATCTCAGAAGTCAGCCCTGAAGGAGGTCAAGAAAATGAGTAGAAACAGAGTGTTCTACACATCGCTGCTGAAAAACTAGAAGTTAATTTTGCATATTTGGGGTTAGGTCCACCTAGAAAATGATGACTAGTTTTGTAGCAAATTATCTGGAATCATGGTCATGATCACAGAAATAAATTCAGTTTTACTCCTTTTTTGTGAGGGTGCGGGTGTATGTAAAAACTGGGAATAGTGAATGTGCTGAAATAACAGTGAGCAGCTTTGAGCAGCCTCGGAGTATATTTATAGATATCAAGCACACGAAACACGCCCACATCATACACCCTCTCCCCAGGAATCCAGGATGTATGAAGAATAATACAAGGTGTACGTTTGACGGTCTGTACCACACACAGGATGTACTGGGAGTAATAACTTTCAGATCTTTTATAGTACCTGACCAGTGTCTCATCAAAACTGTAAAATGAACTATGGGAAGGCATGCGGACAGAATTATTTTGAATGTAAGATTTTTCTTTTTTCAAACGTTGGCAGTGATGTAATCTGTCTGAATCTCTGAAGGTCAGGATGTTATCAGCGGTAACCTCTGGTGAAAGGGATCAATGATAGGATGGCAAAAGATTGGAACACTCTTCCTTTTTACTCCATACGGTTATCTGCAATCACTTTTTAACAATAAAATGTATGCTTTTAAGATCAAGAAAATTATTAAAAAAAAAAAAAAAGCAATAGGCTCTCTAGGCAGAGCTGTCTGGCTCATTAATGTGAAATGGGCCTATGAGTGGGAAGAAGAGGGACAGGTATTTAAGTCAAACGTGGACCTCCCCCCGCCCCGAGCCTAGCTCTCTGCACCCCAGAGATTTGGGAATGAAATTATTAAACTCTGAGACCGAATTCCCATCAATAATAGTTGCTAGGCATGAAAAATAGGAGTCCTGGAGGTCTTTTGATGTAGCATCTTTAGAGGCAGTGGAAACATACATCATTTACCAGAAAAGTCATCACTTTTTCACTAGCACACACACAAAAATGGAAAGAAGTAACTGTGAAACCCAGGCTTAGAACAGATAGTACAAAAGACTAAGGGCATCTGCTTTTCTGTCACCAATTTGTGAAGTACAAAGAACACAGAAGATTGACTCAGAAAGGCTTGATATGAGAGGTAACTAACATAGGCACATGGTTGCCTTTGCTATGCCAAGTATGGCTCAAAGCTTTTAATGCAGCAAACATGTACCAAGCACCTACTCTGCGCCGCTGAGCGCTAAAGGGAATTCATAGGCAAAATAAAGCAGAGCTCTGCCCTTAAGGAGTTAAGAATTTGCCCAGACGCTTTGCTTTCCAGAACTTTGCAGAAATCAAAACACACCCTGTCTAGTTCTTGGAATTAGATCAGCTGATTGTTTTATTTTGTTTTGGTCTCATCACTGTTCTACCATTAGTTTCTCCAGATATTTGATAGGCAGTGGACTGTATTTTAGATTTTTAGTCTCTCACATCGGATTCTAGGAGAAGAAAAAGATTAACAATATGTTATCTGTTGGGACATTTTCAGTGACTCACTCCTTGGGGTTCTAAATTCACAAGTGCTCACTGACAGGAAAAAAAAAAAAAAATCTTTATTTCCCAGCTGTTAATTCCTCCTTTAGGTATAAACCGTCTTTTTTCTTTTAATGTAATTTCACAATGACTTCTCTTTTACCATCATCATAATAATAGCAGAAGTTTTAAATCCATCCTTTCTTGCTTTGAAATGATCAGTTAGCTACCATACATCTGACTAATTTGGTTCTGTGACCCCACACCACACTAGCCAAGTTTGGGTTGCATTTGTACTACCTGACTGTCACTCAAAGTAGAAAGCAGAGAAAAGCTGACATCGTCTGGCCTTTGGTCTACTAAAGGTCCCTAGAATTTATTTATTTACTGGAATCATAACATGGAGGTAATAGAATGCTCTAAGAAGAAACCCTAAAAAACTTACCTTCTGGTTTCATAGGAACAGGGAGAAATAAAACAAGTCGAATTCATGAAGGTCATTTACTGAAAAAGAGAAAAAAATGATGAGGACAGGGTACATTTCATTTTTCTTCCTATTCTTTTCTCTCCAGCAAGAGGACACACTATGTTGAAGGCCCTCCCTGCCTACATACTCATCAGTGAGCCTCTTTCTTTGAGTTCAAGCAGCCTGCAACAGGAACACGATAGTAAGCCAGGAAAAACAAGACAAAACTGTTTAGTTTTTAAATTCAGACAGGGTTAAGGAATCTGTCCATTAGATGATCTTGAAATTTATTTATTTATTTTTGGGACAACTTCCAAGCCTCTGTCACCCAGGCTGGAATGCAGTGGTGCCATCATAGCTTACTGCAGTCTCTCCTGGATTCAAGCGACCCTTCTGCCTCAGTCTCCTGAGTAGTTAGGACGACAGGCACATGCCACCACACCTGGCTAATTTTTTATTATTTGTAGAGACAAGGTCTCACTATGTTGCCCAGGCTAGTCTCAAACTCCTGGGCTCAAAAGATCCTCCCGCTTTGGCCTCCCAAAGTGTTGTGATTACAGACTTGAGCTACTGTGCCTGGTCCATTCATTTATTCATGTCAACAAAAGTTTATGGTTGTCACGTACATGGTGTATACAGTCTGAAGACTATGAAAGCTAAGACATTACATACAAGTGACCAAAATATAAGTAGAAATTGTTACATAAACACTACTAAAATCTGCAGAAATTCAGAGGTGAAAGGGATCAGGAGTTAGGAAAAACAGGGAAGTAAGTAACAGAGGGTGGCTTTTGTTTTTTGGGTTTT
>NW_012108808.1:413636-416564 GCF_000951045.1 Mandrillus leucophaeus | reverse complement strand
TGCCCCAGAGATCTGTAGAACTTTGAACTTGAAAGAGATGATTTAGGGTATCTGGCAGAAGAAATTTCTAAGCAGCAAACCATTCAAGACATGACTTGGGTGCTGTTAAAGGCATTCAGTTTAATAACGGAAGTAGAGCATAAAAGTTCAGAAAATTTGCAGCCTGACAATGTAATAGAAAAGAAAAACCCGTTTTCTGAGAAGAAATTCAAGCTGGCTGCAGAAATTTACATAAATAACCAGGAACCGAATATTAATCGCCAAGGCAATGGGGAAAATGTCTCTAGGGCATCTCAGAGGTCTTCACAGCAGCACTTCCCATCACAGGTCTGGAGGTTTAGGAGGAAAAAGTCTCATGGGCCAGGCTCAGGGTCCCCGTGCTGTGTGCAGTCTAGGGACTTGGTGCCCTGCATCCCAGCCACTCCAGCCATAGCTGAAAGGGGCCAATATAGGGCTCAGGCCATGGCGTCAGAGGGTGCCAGTGTCAAGCCTTGGCAGCTTCCATGTGGTGTTGAGCCTGCCAGTGCACAGAAGTCAAGAATTGAGGTTTGGGACCTCTGGCTAGATTTCAGAGGCTGTATGGAAACTCCTGGATGCCCAGGCAGAAGTTTGCTGCAGGGGCAGGGCCCTTATGGAAAGCCTCTGCTAGGATAGTGCAGAAGGAAAATGTGGGGTTCGATCCCCCTTACAGAGTCTGTACTGGGCAACTGCCTAGTGGATCTGTGAGAAGATAGCCACCATCCTCCAGATCTCAGATTAGTAGATCCACCAACAGCTTGTACCATGCACCTGGAAAAGCCACAGACACTCAATGACAACCTGTGAAACCAGCCGGGGGGGCGGATATACCCTTCAAATCCATATGGGCAGAGCTGCCCAAGGCCATGAGAGCCTACTTCTTGCATCAGCTTGACCTGGATATGAGACATGGAGTCAAAGGAAATCATTTTGGAGCTTTAATACTTGACTTCTCCACTGGATTTCTGACTTGTGTGGGGCCTGTAACCTCTTTGTTTTGACCAATTTCTCCCATTTGGAATGGCTGTATTTACCCAATGCCTGCATTCCCATTGTATCTAGGAAGTAACTAACTTGCTTTTGATTTTACAGGCTCATAGGTGGAAGGGATTTACCTTGTCTCAGATGAGACTTTGGACTGTGGACTTTTGAGTTAATGCTGACATGAGTTATGACTTTGCGGACTGTTGGGAAGGCATGATTGACTTTGAAATGTGAAGACGTGAGATTCGGGAGGAACCAGGGGTGGAATTATATGGTTTGGCTGTGTCTTCACCCAAATCTCATCTTGAATTCCCATGTGTCTGTCTCTTATACACATCTAGATGTGTATAAGAGACAGGTTCACTCATGATTTGGCTCTCTGTTTGTCTGTTATTGGTGTATAAGAATGCTTGTGATTTTCACACATTGATTTTGTATCCTGAGACTTTGTTGAAGTTGCATATCAGCTTAAGGAGATTTGGGGCTGAGACGATAGGGTTTTCTAAATATACAATCATGTCATCTGCAAACAGGGACAATTTGACTTCCTCTTTTCCTAATTGAATACCCTTTATTTCTTTCTCGTGCCTGATTGAACAGAGGGTGGCTTTTGAATTGACCTTTGAAGTATGGGTAGGACTTCCATTGCAGAGACGACAGATAAAAATAATGACTTACTTCTGCCATACAGTAAGCTTGTAACTCTATCTCCCTGAGATTCAGTTTTCCCTTATAAAATGCAAATTTGAAGCTCTCCTGCCCCCACCCCCCCAACTCATCTCTGTTCTAGCATGCAATATAGACTTCAGTTGAACTCATCTACGTCCTAGCATGCGACACAGACTTCAGTTGAACTTTGGCTGACATTTGCCTGGATCTTGACCAAAATCTTTTCCACCTATCTTGCCTTTATAACATTTCTTTTTGTCTTAATTTCTTGCCATTTATCTTATTCAAGTTAATAATAAAATGGTCACCACTTATATCTTATATCGGCCATTGCCATGATTATGCTGCATTTAACTCCCGCCGCCCACCCCCACACCCCATGGTTTAGTGGTTTTGACATTACTTCTAACACTCACAAGTTTCTACGGTATCCAACTGTTAAGGTTTGGCTGTGTCCCCACCCAAATCTCACCTTGAAGTTCCACGTGTTGTGGGAGGGACCTGGTGGGAGGTAATTGAATCATGGGGGCAGGTCTTTCCCATGCTGTTCTCGTGATAGTGGATTAGTCTCACAAGAGCTGATAGTTGTAAAAAGAGGAGATTCCCTGCAAGAGCTCTGTTCTCTTGTGTGCTGCCATGTGAGATGTGCCTTTCACCTTCTGCCATGATTATGAGGCCTCCTCAGCCATGTGGAACTGTAAGCCCATTAAATATCTTTCTTTTGTAAATTGCCCAGTCTCAGGTATGTCTTTATCAGCAGTGTGAAAATGAACGAATACAGTAAATTGGTACCAGTAGAGTGGGGTGCTGCTGAAAAGATACGCGAAAATGTGGAAGCAACTTTGGTACTGAGTAACAGGCAGAGGTTGGAACAGTTCAGAGGGCTCAGAAGAAGACAGAAAAATGTGGGAAAGTTTGGAACTTCCTCGAGAGTTGTTAAATGGCTTTGACAAGAATGCTGATAGTAATATGAACAGTAAGGTCCAGGCTTAAGAGGTCTCAGATGGAGATGAGGAACTTGCTGGGAACTAGAGCAAAGGTGACTCTTGTTATGGTTTAGCAAAAGGACTGGAGGCATTTTTCCTTGCCCCAGAGATCTGTAGAACTTTGAACTTGAAAGAGATGATTTAGGGTATCTGGCAGAAGAAATTTCTAAGCAGCAAACCATTCAAGACATGACTTGGGTGCTGTTAAAGGCATTCAGTTTAATAACGGAAGTAGAGCATAAAAGTTCAGAAAATTTGCAGCCTGACAATG
>NW_012108808.1:406963-412276 GCF_000951045.1 Mandrillus leucophaeus | reverse complement strand
TAATGCTGACATGAGTTATGACTTTGCGGACTGTTGGGAAGGCATGATTGACTTTGAAATGTGAAGACGTGAGATTCGGGAGGAACCAGGGGTGGAATTATATGGTTTGGCTGTGTCTTCACCCAAATCTCATCTTGAATTCCCATGTGTTGTGGGAGGGACCTGGGGGGAGGTAATTGAGTCATGGGGGCAGGTCTTTCCCATGCTGTTCTCATGATAGTGAATAAGTCTCACAAGATCTGATGGTTGTAAAAAGGGGAGTTTCCCTGCACGAGCTATCTTCTCTTGCCGACCACCTTGTGAGACGTGCCTTTCACCTTCCACCATGATTGTGTGAGGCCCCCCCAGCCACGTGGAACTGTAAGTCCATTAAACATCTTTCTTTTGTAAATTGCCCAGTCTCAGGTATGTCTTTTTCAGCAGTGTGAAAACAAATTAATACACTGACCCAGCCTGGACTTTGCTGGGTGGCCTGCTTCACCTTCCAACCTTAGTATGCTGATGTTTGTTCTTGCTCTCACTTTCAACTGATGATTTGGATCCTTACCTTTTTCTACACCATCTCCCAACATGTTGCTTATGAGGAAAAAGATGCAGATACATATGCATTAGACAAATCAACAGAAAATCCACAAAATTTTCAGAATCCTGTTTAATGTTAAAATAAAAGTCCTAGAAATAGCTAAAATCAAACCATAAGGAACTGACGTCTGGAATGTTTTCCACAAGGTTTATAAACATGACACAATTACCGTTCCTGTGTGATAAAACTAACGATGAGCATTCCAGTAAAATCTCATTAAATAAACAGTATTTAAGAAACTGAGATAATTCTAGCATAGATAAGATCACGATCTTTGTACTTTCTCTAAGAAAATGTTTGCTAAATAAATTATAAATGAGAAAAAAATCACGAGGGAACTATTAGCTTTCCTTAGGAAGTCCTTTCAGGCACTCTTGAAATTCTGTAGCAGCATTTATTTGCATATGAATGATGAACTAATTAAAAATGATTTTTACCTGTTTGTTAAAACAGGTCCAAAAGGAACTCTCCTTGGAAATTTCAGAGAATCAGCTCATATTCTGAGAGAACTTAAAAATACATTTGTAAATATCAAAAAGAACTTTATAAATCAGATTTTAATTCACTTGAGCCTTTAAGATAATTATTCTGAATTAGAATTTTCACTGTGTTAAGCTATTTTACCTACCTACTGATAACTTTTAACAAAGCATTTTGGGAAGGATAGCAAATGGAGAATTACTTTGAATATTTTAACCCAGATAAGTCAGCCCAGACAAACCTAGTTGCATATTATGGGACCAAACTGCAACACATTGCCTGAAGAGAAAGGCTATGAAAAACACAAAAAGATAAGAGCAGTATCCTTCTACAAGTGGCTCTGCTTAGGTCTTGAAATAAGTCTTCCTCCATGGAATACAGGTGGAAAGCCCCATTTATTGTCTCAGGAATGTGTTTCTTCTCTAAGAGTTCAGCATAGTTATTATGAAACACATGGGTATAAATATGAAAACGTTTGTGTTTCCTATGTTATTTACTTCCAAATTATATATGCTTTTGATTATTAGTTTGTAATTCCAGTTTCTGGCAGCAATAGACTTGTTATCCTAAAATGTTAAATCCCTGTGCATTGTAGTGAACAGCATTTTCTACTTGTTACCATAGAACCAATTTTATGATGATTTATTATTTGTGATCTTGTGGTTCTTTTTAAACTTAAAAATCAAGTGTATTTTTCTTAATTTTCTGTCTCTCTCCAAGTGCTCCCTCTACCGCCTTCCTTATTACCAATTCTCCCCCTCTTTACTTTCCCAATCACCTCCAGCCCCAATCACCAAAACCCGTGAACTTTTGGAATTGCCACTTGGCAAGGATGATGTTTATCTGTTTCAGTTCTGAAATTCAGTGCCAAATATTTCAACTTAACTCGGCCTTTAATCAAGCTAATCAAGTCACAGATTAAGCCATCCAAATTCACAGCTTGCTAACCAACTAGACAAGTATGGAATGGAGGAGGAAACTGGAACAGAACAGTCTGGGTACTGCATGATCCTATTTGTCCCTCTGTCACCTCTTTCACCAAGAAAATTTTCTTTTTTTTTCTTTTGAGACAGTCTCACTCTGTCATCAGGCTGTGGTGCAGTGGCGCGATCTCGGCTCACTGCAACCGCCGCCTCCCAGGTTCAAGCGATTCTCCTGCCTCAGCCTCCTGAGTAGCTGGGACTATAGGCGCATGCCACCATGCCTAGCTAATTTTTTGTGTTTTGGGTAGAGACGGGGTTTTACCATGTTGGTCAGGCTGGTCTTGGACTCCTGACCTCATGACCCACCCGCCTCTGCCTCCCAAAATGTTGGGATTCCAGGTGTGAGCCATTGTGCCCAGCCGAAAATTTTCCTCAGCTTCCATCTAAATGACCAGTTCTTTTACATTCTCCTTCCTTTACAGTAGATATCAGTATTTGCTAGTGCTTCTCAATCATTTTCAACATATACACATAGTTTTTCCCTGAAGTTTTGCTTTCTATAGTTTTATTACAAGAATCAAAGTGTTTCCTTCAAAAACATAAAAATATAATATTGAATTATTTTCCTCCCGTCCATCCTGAGGAGTGGAGGGGTTTGACTCTCCAATTTCCAACATGGCCCTCTTCGAGAATCACCAGTCCAACTGTACAGTTCTTTGGAGCTTGACTAGTGAACTATCAAAATTGAGAAGAAAATCCTAAAGAGAAGTTGTTATTGTTGTAGATATTCTAAATTGCATTAAACCAAGAGTTTGGGCTATAAATAGGGATGTAGCTAGTCCCTGGGGAAAATGTTTAAGTTCTAGGTTGATACTAGAACTTTACAATAATGACTTTCGATTCTAATAAAAACTAGCAGCCTATGGTAATCTTTGTGCTTCCATCCATGCTAAAGAAAATTTAGAGAGCTGTTTGACTAGTTTAAACAAGGTTTCGGTTTTCAATCTCTTATTCAAAATATGTGGTTCTGCGTTGTAGCTTTCATACTAAATTGGCCTATGCACATTACTGAGAAAAAAATAAAATCCAGAAGTTAGTGACAGACTAATGGATAAAGCTGAACAAATTGAAACAATGGAGTAAGCTTGACTCTGTTCGCATTTCTCTGACTTTGGCAACTTTGAGCTTTCTAAAACTGTTTTTTTTTTAATCTTCCTCGGCAAGGCACTGAGCTAGGATTCATCTCTGAACATGAAATATTGAAAATATTTAAATTTATACCTGTTTTTCATTGTGGAATTATATTTTTCCCTTTAGTTATCATAGACAATATGTTTATTCATAGTAATTTTTTTATCAAAATAAATTATCAATATTATCTCATTATAACCTTACTGCTCCCTGTGGAATACAGTAATGTTCTCTTCTTAAAAAAATTTTTTAAATGTGGCTGACAGAATCTAGAAATAAAGAAGTTTGTTAAAGCTAAACAGTGTAACGGTGCTGCAGGTAAAAATATACTTCAAGAGGGCAGGGTCTAAAATTTCTCAATCATGTTTTAATACAATAACAAATTTTATTGACTCTAAATGGTTTCAAGGAAGCTTACTAAAGACAAAATTTTCTTTAGAGAATGTCTGTTATACAGAAAAAAAAAACCCCTCCTAAGTAAAAATTTATAAGAAATATAAAGGACTTTTTATTGCATTCAATATTACAGAGATCTTGCCTAATAGATGTTGGCATTCAGACATGCTTCAGGTCAGGGAAAATGAGATGAAATCTACTGCTAAATGTATTCAATTCTCTCTGGAACATAATAACCTCTTGAAATATATTTGATAGTTCAATTACCAATTTTTGTTTCTTTGCCAGAAATATGTTTCTGGCAATGATGTGCAATGTGCTTGGCCTTGCCATAATACTATTTTTTGGCTTCTGGCTGCAGGTATGTTTCTTTCATGGGAGTCAATGATGCTTTACAATAATGCCTTTTCTGGTCTTGTGATATATTACTTTTTAATATTTCACCACAAGAATGTCTGCAAATTCAGAAAATTTAAGTTTCTGAACACTGAATGTCACTTTTGAATATAAATGTGATATTTTGGTAGTAGAATGTTTCAAAAGGATACATGAAGCCAGGCATGGTGGCTTATGCCTGTAATCCCAGAACTTTGGGGGGTCGAGACAGGAGGATTGCTTGAGGCCAGGAGTTCGAGACTACCCTGACCAGCATGGCAGAACACTATCTCTATTCTAAATAAATAAATAAATAAATAAATACACAATTTGTAAAAAGGGATACATGAATGCTACTTGAACTCTTTGAGGCCACATTTTGGGGAATGGAGTTGTCTGACTCTCTATGAACCCCCTTTTTTTCCAGTGTACTATGTGCTTTCCAATATTTCCTCTAGCCAACAAGCTGTTTTTACATTTTCCTTTAGGACTAAGTGTACTTTGAGGGGAGAAATACCGTTGACATCGCCATTGCTCTCATGTCTGTACAAGACTGCTAACACATGCCCTGCCATGTTGAAAGGAGCCACATGTAGGGCAATATATTAAAACCAACTTACTGTTTTTTAAATATAACACATGCTCAATGTAAACAAAATCTCATGTAACAGAAAAGTACAGAAGAGAAAGTAAACATATACCTAAAATTCATCACCATAGAGAAAACTTGATATCAGTGTGGTGAATATCCTCTAGACATTTCTCTATGCAAATACACACATTTATAGACAAACACAATTTCACATAAATGAAATCATACTGCACATGCTGTTCTGAAACATGCTTCCTTTCAGTCCACCATTCGTCCCAGACATCTTTCCATTCCTATCAGTACAGAGCTACTTTTCTATTTTACAGGCTGCAGTGTGTTCTACTGAATACATGTACCATAATTTACTTAATTATCTGGGCTGATTCTGAATTTCTATTATGACAAAGCCACAGTGAGAATCCTTATGTTTCCAGCTGTTCTCATGTTTTCAGTTATTCCTTTTGAATTAATTCCTCTATGTGGCGGTTTGGGTTATTTTTATGCATATTGCCAAACTGTCCTCTAGAAGTATTATATTAATTTACATTTACACCAATAGGATATGAAAGTATCCATTTGCTGAAATCATCTCCAGCTCTGAATGTTACTATCTTTTAAAATATTTAACAATTGGACAAAAAAAAAAAAATATTTCAATGATGGTTTTAATATCGTCTGACTGGTCTTTGGTTCCTAATAAACTAGAGCATCTAATATATGTATTGGTCATTTGGATATCTTCTTTTTATAAATTTTCGGTCCATTGTCTTGTG
>NW_012108808.1:372038-406913 GCF_000951045.1 Mandrillus leucophaeus | reverse complement strand
GTGCTGCAGGTAAAAATATACTTCAAGAGGGCAGGGTCTAAAATTTCTCAATCATGTTTTAATACAATAACAAATTTTATTGACTCTAAATGGTTTCAAGGAAGCTTACTAAAGACAAAATTTTCTTTAGAGAATGTCTGTTATACAGAAAAAAAAAACCCCTCCTAAGTAAAAATTTATAAGAAATATAAAGGACTTTTTATTGCATTCAATATTACAGAGATCTTGCCTAATAGATGTTGGCATTCAGACATGCTTCAGGTCAGGGAAAATGAGATGAAATCTACTGCTAAATGTATTCAATTCTCTCTGGAACATAATAACCTCTTGAAATATATTTGATAGTTCAATTACCAATTTTTGTTTCTTTGCCAGAAATATGTTTCTGGCAATGATGTGCAATGTGCTTGGCCTTGCCATAATACTATTTTTTGGCTTCTGGCTGCAGGTATGTTTCTTTCATGGGAGTCAATGATGCTTTACAATAATGCCTTTTCTGGTCTTGTGATATATTACTTTTTAATATTTCACCACAAGAATGTCTGCAAATTCAGAAAATTTAAGTTTCTGAACACTGAATGTCACTTTTGAATATAAATGTGATATTTTGGTAGTAGAATGTTTCAAAAGGATACATGAAGCCAGGCATGGTGGCTTATGCCTGTAATCCCAGAACTTTGGGGGGTCGAGACAGGAGGATTGCTTGAGGCCAGGAGTTCGAGACTACCCTGACCAGCATGGCAGAACACTATCTCTATTCTAAATAAATAAATAAATAAATAAATACACAATTTGTAAAAAGGGATACATGAATGCTACTTGAACTCTTTGAGGCCACATTTTGGGGAATGGAGTTGTCTGACTCTCTATGAACCCCCTTTTTTTCCAGTGTACTATGTGCTTTCCAATATTTCCTCTAGCCAACAAGCTGTTTTTACATTTTCCTTTAGGACTAAGTGTACTTTGAGGGGAGAAATACCGTTGACATCGCCATTGCTCTCATGTCTGTACAAGACTGCTAACACATGCCCTGCCATGTTGAAAGGAGCCACATGTAGGGCAATATATTAAAACCAACTTACTGTTTTTTAAATATAACACATGCTCAATGTAAACAAAATCTCATGTAACAGAAAAGTACAGAAGAGAAAGTAAACATATACCTAAAATTCATCACCATAGAGAAAACTTGATATCAGTGTGGTGAATATCCTCTAGACATTTCTCTATGCAAATACACACATTTATAGACAAACACAATTTCACATAAATGAAATCATACTGCACATGCTGTTCTGAAACATGCTTCCTTTCAGTCCACCATTCGTCCCAGACATCTTTCCATTCCTATCAGTACAGAGCTACTTTTCTATTTTACAGGCTGCAGTGTGTTCTACTGAATACATGTACCATAATTTACTTAATTATCTGGGCTGATTCTGAATTTCTATTATAACAAAGCCACAGTGAGAATCCTTATGTTTCCAGCTGTTCTCATGTTTTCAGTTATTCCTTTTGAATTAATTCCTCTATGTGGCGGTTTGGGTTATTTTTATGCATATTGCCAAACTGTCCTCTAGAAGTATTATATTAATTTACATTTACACCAATAGGATATGAAAGTATCCATTTGCTGAAATCATCTCCAGCTCTGAATGTTACTATCTTTTAAAATATTTAACAATTGGACAAAAAAAAAAAAATATTTCAATGATGGTTTTAATATCGTCTGACTGGTCTTTGGTTCCTAATAAACTAGAGCATCTAATATATGTATTGGTCATTTGGATATCTTCTTTTTATAAATTTTCGGTCCATTGTCTTGTGTCATTTTCTTTTGTTTATTCTTCCTTGTATGTAAGATATATTTTTTATTTTCAGCCCTTTGTTATAGATCATGCTGCAAAAACATTTCTCAATTTGTCCTCTCTCTCTTCCTTCTTTATAGTGTGAGTTGTGACTTTTTTTGTTTGATCGTTTGCAACACAGAAGTTTAAAATGTCAAAGTTATCAATTTTATTCTTTTTGGCTCCTGAATTTTTGTGATATTGTTTAAAAAGGTCTGCCATCCCCTAAAGGGAAAATATTCATTATTTTTCTTTTAGCACTTCTGACATTTCATCAGTCACACTTGCACCCATGATCCATCTAGAAGATGTTTGTGTGAAAGGCATGGAAATCTTTTTTTAAATCGATAACTAAATATATATATATTTATGGTGTACAACCTGATGTTATAAAATATGTATATTTTGTGAAACGGCTAAATCTAACTAATTAGCATTACCTCGCATACTTATCATTATTTTGTGTGTGGTGAGAACACTTAAAATCTACTTTCTTAGCAATTTTCAAGTATACAATACATTGTTATTAACTATAGTTACATGTTATACACTAGATCTCTTGAATTTATTTCTCCAGTCTAACCGAAATTTTGTGTCCCTGGACCAAGGGCTCCCCACTCTGCCCCACCCCTGGCCCCTGATAACCACAATGCTTCTTGAGAGTTGAAATCTTGATCTGTTTTATTTTTTCCAGATAACTGACCTGTTGTCCAAAACCCTTATGGAGTAATGAATTTTTTTTACCATGTTTTTTGAAATGTCACCTTTATCATATAAGTGAATATGTATAAATATATCCACAATGGTGATTAATTGTATTTGGAATCAGACAGAACTCAGTAAAATTTGATCATTTTCTTTTTTCTTTTTTTCTTTTTTCTTTTTTTTTTTTTTTTTTTTTTTGAGACAGAACCTCACTCCGTCACCCAGGCTGGAATGCAGTGGTACAATCTTGGCCCACTATAACCTCTGCCTTCTGGGTTGAAGAGATTCTCATGCCTCAGCCTCCTGGGTAGTTGGGACTACAGGCATGTGCCACCACACCCAGCTAATTTTTGTATTTTTAGTGGAGACGAGATTTCACCGTGTTGGCCAGGCTGGTCTTGAACTCCTAACCTCAAGTGATCCACCTGCCTTGACCTCGCAAAATTCTGGGATTACAGGAGTGAGCCACCAGCCCAGCCCTGATCATTTTCTTTACATAACCCTTCTCGTCAAGGTTTTCTGATGTAAGTTACATTTTAGTTACTATTATAAATTAGTGTGTTTTCTGACAATATGTTTTCTAACTAGGTAATTTTATTATGTATAATCAGACTATTAATTTTGTATTTATGGTTCAAAAATCATCTGAAAATAATCCTTTTGTGGTCTCCACTCCAGCTCTTGGTTGATTCCTTCACTTAATATATTAGCAGCACCTCTATTTTATTCCTGCTGTTAATGAGTTTTAAAAAACCACTGAACTGGCCAGGCCCAGTGGCTGACACCTATAATCCCAGCACTTTGGGAGGCTGAGGTGGGTTGATCACCTAAGATGAGGAGTTCGAGACCAGCCTGGCCAACATGGTGAACCCCATCTCTACTAAAAATACAAAATTAGCTGGGCGTGGTGGCGCACCTGCAATCCCAGCTGAGGCAGGAGAATCACTTAAACCCGGAACATGGAGGTTGCAGTGAGCCGAGATCGCGCCACTGCACTCCAGCCTGGGTAACGAGCAAAACTCTGTCTCAAAAAAATGAAAAAGAAAAAAGAAAGTAAATGAGTGCTTGCTATAACCAGTGAGTACCAATAAAAAAAAAAAAATGCTAAATTTTATTAAATCCATTTTTGGCATCTATTATGATGATCATATGGTTTCTCTTTTTTGACTTATCAATATGGTGAATTACATTCATAGTTTTTTAAAGCTATAAGCCATATTTACATTCCTGGAATAAATCCTACTTGGCCATGGAGTATCAGTCTTTTAACGTGCTTCTGGTTTCTGTTCAAGATATTCAATATTAATTTTATATTTATAATTCAGTTGTAAACAATGTATCATAACGTTTAATTCTTCAGTCCCACCATTTTTTGGTCCAACTTCAAAGAGTAAGTTCATAGTCAATTAACTTAAAATATTGTCTGTGTTGTAAAATGGAACAACTATCACATGTGAATTCACCCTTAGAGAGTGAAACAGTCTACATGACTTTGTCCTCTCTCTGGACGTGAAAACACGTCCATGTAAAACTATGTTCACAAATGTCCATAGCATTATTCATAATAGCCAACATTGGTAGCAACCTAAATGTCTGTCATTTGATGACTACATAAACAAAATGTGGTATATCCAGAAAATGGAATATTATTCAGCAATAAAAAGGAATGAAGTACTGACACATGCTACAACATGGATAAAAATCTTGAAAACATATGTTAATGAAAGAAGCCAGTCACAAATGACTACACATTCCATTTATATAAAACATCCAGAACAGGCAAATCCATAGTCAAAAAGCAGACTAGTGGTTGCCAGGGACTGAGGGGAGTGGGAAATAGGGGATGACTGCAGATGGGTATAAGATATCTTTTGCGTGTGTGTGTGTGTGTGTGTGTGTGTGTGTGTGAGAGAGAGAGATGGAGTTTTGCTCCTGTCACCCAGGCTGGAGTGCAGTGGCACGATCTCGGCTCACTGCAACCTCCACCTCCCAGGTTCAAGTGATTCTCCTGCCTCAGCCTCCCGAGTAGCTGGGATTACAGGCACCCACAACCATGCCCAGCTAATTTTTGTATTTTTGGCAGGGACGAGGTTTCGCCATGTTGACCAGGCTGGTCTCGAACTCAGATGATCTGCCCGCCTCGGCTTCCCAAAGTGCTGGGATTGCAGGCGTGAACCACTGCTTCCGGCCAAGATATCTTTTTGGGTTGATAAAAATGTTCTCAAATTAGACAGTGGTGATGGTTGCACAACCCTGAATATACTAAATATCACTGAATCATCCACTTTAAAAGACTGAATTTCATTATATGTAAATTATATCTCAATAAAACTCTTATTAAAAAATTATATGGGGGAAAGGAGTCACAGATGGTGTTTTAGTCAGGATTCTGCAGAGAAACAGAACTGATAGCAGACACATATAGAGAGGTGTGTAAGAAGGAATTGATTAGGGAATTGGCTCGCTTGTGGAGGCTGAGAAGTCTCACAACAGGCTGTCTGCAAGCTGGGACGCCAGAGAAGCTGGTATCATGGCTCAGTGTAACTTGGAAGGCCTTAGGACCAAGAGAGCTGATGCAACTCTCAGTTTGAGGCTGCAGGCCTGAGAGGCTGTTAGTTTGAGTCCCAGAGAACTTCGAGTTTGAACATCCAAAGACAGGAAAAGAAGGGCATCCCAACTCTGGAAGAGAGGGAGCAAGAATTCATCCTTCCTCCCCCAACCCCTCTTTTAGAAAGAGACTGGGGTCTTACTATGTTGCCCAGGCTAGCCTCCAACTCCTGGGCTCAAGTAATCCTCCTGCCTCAGCCTCTCACAACATTCCAGCCCATTCCTCCACCTTTTTGTTCATCTGGACCATCAGCTGATTGGATGCTGCCGGGTCACAGTGAGGGTGGATATTCCCTCATTCAGTCCACTAACTCACAGGCCAGTCTCTTCTGAAAACACCCTCACAGTCAACCCTGGGGCAGCCTAATCATTCAAATCAAAAGCAAATCTACTTGGGTTTGCCTCTCAGCAGAAGAAAAACAAGCTCAGTGCCTACTGAAGCATTGAGAATGAATAATGCTTTACCAGCTGAGTATCCCACATTCCTGTCAAGTTGACACCCAAAATCAACCATCACAGATGGGAAGTAGTTATTCCTTTTCCTCCCTCTTTCCAAGGGCTAGCCTAAGAATTTTGAAATCTCCTGTTAAAAACAGAAGTTTTGCTTCAAAAGGAGCAAAGAACACTCTAAACCTCTTGTGTTGTGCAAACTGAGAAATGTATGGGGGTTTCCAGCCAACAACCATGGGTTAGCACCAGAGAATGACAGATTAATAACATTCTTGATCTGTACAATTTTGCTAACAAAGGGTTTTACATTTTGGAAGACATAGACTTCAAATACATTTGCACAAGTCCAGTGGATTATCTGTGTCTTTCTGACTACAGAGGTAATGACAAAACTGCTGACAGTGGGTTGGGAGGTGGATAGGTAGGAAGGATATGCAAAAAGCAAAAGAAGTCGTGCAGAATGGTGACCTGTCTGTCAGGGAAAGGTGTTCTCACCCATGAAAGTGTTGTCTGGGCTTCACACCCCCCTTAAGAAGGCTCCTGTTGTCAGACTCCAAAACCATCCTGAGACAGTTACTCCTCACTGCAATCCTTAAAAACCACACCAACTCATGCAAGTCACTAGTCAAAACACAAGTTATCTTTTTGTTGTTGTTGTCTGAAAGATCACGTTGCTTCAGGCAATCAGTCAGAGTCTGGTCTAGGGATCTGTTAGAAAAACATAATGAAGTCTGTGCTTAATACCGAATTCCCAATTCAGTAGGGTGTGTTAATGAACACTGACTAATTTGGAAATTATAATACTGTAGGGCGCAGTAGCACTGATTTTAATTCTCACACAGGAAAAATTCTACCTCTGTGTTTGCCCTCACCTGCAATCACTATGTGTGCAGCCATATGTCTTTGAGAAACTTGGATTTAATTTTTGCAATATCATTTTAAGGGGTTTTATGATCTAACTGTTGTGATCAGTATCTGCCTTACAGGACTGCTTTGAGAAACAATCACCACATGAAGAATGTTTGGTTTTAAAAAAAAAAAATCCAGAACTATATTATCACTACTTTCAGGCTATATTACTGGTAGTAGTAATAAAATGATACTTATGTAGGGTCAGACATACCTTTGAACTCTGTAATTCATTACCATACAATTCCTAGTAATCAATCACATAAAAGGTAGCATTTCTTATAAGAACAAGAATCACAGAGGGGGAAAATGTTATAAAATATGTCCTCAAGGACGAAGATGTCACTATTTATTTACTATTAATAGACATAAATTTTAAGATTCTTTCCTATAGTAGGGATGAATTTATCTGACCTATTATCCCTTTCTTGCCAAGATTTTCTCATAAGGGAAATATTGTGACAGATGTGACAGATGAAATATCATGTCTTATTAATCAGAAATGAGTCACATGGACACATGGAGGGTCCTGGCTGGGAAGATTGGGGTTGTGCTTTGGGTTGGGTCTGCCAACTAACAGAGGTGGGAGCTTCACCATCCCTCCCCTCATCCGTTTCTAACCTCATTGAACTCAGTGAAGCTCAGTAATAGGAAAAAGAACAGAGATGGTTTGATGCTCACATGCAGGGAAGGGTGTTTATTTCCCAAATTACCTAATAATCAACTTTAACTTACAAAAGCTTAGACTTAAAGGAGAAAGTGAAAGGGTTTACCCTACCTGCTTTCAAGACTTACTGTAATATTACAGTAATCAAGAGAGCATGATATTGAAATGGGGAGAGACATATGGATATAGATGAATAGAACAGAATAAAAAATAAAGAAATGCATCCACATATATATGGTCAATTGATTATCAACAAAAATGCCAAGGCCATTTAGTTGAGGAAACGTGGTCTTTTTAACAAACAGCATTGGCATAATTGAATCTCTATATGAAAAAAACCTATATACACCAGAAACAAATATTAGCTTGAATTCATGTAAAAACTAAAACTTCTGGAAGAAAACATAGAAAAAAACATTTATGGTCTTAGGTTAGGCAAAGATTTCTTAGAATACACAGAAGGTGCAAACCAAAACAGAAACAAATTGATAAATTGGAGTTCATCATAATTAAAATCTTCTGAGATTTAAAAGATACAGTCAAGAAAACAAAAAGGCAATACACAGAAACTATGAGTTTCCTTTCTTGCTGGTGATCTGGAGGCAAGATGACAGATGATGGATGAATAGGCAACAAGGGCGAGAAGAATGAGGTCAGTGAAATCCTGGCCAACTGCCCAAACCAACTTGAGCTTGACCTACTTTTAATTTGATGGCATTCCCATTCCACCATAACAAATTTTATTTTATTTACTTATTTATTTATTTATTTCCGAGATGGAGTTTCGCTCTTGTCACCCTGGCTGGAGTGCAATGGCACAATATCAGCTCACTGCAACTTACGCCTTTGGGTTCAAGCAATTGTCCTGCCTCAGCCTCCCAAGTAGCTGAGATTACAGGCGCGCCATCACACCCAGCTAATTTTTAGTAGAGATAGGGTTTTGCCATGTTGGCCAGACTGGTCTCAAACTCCTGACCTAAGGTGATCCTCCTGCCTCGGCCTCCCAAACTGCTGGGATTACAGGTGGGAGCCACTGCGCCTGGCCCATAACAGATATTTATGAAGTCTCTACTGTGAACCAGGTGCTGGTAGGGCACACAGGACAGAAATGGAGCTGAAAGCAAATAGGCAATTGGCCGGCACAAAGAGAGAAAGATGAGTGACTGATTTTGTGAGGCTAAATTAGTTCTTGATTTCAAAACGAGATAAAGAAGATTCAAGGATTTGAAAAATATAGGCTCATTTTACTTATAAACCTAACTAAAATGTTAGCTATCTAAATCCAACAGTATGTTTAAAAATTAATGATCAGTTGGTACAGTGTACACTGCTTGGGTGATGTGTGCACCAAAATCTCAGAAATCACCACTAAAGGGCTTATCCATGTAACCAAATATGACCTGTTCCCCAAACACTATTGGGGAAAAAAAAAAGATGCTGCAGAAATGAAAAAAAAATTAATGATCAGGCTGGAGTTATCTTAGGAATGCAGGGATAGTTCAACATCAGAAACAAAATGTAGTATAATTTACCACATTAGTAGACTGAAGGAGAATAATTATATACTTACCTACATTAGTGTAGAAAAAGTATTTGATAATGTTCAACAGCAGCTTATGATTTAAACAGTAAAACAGGGATGGACAAGAACTTCTTTGGTTATATGCCAACCTATAGCAGTATTTGGTAGATGCATTGCCTTTGGGTTCAAGAATTAGAAAAGAGGCCAGGTATGATGGCTGACACCTGTAATCCCAGAACTTTGAGAGGCTAAGGCAGGATGATCACTGGAGCCTAGGATTTCAATACCAGCCTGGGCAACATAGTGAGACCCCCATCTCTAAAAAAACGAAAAGAAATAGCTGGCCATAGTGGCACATGCCTGTAGTCCCAGTTACTAGGGAAGCTGAGGTGGGAGGATTATTTGAACTTGGGAGATTGAAGCTTCAGTGACCCGTGATCGTGCCACTGCACTCTAGTAGAGCAGCCTGGGTGACACAAAGAGGCCCTGTCTCTCAAAAAAAAAAAAAAAGAATTAGAAAAGAATGCCTACTCTTATGGGTGCTGATGAGTTGATGGGTACAGCACACCAACACGGCACAAGTATACATATGTAACAAACCTGCACCTTGTGCACATGTACCCTAGTACTTAAAGTATAATAATAATAATAATAATAATAATAATAATAAAGCAACATATACCATGATTGGATTTTGTTTTTAAACCCAACTAATGAATTTGGTTTAATTTCTGCCATATTGTTTTATGCTTTTTGGGTTTTATGAAACCCGGCCAATTCCTAAGTTCAGTGTTTTTGGTTAAACCGACTGTACTCTTATAATAATTCTTTACATATTCTCCAGTCATTTGGAAAGTATTTGTTGTTTTAACCATAGTGCTTCTTTTTTTTTTTTTTTTTTTTTTTGAGACAGAGTCTCGCTCTGTTACCAGGCTGGAGTGGAGTGGAGTGGTGCGATCTTGGCTCACTGCAACCTCCACCTCCTGGGTTCGAGCAATTCTCCAGCCTCAGCCTCCCGATTAGCTGGGAGTACAGGTGCTTACCACCATGCACAGCTAATTTTTGTATTTTTAGTAGAGTCGGGGTTTCACCATGTTGGCCAGGCTAGTCTCAATCTCTTGACCTCATGATCCACCCGCCTCAGACTCCCAAAGTGCTGGGATTACAGGTGTGAGCCACTGAGCCTGGCCTCATTTCTTTTTTTCAATATAGAACTTTTGATTATCTGTGGGGGTGGCAGGCACTGTCCTTGGTACTGTGGATATGTGATGAAACAGATCAAATCTTTCCTTCAATGTGCTTACCATCTAACGGGTGGCAGACAATAAACACATGAACGATTAAATATGAAAAAAAAAAGAATGTCTACTCTTTTTGCTGTTTTGCTGTTTAAAAGTCCTGGAAGCCCTGGATAAAGCAAACGGAAAGAAAAAGAAGTAAAATGAGACAAAACTGTCATTCTCTTAGGTAATATAAATACTTACAAACAAACAAAATCAATGGATAAATTAGAACTAATAAAATAGATTCAGTATGGTTACTGTACACACAGTTTTCTAAAACCAAAATTATTCATCCATATCAAAAAACAATTACAAATATTAGAAAAATTAAGATACTATTCACAACTACAACAAATCTGTAAGGCATCTAGGAATTAATTGAACAAAGAACACAAGACCTCTATAGAGAACACTTTTAAACTCTAATTATAAACATAGAAGATGATGGATGAAATGAAGATAAATTCTACATGCGTGGCTGGGACAATGTATTTATATATACATGGATATTTTCCCTTAAAAAATCTAAATATTTAGGGCAACTGCAGTTAAAATTCTGGCTGGATTTTTTTTTGAGAAATTTAATAAATCGATGCTACCATTTACATGAAAGCGTAAAGGTCCAAGGAACAATGGAATACCACACTGCAATGAAAAATGAAAAATTACAGCTGCTAAAACAAAATGGATCACTTTAAAAATATAATGTTGACTGAATTTATACATGTATATAGTGACAAAAATAGCAATTCTATTACTTAGGAATTGATATGTGGATAATAAAACTGTAAAGGAAAGCAAAGTATCACTATTAAAACTATAAGAATGGCTCTTTGAAGGGAGGGAGAAATTTATATTTGGGAAAGAATACTGGAGAACTAGTGATGATTTCTTTTGACCTAGTTTGGTTACGCAGTTGTTTTCCTTATAATAACTTGTGAAACTGTATTTTTGTTTTATGTGTGTGTTTATTACATTTTAAAATATACTGTTTTAGTCAGGGTACAGTGGCTCACGCCTGTAATCCCAGCACTTTGGGAGCCCGAAGTGGGCAGATCACCTGAGGTCAGGAGTTTGAGACAAGCCTGGCCAACATGGCAAAACCCTGTCTCTACTACAAATACAAAAGTTAGCCAGGCATGGTGGCACGTGCCTGTAATCCCAGCTACTCAGGAAGCTGAAGCAGGGGAATCGCTTGAACTTGGGAGGTGGAGGATGCAGTGAGACAAGATCACGCCACTGCACTCCAGCCTGTGTGACACAGCGAGACTCCATCTCAAAAATAAAAATAAAATAAAAATATACTGTTTTAATTTTTTGTAATTTTTCCAGTAATCTGCTTTTTTAAAATTGCCTTAATTTTGATAAAGCAGAATAAAAAGGAGCGTTTTCCCCACCAGATAACAAAATATAGTAGAAAGCTATAGGGGTTTTAAAAAATTAAAAGAGAGAGACTATTTCTAAGTAGTGTTGGAAAAGTGCTTTGCCAAATGGAGAAAATATAAAACTGGACGCCCAGCATTGCAGACAAATATGGACTCCAGATGGACTAAAGACCTAAATGGAAAAGGTAAAAACTATAAAGTTCGTAGAAGAAAAGCCTATCTTTGTAATCTAAAAATGGGGGGAAAAAATTCAAATTTTAAAAGCAAGAATTAAAAGGCAAAATATTGATAAATTTGATAACAAAAAAAGAAAAGATTTTTACTTAAAAAAGGACACAATGGGCAACATTAACAGACACATAACAGACTGAGAGAAGATAACCGCAATGCTTAATTCAACAAGGATTTCACCTAGAAAAATTAACTTAGAATCTTCAAGGAACTCCTGCAAATGAGCAGGAGAAAGAATTAATCCCAGTCGAAAAATGGGTAAAGGATACAAATAGGGAATTTACAACAGGGAAACCCCAAGAGGTTAACAAACATATAAAAAGCTGTTTAAACGCATTAAAAACTAAATAAATGTAAACTAAAACAACTATGAGTTATCACCTTGCACCCATTAGACTGGTAAAAATGAGACAGCTGGATAATATTTTGAAGAGATTGTAGGACTATGCACTATGGATGGAAGGTAGGTTCATGTACATTCTGAAGAGCAGTCTGGCAATGCCTAGTCAAATGAAGCACATGTATAATCTATGGCCTGGCAGTCTCCCTCTTGCGTGTATATCCCAAAGACATCCTCACACAGGTCCATGAATGGGCATGCGTCACTCCATTCATTGCAGTACTGATGATGATAGAGATTGTAGGATTATGCACTTTGAATGGAAGGTAGGTTCATGTACATTCTGAAGAGCAGTCTGGCAATGCTTAGTCAAATTAAGCACATGTATAATCTATGGCCTGGCAGTCTCCCTCTTGCGTGTATATCCCAAAGACATCCTCACACAGGTCCATGAACAGGCGTGTGTCACTCCATTCATTGCAGTACTGATGATGATGGTTGGAAGCCATCTGGACATCCATCACTGGGGAAATAGACTAGCAAACTACGGTAGATGCCTAACTTGAAGTATCACAGTTAGAAGTAAAAAGCCATATATATGCATAGCAATATAGATTATCCCAACAACCTATGCTGACTGAAAAGAGCAAGAAACAAAATGAGACAAATCACACAAAACACTATGTGAATAAAACATGTATGTATCCAAGATGCATGGAGTCATACAAACAAAAGGACATACCCTAAACACATCAGAAAGCTTTCCCAGGTATTTTTACACTAAAGCTTTGGCTAACTTTCTCAAAACCGCCTCATAATAAGCAGATGTTATCATTCTTTGGTCCTCCAGAAGGTCAACAAGCAAAATGCCTTGAACATCTAAAAAAAACTGTTGCTATGATTTTGCTCTTGACCCACCCACGACTGCTTTGACTGGACCACTTCTACCTCTTGGTAGCCATTGCTTTGACTGTGCTTTGTCTCTAGGATCATACCAGTAAAGTGAAAAATTTCTGATCTACAAAAGACAATGTCAAGAGGACGAGAGGACAAGTTATAGACTGGGAGAAAATATTTGCAAAAGAATAAGATGTAACACACAATCTGAGACCTCAAAAACATAACGCTGAATTATAAAAGCAAGCCGCAGGATATTATATACAGTGGTATACTAAAAATGTAAACTAAAAAATAAAGCAATACTATATTTTTGAGGTAATAATAATAAATAACTGTAGCATATATAGGGCTTATATTCTATGTGCCCTCACTATTCTATGTGCCCTTCCAAACAGTCTATTTAATTCCCTAGCCCTCTGAGGGAGGTACTACTTTTATTCCCTGTTGCAGCCATGAAAAATGTGCCACTCAGATCTGCTGCTGAGCATGTAATTGACTGATCACTCAGCTATTGTACGCTGAATCCACCACTTCCTTCACTCTGAGACCGTATTTCCCACATGCTGCTTTCGGCCAGTGACTGTATATTGCAGAGCTCTAAAAGCAAGACTCTTCTGGTGATATGGAGACTCCTCTGATAGGTGACTTTGGTCTAGCAGCCTAGCTAAAATATTATTAAAACTATGCTGCATCTAAATCTGTGCCAATTCAACTCTTCTTCCTTTGCTCTCCCCTTCACAGGGATCAGATATACGTCACTGGCTGTCAGGTCTTCCAAAGTTCCCTAGCTCTGTGGCAGGCAGCCTCTACCTCCTGGTAACCATATCCTTGTGTAACCCTATCATTGAGTGTTAGCTGGACCTAGAGACTTGCTTCTAATAAGTAGAATATAGTAAAGAGGTGGAATGCCACTTCTGAGAGTCAATTTCAAGATGTGGCTTTCATCTTAAATGCACTCTCTAGCGCTTAGCTTTTTCCTTAACTGTGAGGTAAGTCGGGCCAGGCATGGTAGCTCACGCCTGTAATCCCAGCACTTTGGGAGTCCAAGGCAGGTGGATCAGTTGAGGTCAGGAGTTCAAGACCAGCCTGGCCAAAATGGTGAAACCTTGTCTCAAAAAATACAAAAATTATCCAGGCATGGTAGCATGCACCTGTAATCCCAGCTACTCAGGAGGCTGAAGCAGGAGAATTCCTTGAACCTGGGAGGCAGAAGTTGAAGTAAGCTGAGATCACGCCACTGCACTCCAGCCTGGACAATGCAGTGAGACTCCATCTCAAAAAAAAAAATTGCGAAGGAAGCCAGCTGCCATGCTAAAAGCTGCTCTTTGTAGAGGCCCAAGTGGCGAAAAACTGAGGAAGGACTTTGGACAATAGCTAGTAAGGAACTAAGCCTCTCAGTCCGATAGCCCATGAGGTACTGAATCCAGACAACAACCACATAAGGGAAATGAGAGGTGGCTCCTCCCCAGTCTACGCTTCAGAAGAGACAAGAGCTCTGGCTGACATCTTGATTGCAGCCTTCTGAGGGACCCTGAAGCAGAGGCACTCAGCTAGGTCACTCCCAGTTTCCTGACATACAAAACCTCTGAGATAATAAATGCATATTGTGTTAAGCCACTACATTCCAGGGGGTAATTTGTTATGCAGCAATAGACAATAAACCTCATCCTCTTTTTCTCTAACAAGTGTTCCCCCAGTAAATCCTTTGGGTGTCTAATGTCATCTTAGAATATGCTTTTTGGAGGACTCAATCTAATGCATCCCCATTTATAGATACAAAAACAGACACAGAGAGGTTCCAGAACTTTCCCAAGGTAACACAGCTGGAAAGTGGTAGAGCAAAGACTCATCTCTCAGCTTCAGGGCCAGTGTCCTTAATGGTCATGTTATAATTCTGTATGTGCATTACAAATATATAGTAATTAACTGGAAATATACCGTATTCATTATAGTAGTTAGGTCTGGAAACAGAGGGAAAAAAATAGAACTGGAGAGAGGAAGACAGGGGCATTTCAACATCAACTATAAAGTTTATTTCTTTAAAAATTCTAGGAGGGATACAGTGATTCACATCTGTAGTCCCAGCACTTTGGGAGGCCAAGGTGGGTGGATCTCTTGAGTCCATGAGTTCAAGATCAGCCTGGGCAACATGCTGAAATCCCATCTCCACTAAAAATACAAAAAAATTAGCTGGGCATGGTGACGCATGCCTGTAGTCCCAACTACTCAGGAGGCTGAGGTGGAAGAATCACTTAAGCCCAGGAGGTGGAGGTTGCAGTGAACCAAGATCACTAAACCACACTCCAGTCTGAGCGACAGAGTGAGACTCCATCTCCAAAAAAAAAAAAAAAAAAGAAAAGAAATTGTTTTTTGTTTTCATCTGATACAAATGAAACCATCTTGGGTAGCAACAACCTGGATATTTGCTATTTTATATTATACAATTTTGTATTGGTTAGTATGTGAATAATTAAAAAGCAGTTCAACATTGTTTTTTCCAATTCATTTTGCTTATTTACTCTGAAGAGCAGTGGTAATTGGGCCTATATCTGTGGATCTATTCTTGGGGCGTTAATAAGAACTCGTATTTCCAGTGAGTACTAGGTTCCAGACCGTGTGCTACGTTACTAACATATGTTGGTATAAATATTCTCGTTTTACTTAATAGGAAATTGTTGCTCAGACAGCAAAAATCCTTCAAACAGGAGAAATCTCACTTAACTGTGAGTTCATCAAATGGCTTGTTCTGTCTTGCGCAGCTTCTTTGGCATCTTCATTTATTTTAGTTACAGTTGATTTTCATTATTCATGGTAGTTATGTTCCATAAAGTAGCTATTGAACATTGAGTTAGCAAATATTGAGCCATTGCTCCTAGGGGAAATATATACTGAGCCATTGCTTCTAGGGATTGGAGAGGGGTGTGTGTGTGTGTGTGTGTGTGTGTGTGTGTGTGTGTGTCTGTATCTCACATCACGTATAATCTTAAAACCTAAAAGCAAGGCATTCTGATAGTTCCTATTTTCTTTATTTTACTAAAGACAAAACAGCCACTTTGCACTCAATACAATAGCTGTTATTATTTTTTAAATGCAAAACAGCAAGTGTTTGCAAGTACATGGAGAAATTGGAACACGTGTGTTTCTGGTGGAAATGTTTTAATGACGTGGCTGCTGTGGAAAACAGTTCTGCAGCTCCTCAAATAACTTAAAACATAAAATTACCGTATGACCCAGCAATTCCACTCCTAGGTATATACCTAAAAGAATTGAAAAAAGAATTCAGAGAATGTGTACACCAATACTCATGTCGACACTATTCACAATAGGTGGGAACAATGCAAATGTTCATCAACAGATGCATGCATCCATAAAATGTGGTAATGCATACAGTGGAATTTTATTCATCTGGAAAAAGGAATAAAATTCTGGTAAATGATACAACATGGATGAAACTTGAAACATTGTGCCAAGCGAAATAAGCCAGACAATATACAACTATTTTCTAATTCCGTTTGTATACGTTTTCTAGACTAGGCAAACTCACAGAAAGTAGAATGGAGGTTACCAGGGGCTACAGGGAGGAGGGGATGGGGACTTAACTGTTTAATGATACAGAGCTTCTTTTTGGAATGAGGAAAAAATTCTGAAATTGGATAGTGGTCATAGTTGCAGAATTTTGTGAATGTACTTATGCCACTGAACTGTGCACTTAAAGATAGTTACAATGGTAAATTTTATGCTATGTATATTTGAACGAAGTAAAAGAAAATCATGGGGGATGGGGGAGAAAGAGAGAGAGAACGAGAATGTAGTTCAAAAGTGTTACGTGAGTTGCCTGAGGCTGCTTCACGAATAAGCTAACAGGTGTGAGTTGGGTTTCAAACTCGTTCCAGTTGGTCCCAGAGCTGCAGCTTTCACACTACCCTGCACTGCCTCATCCTCTGGCCATCAGCATGAGCTCTGAAATGAGGCAGAGTTGCCTTGTGTGACCTCAGCTGGATATGTTTGCATTAGGCAACAAATTTTTCCATGCTCTGCCTATGTCAGCAAATGACCAAGAAAGTGCCACAAGTGTTGATTTAGAGGGATTACAAGTAAATTTTAGCAAGTAGGGGAATTCGCAAATATAGAATCTGTGCATAATGAGGAGGATCAACTGTATTTACTAAACTGTATTTTTAGGTTTGGCAGGGTTTGGAAGTGATCCCCCAATAAGATGGGTACACATTTGGGTAAGGGGCATAGTATCATTCTGGCTTTGCTTGGATGTACACTTCCTCAGCCTGTTTGGAAAATGTATCAATGTTCACACTCATTCATACACATAAGCATTACCTGGGAACTTTGTTCAAATGCAGGTTCTGTGCCTCCACAGAGGTTCAGATGATCTAGGGTTGAGACCAGAAATCATTTCTTTTTTTTTAATTTTTTTTATTATTATACTTTAAGTTCTGGGGTACATATGCACAACGTGCAGGTTTGGTACATAGGTATACATGTGCCATGTTGGTTTGCTGCACCCATCCACTCATCATTTACATTAGGTATTTCTCCTAATGCTATCCCTCCTCCAGCGCTCCACTCCCTTACAGGCTCCAGTGTATGATGTTCCCCTCTGTGTGTCCATGTGTTCTCATCGTTCAACTGCCACTTATGAGTGAGAACATGCGGTGTTTGGTTTTCTCTTTTTCCTGTGTTACTTTGCTGAGAATGATGATTTCAAGTTTCATCCATGTCCCTGCAAAGGACATGAACTCATCCTTTTTTATGGGTGCATAGTATTCCATGGTGTATATGTGCCACCTTTTGTTTATCCAGTCTATCATTGATGGACATTTATTGTGAACAGTGCTGCAATAAACATACATGTGCATGTGTCTTTATAGTAGAATGATTTATAATCCCTTGGGTATATACTCAGTAATGGGATTGCTAGGTCAAATGGTATTTCTAGTTCTTGATCCTTGAGGAGTCGCCACACTGTCTTCCACAATGGTTGAACTAATTTACACTCCCACCAATAGTGTAAAAGCATTCTTATTTCTCCACATCCTCTCCAGCATCTGTTGTTTCCTGACTTTTTAACGATTGCATGAGATGGTCTGTCATTGTAGTTTTGATTTGCATTTCTCTAATGAACAGTGATGATGAGCATTTTTTTCATGCTTGTTGGCTGCATAAATGTCTTCTTTTGAGAAGTGTCTGTTCATATCCTTTGCCCACTTTTTGATGGGGTTGTTTGATTTTTTCTTGTAAATTTGTTTGTTTGTAGATTCTGGATATTAGTCCTTTGTCAGATGGATAGATTAGAAAAATTTTCTCCCGTTCTGTAGGTTGCCTGTTCACTCTGATGATAGTTTCTTTTGCTGTGCAGAAGCTCTTTAGTTTAATTAGAGCCAATTTGTCAATTTTGGCTTTTGTTGCCATTGCTTTTGGTGTTTTAGTCATGGAGTATTTGCCCATGCCTGTGTCCTGAATGGTATTGCCTAGGTTTTATTTTAGGGTTTTTATGATTTTAGGTCTTACATTTAAGTCTTTAATCCATCTTGAGTTAATTTTTGTATAAGATGTGAGGAAGGGATCCACTTTCAGCTTTCTGCGTATGGCTAGCCAGTTTTCCCAGCACCATTTATTAAATAGGGAATCCTTTCCCCATTGCTTGTTTTTGTCAGGTTTGTCAAAGATCACATGGTTGTAGATGTGTGGTGCTATTTCTGAGGCCTCTGTTCTGTTCCATTGGTCTGTATATCTGTTTTGGTACCAGTATCATGCAGTTTTGGTTACTGTAGCCTTGTAGTATAGTTTGTAGTCAAGTAGCGTGATGCCTCTGGCTTTGTTCTTTTGGTTAGGATTGTCTTGGCTATGTGGGGTCTTTTTTGTTTCCATATGAACTTTAAAGTAGTTTTCTGTGAAAAAAGTCAGTAGTAGCTTGATGGGGATAGCATTGAATCTATAAATTACTTTGGGCAGTATGGCCGTTTTCACGATACTGATTCTTTCTATCTGAGCATGGACTGTTCTTCCATTTGTTAGTGTCCTCTTTTATTTCCTTGAGCGGTGGTTTGTAGTTCTACTTGAAGAGGTCCTTCATATCTCTTGTAAGTTGTAGTTGTATCCCTAGGCATTTTATTCTCTTTGTAGCAATTGTGAATGGGAGTTCATTCATGATTTGGCTCTCTGTTTGTCTGTTATTGGTGTGTAGGAATGCTTGTGGTTTTTGCACATTGATTTTGTATCCTGAGACTTTGCTGAAGTTGCTCATCAGCTTAAGGAGATTTTGGAGCCCAGAAATCATTTCTAAAAACAGGTTCCAGTGATTCTGATGCATTTAGAAAAGACAATACATAGAAATTCCGACATATACAGAAATATGTAGAAAACTGGGTCTTCATTGATGAGCTGCAGCCAAAGACCACCAGTAACATACCTACAGTCAAACAAATCTGAGTTCACTGTCTTGGCTCATTGCAACCAGGGAGCCCACACACCATGGGGGAACTTTGACAGCATTGCATTAAGAGTTAGAAGGAACTTTCTCAAGGAATTCTGCTTGTTAGGTGTTATGGGGAAGGGTTCAAGAAAGTAGGCATTAGCTATGGATTGGGTGCTGTCAGGAAATGAACAATTCCATGATTGGGTATCATGATAATTTTTATCTAGAAGGCAGGAGAAATTAAGAGGGGCTAAATTCAATTGGTAGAAAACTGGCAGTTACTCTACTGGGTGAGTTGGCATTTTTACAGTTTTACACTGGCCTTGATTTTTCCTGTTGCGCTCAAACACAGTTACGAAGTGGTCTTGTTTTTGTTTCACTTCATCATGGACACAGAGTGATCTCACCTATTATAGGTGCTTTAGGAGATTGTTTATGTTCAACAGGAGGAATCCATGGCTTAGCTGCAAGTGCCGTCAGCCCTGAGGCCCAGTTGCTAGTACCAGGTCAGCTCCCAGCTATTAAGATATTAAGAGCTGCGTTTTTCTTTCATTTTTCTTTTCTTTTTTTTTTTTTTTTTTTTTCAATTAAGAGACGGGGTCTTGCTCTGTCACCCAGGCTAAAGTGCAGTGGCGCAAGCATAATTCAAGGGATCCTCTTGCCTCAGCCTTCTGAGTAGCTGGGATTGCAGGTGCATGCCACCACATGTAGCTAATTTTTTTTTTAACTTAAAAAAACTGTATTATTATCTCATTTTTTCTTTCTCACTTCTTGGGCATCAGTTGTTTGTCCTTTTTCTCCTTCTTCCACGGTCTTGCCACACGTCCTTTTTCCATTTTTGCCAGTGTCTGACCAGCTTCAAGTCACACTGCAGACACTGGGAGGAACAGCCTTTGATTACCTTTCCTTTCACAATCAGCTTGTCTAATATGTGAATAAAATGTCCCATTCTCTGATGGATAGCAGCTTCTGTAGTTACTGCTGATACATATATGTGTGCGCATGTGATAAAGAAAAACAGCTCCCAAATACCCACAATAAGATCAAAGTAAGGTGATAACTTTTAAGTTACTATTAGGTTGGCACATTGGTACTTTTAATGGCAAAAACCACAATTACTTGTGCACCAGCCTAATATCTCAAGAGAAGAAAATTTGTCTTTTATGTAGTTTTTGGCATATCATAAATGTTTAGTAAATATGAAAGGTGACGTTGGTTGTAATCTTGGGGAGTAAAAGAAGGAAGTCATGATATTAAAAGGAATCAGAAGTAGTTTATCTCATTTTAAGTCCTCAGAGAAGCTCTAAACACCTCTAACAAACAGCCCTAAAAGTGTTGCAGTAAAAAAGATGTGGATTTAGTGGTCAAAAGGACATTAAGACAACCAAAACATAGGCTGAGTGTGGTGGCTCACTCTTGTAATCCCAGCACTTTGGGAGGCCAAGGCAGGCTTGATCCTCTGAGGTAATGAGTTCGAGACCAGCCTGGCCAACATAGGTGAAACCCCATCTCTACTAAAAAAATTATCCAGACATGGTGGCACACGCCTATAATCCCAGCTACTTGGGAGACTGAGGGAGGAGAATTACTTGAGCCTGGGAGGCGGGGTTGCAGTGAGCCAAGATGGCACCACTGTACTCAAGCCTGCACTTCAGAATGAGACTCTTTTTAAAAAAAAAAGAAAGAAAGAAAGAAAAAAAAGAAGAAAACCAAAACATAGTTTAGATATTGATTGTAGAAATATAGAATCTACGACTTTTTAAGAATCTTAAGATGGCCAGATTAGATTTTCCCTTAGTTCTGAGTCTGCCTTGGATGCTGACTAAGACTGATGGGTTTGCAAGGTCAAGCAAATGGTTGGTAAAACTCAGATCTTTGTAAATGGAGTGATGATTACTACAAATATGCTAATTGTCACTAAATAGAAATGCTTAAATTTAAGCAATTCTCAATAATTTTTTTTTTTTTTTTTCTGGAGACGGAGTCTCACCCGCTCTGTCACCCAGGCTGGAGTGCAGTGGCATGATCTCCGCTCACTGCAACCTCTGCCTCCCGGGTTCAAGCTATTCTCTTGTCTCAGCCTCCTGAGTCGCTAGGATTACAGGCTCATGCCACAACGCCCTACTAATTTTTGTGGTTTTAGTAGAGAAGAGGATTTCACTATGTTGGTCAGGTTGGCCTCAAACTCCTGGCCTCAAGTGATACCTCCACCTCAGCCTCCTAAAGTGCTGGGATTATAGGCATGAGCCATTGTGCCCAGTCTCTCAATAAACTTTTACTTGCTTAGAATCCAGGAATTAGAGGTGTTAAGTATTTATATAATTAAAAACAAACACAAAAACAAACAAACAAAAACCACGATTTATCCATTAAAAATATTTCTATCCCAGCCCGGCATGGTGGCTCATGCCTATAATCCCAGCACTTTGGGAGACCAAGGCAGGCAGATCACCTGAGTCCAGGAGTTTGAGACTAGCCCGAACAACATGGTGAAAACCATCTCTACAAAAAATACAAAAAGAAATTAGCTGAATATGGTAGTGCTCGCCTGTAGTCCCAGCTACTCAGGAGGCTGATGAGGTGGAAGGATCACTGGAGCCCAGGAGGTCAAGGCTGCAGTAAGCCATGTCATAGCACTGCACTCCAGCCTAGGCTACAGAGTCAGATCCTTGCACCACTGCACTACAGCCTGGATGACAGCATGAGACCCTGTCTCAAAAAAAGAAAAGATTTTTGTCCTTATCACATATTTGGGCAATGTTCCCCATTACCCTATCAAAAAATCTTAATTAAAATTTTTGAATTATTATGCCTATAAGCCAAGTCTCTGATAGTTCAAAATAACAAAATGAGTGTTTCAGTGCCTAAACAAGAAGATCTACTGTTACCAAAAGAGGGAAAGTGAAGAATTGGGATGAAACCAGTTCAGGGGAAAAAGAGAAATCACATCAACTTGGCAAATGAATTGTTTCTAGATAATGTATTTATAGCAGCTCTTCAAATTCCAGGTGATCTTAGTTCCTTTCCAAAACAATACACTCTTTCAAAACTCTATTTTAAAAGGAAAAATAAGATCACGTTGCCAAATGTAGACTACATCATTACCCTTTTACTGTCATTGCTTCTTAATTTCTTTACATGTTCTCTGGAAAGAGAAAATATGTGGAAAGAGAGATATAAACATATAGATTACACTCTCCTTTTTTTGAAGCCAATTTTATTTCAATCTTAATAGTCATATTGAAGCACATGGTTACTCTGCAAATGATCCAAGTAAAATATATGTTTTAAGATCTTTACTAACGTGTTGACAATATATACCAATAAAACAGTTTTATAAAAAGAAGCCCAGTAATGGGCAAATGTAAGTGTATTTTAATTTGTATCAAAAACTAAAATAATAAACTTGACTGTTTACAACATTTTAAATTGAAATGTGTACCACGTAGTTATTTGCCAACCCTCATTATGAGAGTCGGAAGATGGAAAATATGTTCCTTTCATTCCATTTGCCTTTAGTTCCATTTTAGAGACATACAGGAAAATTAAAAAAGAAAAATAGTCACCAAGCTTACAGTTTAAGAAAAATAAGTTTAAAGAAAATCTAGGTGGATCTAGAAATGAACGTGCACGGCCAGGTACGGTGGCTCACACCTGTAATCCCAGCACTTTGGGAGGTCGAGGCAGGTGGATCACCTGAGCCCAGGAGTTGGAGACTAGCCTGGCCAACATGGTGAAGCCCCGTTTCTACTAAAAATACAAAAATTAACTGGGCATGGTGGCACGCACCTATAATCTCAGCTACTTTGGGAGGCTGAGGCGAGAGAATCTCTTGAACCTTGCAGTGGAGGCTGCAGTGAGCCAAGATCATGCCATTGCTCTCCAGCCTGGGTGAAGAGTGAGACTCCATCACAAAAAATAAAAAATTAAAAAAAAGAGAGAGAGAAAGAAATGAATATTTCTAGAACTAACACGAGGCAGAGGTACACAGAAGTAGGATGGATAGAAACATTTGGAAAGCATGGTTTTACCTGCCTCTGTCCAGCTCTCCAACCATACTTAGACTTGGTCTCTCTCCGAGCCTTGAAGATCTTGAGCCTCTTAACTTCATACAACAAACTAGAGTTCAAGTACTTCATTGTTAAAATCTAGACGATCATATGACTCTGATTATAACCCTTATTTTCCTGGCTTTTAAAGCCGGTGAATTATTTATATAATAGTTAAAAACAGAAAAATCTCTCTGGAGTTTACTCAGTGAACAACCACCAAGAATAATACCAAAGGAAAAACAATTCTAGTTAGGAGAAGAATGAAAAGGGGTTTCAATGTCATGAATGTGTTGAATTTATATATACATGTATGCTTTAGGTTTATGTATGATATTAAACCATCTTCTCTGCCAGACACACATCTGCAAGAACTTTTGAACATGTGATGAGATCTCACAATCATGAGAATGGCATTTTAGGTGTGCTGTCTTTTAGGGTGAATGCACTACAGTTTTACTCAGTCTGTTCATGTGTTTAATTGCCTTCTGTTATTATTTTTTATGCAAGAAATCTAGCCAGAGACCAGGGAATCAAAACAATTATGTTTGGCTTGTGTTCCTTCAAATGAGAACAGATCCTACCAACTGCAGCAAAGTTCACCCTTAACCCGAGTGCCTCATCCACACCTGTGCTTTCAATAATCTGTCTCAGATCATCTACTCAGGCAGAATGGAGGGATTAGGGCATTGTTCAGGTAAATCGAGCCCCCAAAAATCACTTGAAGGAAAAAATATATTTTCTAAAGTACAATATGGTTACTAATTTACACCAATTGGTTTCAAATATGCATTTTATTCACCAGATAAGCAATTGCTCAACACTTTCTCTTAGCTAGGTAGTTAATATTCATGTAATAATGTGTATATGATACTAGTTATAGATATAAAAACAGTGGTCAGAGGCCAGGCGCGATGGCTCACGCCTGTAATCCCAGCACTTTGGGAGGCTGAGGCAGGCGGATCACGAGGTCAAGAGATCAAGACCATCCTGGCCAACATGGTGAAACCCCATCTCTACTAAAAATACAAAAGTTAGCTGGGCGTGGTGGTGGGTGCCTGTAGTCCCAGCTACTCGGGAGGCTGAGGCAGGAGAATCGCTCGAACCCAGGAAGTGGAGGTTGCAGTGAACCGAGATCATGCCACTGCACTTCAGCCTGGCAACAGAGTGAGACACCATCTAAAAAAAAAAAAAAAAAAAAAAGCAGTGGTCAGAACTACATGGAAAATATTGAAACGCATTGAACTGAGTCTTAACGTTTGGAGAATCATTGTAATATTTGAGCATTTGAGCAGCAAGACCGCTATTTTCATATGACCACTGACTAGTATGGAGATGGGGCCGGGCGCTGTGGCTCATGCCTGTCATTCCAGCACTTTTGGAGGCCAAGGCAGGTGGACTGCTTGAGGCCGGGAGTTCAAGAACGGCCTGAGAAACATTGCAAGACCCCATCTCTACCAAAAAAAAAAAAAAAAAGAAAAAGAAAAAAAAGAAAAACAAAACAAAACAAAATTGAATGGAAATGACAATACAATTCAGCAAACTTATAAAATGAACATTTTTGTCTTTCCAATATTATCATGTTCACAAAGATGCAGCCATGGGGGGAAAACTAGAATGGAGGCCATTTCCCCCAAATCCTTGATAAGACATTGTCTTCTCTTCCTGCAGTTTTTAAGCTCTGATTGTTCTAAAGCATTGTTGGCTTCTCTTACACCTGTCCGCATTAGGTCCCCTCTGTGATTGGCTCAACAAGCTGTCCGGACCAGCTTACCCAGAACTCCAGGAGAGAGATGCCAGACCAGTTTGGCAAATGCATGCAGCTCCTCCTGAGCCAGAGTTCCTTCTCTGCGGTGGTGCTGGCTTTATTCTTGTTTTTCTCACTGTTTTTCCTCTAAGTACGTTTATTTCTAAAATATCACTTGTATTAATATATTTTAATGTCAGTTTTCCCCTTGTTATTTAACTGTTTTCTATCATCAGTTCCTAAATTCATTTATTTCACATAATCATTAAATTTTATCTTCTTCTAAAAAAGCATCTACTTGGGATTATATTACATTAAACTTTTTTCCTTATCTTTTAGTTAATTTACTTTCCCACTTTCCAGCACATTTTTCTGTTTAATAGCGTCTTAGCTACAGTTTTCGGTTCAGTTCATCCATTAACTATCATCCCACTTTCCACAGTGTATTCTCACTTTTCATGTGTATCTTTAGTCCCTGGAAAAAAGAAAGTACATTTGCAGTTTTAACCTAGAGGTTAAAAAACTCACATAACTTGGGTAACTCAATTCTCAACACTTTGTGGGCAATTTTGGAAATAGGAATGAATTACAATGACCTTTTTTTTTTTTTTAGAATGGTTTGAGTTATCTTGATCTTTGTACCTATCAACAGATAGTCAAGTTTCTTGTATAAACTTGGACTTGGGAATTGGAATTCAGCATCAAAACTACCTTAAAGTGGATGAATATGGAAAGAGAATATAGGAAAAAGTAGAAGGGAAAATCAGCTTAAGAGGAGAAGACCAGAGAACTTTTTTTTTTTTTTTTTTTTTTTTGAGACGGAGTCTTGCTCTGTCACCCAGGCTGGAGTGCAGTGGCACAATCTCGGCTCACCGCAAGCTCCGCCTCCCAGGTTCACGCCATTCTCCTGCCTCAGCCTCCCGAGTAGCTGGGACTACAGGCACCCACCACCAGGCCTGGCTAATTTTTTTTGGATTTTTAGTAGAGACGGGGTTTCACCGTGTTCGCCAGGATGGTCTCGATCTCCTGACCTCGTGATCCGCCTGCCTCGGCCTCCCAAAGTTCTGGGATTACAGGCGTGAGCCACAGTGCTCAGCCATTTTTTTTTTTTAAATAAAACTTTCAGAACCAATAATCTACTTATCTGATATTTTATCCTTATTTTATTATGATTTTAATTTTAATAGTTTTGGGGGAACAGGTGGTGTTTGGTTGTGTGGAAAAGTTCTTTAGTGGTGATTTCTGAGATTTTGTTGAACCCATCACCCGAACAGTGTACACTGGACCCAGTGTGTAGTCCTTCATCCCTCACCTGCTCCCACCCTTCCCTCCAAGTCTTCAAAGTCCATTATGTCATTCTATGCCTTTGCATTCTCATAGCTTAGCTCCCGCTTAGAAGTGAGAACATAGGATGCTTGGCTTTCCCTTCCTAAGCTACTTCACTTTTAATAATAGTATCTAACTCCATCCAGGTTGCTGCAAATGCCACTATTTTGTTCTTTTTAATGGCTGAGTAGTATTCCATGGTATATATATATATATACCACATTTTCATTTTTTGTTTTGTTTTGTTTGTTTTTTTGAGATGGAGTCTTCCCACAAGCAGTGTAACAGTGTTTCCTTTTCACTACATCCATGCCAACATCTGCTATTTTTAAATTTTTTAATTATGGCCATTCTTGCAGGAGTAAGGTGGTATCTCACTGTGATTTTGATTTGCATTTCCCTGATAATTAATTATGTTATTTTTTCATGTTAGCCATTTGTATATCTTCTTTTGAGTATTGCCTACTCATGTACTTTGCCCATTTTTTGATGGGACTATTCGTTTTTTTTTTCTTCCTGATTTGTTTGAGTTCCTTGTAAATTCTGGATATTAGTCCTTTGTCAGATGCATAGTCTGTGAGTATCCTCTCCCACTCTGTGGGTTGTCTATTTACTCTGCTGATTATTTCTTTTGCTTTAGATCCCGTCTACTTATCTTTGCTTTTGTTGCATTCGCTTTTGGATACTTAATCATAAACTCTTTGGCTAAGCCAATGTCAAGAAGAGTTTTCCTGATGCTATCTTTTATAATTTGTATGGTTTCAGGTCTTAGATTTAAGTCTTTGATCCATCTTGAGGTGATTTTCATATAAGGTGAGAGATGAGGATCCAGCTTCATTCTTCTCCATGTGGCTTGCCAATTGTCCCAGTGCCATGTGTTGAATAGCATGTCCTTCCCCACTTTTATGTTTTTGTTTGCCTTGTCAATGATCAGTTGGCTGTAATTGACAGCCAAAAGACTCTATTTCTGGGTTCACTATTCTGTCATTGGTTTACATGCCTATTTTCACACCAGTACCCATGTACTGTTTTGGTAACTTTAGTCTTGTGGTATAGTTTGAAGTTAGGTAATGTGATGCCTTCAGATTTGTTCTTTTTGCTTAGTCTTGCTTTGGCTACGAGGGGTCTTTTTTTGTTCCATCTGAATTTTAGGATTGTTTATTCTAGTTTTGTGAAGAATGATGATGGTATTTTGATGAGAATTGCATTTAATTTGTACATTGCTTTTGGCAGTATGGTCATTTTCACAATATTGATTCTATCCATCCATGAGTATGTGATGTGTTTTCATTTGTGCTGTCTATGATGTCTATGATTTTAACAGTATTTTGCAGTTTTCCTTGTAGAGAACTTTCACCTCCTTGGTTACCTATATTCTTAGGTATTATATTGTATTATCTTTAATGAAGTGTCTATTGATTGCATATATTCTGTTGGCTGCCTGCGTTGCATCTGTGGTTTAGTTCCTGAGGGAAACTTTTCTGGACTGGGAAGTGGTCAACTTGCAGGTTGGTTAAAAAAAAAAAAAAAAAAAATACCAACAACAGTATAGGTTTGAAAAAGGAAAGTTTATTAGAAAGAAAGAACAGAAGAGTGCACTCTTCTGCAGCTGGGGAGCCTCAGCAAGAGGAGTGAGCACCCCGCAGTGGACTTTTCCTTAGGAGCATTTATGGACCTTAAGGCCAGAGCTTAAGGGTAATTCAAACCATATTAGCCACACAGGTCATGATAAATGATTACATTTGTAGACATTTTAGTGTCTTAATGTCAACAAGGGTTGCACAATGAGTTTCAGCATGGAATTCGGAGATTTACAGAAATTCTAGTTACTTATACATTTTTGGGAGGAAAGAAATTTGGAACCAAATGCCTGCTTTAGATAATAGGGAAATCTGAGGCCAGGTATGGTGGCTCATGCCTGTAATCCTAGCACTTTGGGAAGCTGAGGCGAATGGATCACCTGAGGTCAGGAGTTCAAGACCAGCCTAGCCAACATGGTGAAACTCCATCTCTATTAAAAATACAAAAATTAGCTGGGCATGGTGGCAGGTGCCTGTAATCCTAGCTACTTGTGAGGCTGAGGCAGGAGAATCGCTTGAACCCAGGAGGCAGAGGTTGCAGTGAGCCAAGATCGCGCCATTGCACTCCAGCCTGGGTGACAAGAGTGAAACTCCATCAGAAGAAGAAGAAGGAGAAGGAGAAGGAGAAGCAGAAGGAGAAAGAGAAGAAGAAGAAGAAAGTCTGATTACTTCTAATTTCACCACATAAGGAGTTTTGCCTCCAGATGCCCTGGGTTTTTTGTTTGCATGTTTGTTCGTTTGTTTTTGAGACGGAGTCTCCCTCTGTTGCCCAGACTGGAGTGCAGTGGTGCGATTTTGGCTCACTGCAGCCTCTGCTTTCCGGGTTCAAGTGATTCTCATGCCTCAGCCTCCAGAGGAGCTGGGACTAAGGCATGTGCCATCACACCCAGCTAATTTTTGCATTCTTAGTAGAGACAGGGTTTCACCATGTTGGCCAGGCTGATCTTGAACTCCTGGTGCCTCGGCCTCCCAAAGTGCTGGGATTACAGCTGTGAGCCACATGCCTGGCCCAGGTGGCATGTTTGATGGTCACCAGGTGGTCTTTGCTCACTTCTGAACTTCTCAATAAGTAGTTTTTGTCTCCAGGGCCTGTTCAATGGTCACCAGGTGATTTTCGCTCTCCTTACTCCCCAAGTTGTCATTAAGAGTCCTCTCTTCAAGGTGGCCTCTTTACTTCTTAAATACCCAAGTGCTTCCCAAATGGGGCAGGAAAAAACAATAATAAATCAATCAATAAATACTCAGGTGCCTCTGAAAGTATTTTTGCTTTCTAGAAAAGAAAACAAAGGTTCCAGGCTCATCTCAATTTTTCCCGCCCCAAGACATAGGATCAGATTTTTTGAAAAGCTCTTGTTTATTTTAACTGAGAACAATACTGGAGAAAAAAGAAAAAAATCAAATTGGGCACTGGAGTATATGAAATTGTTTTACACAACTGTTGGAAGGAGGCAGAATGACATCAGAGAAGATACCACTCATTACTGCAGTAACAGCAATAACGTCCTAAAAAGAATGATTTCACATTAATGTTTTCAGTTTATCTCTTAACTCCTTTTGTCTTGCTGTATTAAAAGAAGTTATTTTCCTACTTTCTATTTTACACTAATTTAACACGCTATATTATAGACTGTCATACTGAACCATGTGTCTTAATTATTGTGTTACACCCTAAAACTTCTTAAAATTCTTCTAAAAATTCCTAGAATTCAAATTTTTTAAAATCCTCAACCCAGGTATTCTGGAATTGCCTCCAACATATGCCAGTTCAGGGGGCTCTCCCTGGCCCCTTATCAGCATCACAGAAATTCCATCTATCTTGAAAAGATAAACAAACCCGTCCTCCCTCAGGAACACAACCACAAATCCAACCCAGCCTGATAAGCAGAATCTCTCAATGGACACTTAAAGAAGATACTAACATCCAATGGGCAAATCATTGGTTCTCCAAGTTCGTTCGTTCGCTTTTATTTCGTTTTGTTTTGTTTTGTTTTGTTTTGTTTTGAGGTGGAGTCTCTCTCAGTCGCCCAGGCTGGAGTGCAGTGGCACAATCTCAGTTCACTGCAAGCTCTGCCTCCCGGGTTCACGCCATTCTCCTGCCTCAGCCTCCCGAGTAGCTGGGACTACAGGCGCCCGTCACCACGCCTGGCTAATTTTTTGTATTTTTAGTAGAGATGGGGTTTCACCGTGTTAGCCGGGATGGTCTCGATATCCTGACCTCGTGATCCGCCCGCCTCGGCCTCCCAAAGTGCTGGGATTACAGACGTGAGCCACCGCTACCGGCTCATTCGTTTTTTTTAACAATGCTTTTCTAGTCTTCTCCTTTCGAGTTGATTTTTCCTCTTTTTATAATGCTTGTGCCAAACAAACAATATGCTTGTTTGTTTGCATATTCATTTATTTTAAGGCTGTCTAGGACTGAATTCCAATTTCAGAAGTCTTTGGATAACGAACTATTGTCTCTTTTTTGCCCAAACCCAATTATCCAAACCAGGCAAACTAATCTGAAAATAAAACTAAATTATAGCCAAAATCATTAGAAAACTTCATTAAATGGAATAGTGAGATAATTCTATTCCTAGAAAGTTTACTTGGAATAATTGTTTTATTTTTGTTGACTGCGCTGTACTCCATAGAATCACTTCATAAGAGACAAAAGTTAATCGAATTATATCATACTTCCATATTCAAATTACTGCCAGTTATTCCCCTGATAGCATTAAACGCCATTCCCAGACACCTTGGCCCATCTACAGAGACTTATAGTCCAAGATTTTTTTTTTTTAAACTCAGCAAATTATAGCTACAGAAAATTTTAGGGGAACTTATCCAGATTCTTGATGGATTAAAACACCCCATGGCTATACACCAATACAGCAGTCTGTGATAATTGCCCAGTTGCCACAGGGATAAAACACAGATTTGTCTACAAAGACCCTAGCCCCATCCCCAAGAATTCGATTATATTAAAATTTTTTAAAAGAAAAAGTAAAAAAGAAGAAAATATTATTTCCATTTCAATTGGATGCATAGATAGGGAAATCTCTCAGCTAAAGAAATATACACAGTGACTCACACCTATAATCCCAGTACTTTGGGAGGTGGAGGTGGGTGGATTACTTGAGGCCAGGAGTTCAAGACCAGCTTGGAAAACCCCATCTCCACTAAAAATACAAAAATTTAGCCAGGTGTTTTGTCAAATGCTCTAGTCCCAGCTACTCATGAGGCTGAGATAGGATTGCTTGAGCCCATAAGCTCGAGGGTGGGGTGAGCCAAAATCACACCACTGTACTTCAGCCTGGGTGACAGAGTAAGACCCTGTCTCAAAAAAAGAAAAGAAAAGAAAAGAAAAGAAAGGAGAGAAAGAGAGAAAGATGCTCATCTTGAGTTTTAGTGTACCATACGTGTCAAACACCTTTTTGATGATGGAAGGATAGAGGTTTACTCCTTTGTAACCAAATGGAAGAAAGAAAAATTGAAGGTCCATATAGGCATGTGTATAGTTTTGTGTTAGGAAAATGAGGAAGTTGAAATTTGATGGTTTCTGTTTTCTCATGAATTATGATTTGCCTTGGGTTGTCTAGAGAGATAATCATAAAAGGGTTGTCTCTCTTTTTCTAATAATTTTACCTCACTTATTCTGCTGTCTTATTGAATTGGCTAGAATATCCAGTAAAATGTTGAATAGTACTACTTATTATGCAGGTTCATTTTGGTTCTTGGCTTTAGCTAGAATACTTCTACTATTTTATTATTAAGTATGGCACTGGCTATGGTTTTCTGGTATATTCTCTTTATCAAACTAAGAAGTTTTCTTCTATTCCCAGGATACTAAATTTTTGTTTTAGTTCTTGCTTTAAAATAGAGAATGTGTGTTACATTTTATCAAATGTTTTTTTGTCATTTAAGAACATATGTTTTTCTCTCTAATCTCTTTATATAATGGACATTTTTACATTAAAATGCCAATACCATTTCATACAATTCAACAAATATTTTTTGAGTATTTTCCGTGGGCCAGCTCCTAATTTAGACACTGGATATTCAGTGGTGAACAAAACATATATATGTGTGTGTGTATACATACACACACACACGCGCACACATATACACACATACATATATACAAACATATATATATTTGTTTTGTTTTTGCCTTGTTTTGTTTTGTTTTTGAGGTGGAGTCTCGTTCTGTTGCCCAGGCTACAGTGCAGTGGTGTGATCTTGGCTCACTGCAACCTCCACCTCCCGGGTTCAAGCGATTCTCCTGCCTCAGCCTTCTGAGTAGTCGGGATTACTGGCAGCAACCATCATGCCTGGCTAATTTTTGTATTTTTAGTAGAGAAGGGGTTTTGCCATGTTGACCATTCTCATCTTGAACTCCTGACTTCAAGTGATCTGCCCACCTTGGCCTCCCAAAGTGCTGGGATTACAGGTGTAAGCCACCATGACTGGCCCAAAGTATATTTATTTTTAAAATCCCTGCCATCACCAAGTTTATATTCTACTGCATGCATCTAACCTAGCATTTTTGCCTCTAGGAATTTGTTCTACAGATCTATGCTTAAATGTACATAGGAACAAGGGTATTGGCTGGAGCAGTTTTCTACATTGAAGAGCAACAATAATAGGCAAGTGATAAAGGAATGATGGCATATTGGTATGTAGAACTATGCGGCCATTCAAAGATTCAGATAGACACATGTATTTTCACATAAAAAGTTCTATAAGATACATTATTTTTTTAAAAGCACACATCATAGATCCATAGAAGATGTATATGCTCATAACACAGATTTATAGAAAACAAAGTGAAGGTTATGAATCAAACTGTAACAGTGGTGGTTACCTCTGGTAAGGGAATTAGGAATGGGAGTAGAGCGAATAGAAACCGTAATGTTACTCTATAAATTTTTCTGTTGTTTGAACCATTTGCAATGAGAATTTATTTGTGTATCATTTGTGTAATTTTTAAAAGACAGAAAGAAAAAAATAGCATGGAACTGCTGTGAAACCAGCAAAATTTTGACAGATGGTCTGTCAGAACTAACAAGAAAAAATGCAAGCATTGGGAAAATAACAGAGAAAAAAATATCAGATCAATATCCTCAGTTAATTAAAACTAAGAGAGAAAAGCAAGAGAGAGGTAGAAAAACAATCTAAAAAAATGAGAATTTAAAACCAAAGCAGGAGATGAGAGAGACCTTGAGGAGCCATTAACTGTGACCACAGCCCATTACATCTATGATTTACGAAGATTATTTTATCAAAATCAGAGCATCACGAGTCTTCCAGCTTTATTTCAGAGAGGCTGGAAGGCATCGTTTCATTTCAGCACCCAAGAGGAAACGATCAAGAGCCAAGAAAGATTTAAATATCTTCAGAGACAAGAGTTTTGCTTGCCAACTTTTAAGGAGCCAAGATTGTCATGATGAACCAAGACGCTGAGCAGAGAACAGATTCTCAAGTAAACGGCAGGGACCAAGCAGAATGACATCTCCAAGTCTGATGTTTTTTATTCAAGAGTCTTGTCTTTTTTCTTATTAAAAAAACTGTAGGCCGAGCATGGTGGCTCACGCCTGTAATCCCAGCACTTTGGGAGACTGAGGCGGACAGATCACAAGGTCAGGAGTTCGAGACCAGCCGGACCAACATGGTGAAACCCCATCTCGATTAAAATACAAAAATTAGCGAGCTGTGGTGGTGGGCGTCTCTAATCCCAGCTACTTACTCGGGAGGCTGAGGCAGGAGAATTGCTTGAATCTGGGAGGCGGGGTTGCAGTGAGCCGAGAGCATGCCACTGCACTGCAGCCTGGGCATCAGAGTAAGACTCCATCTCAAAAAAAAAAAAAGTAAATTTTTTTTAAAATTCAGTTCATGCTGCTCCAGACAAAATCATATTGCACCCAGCAGCTTTCTGAATATTCGGCTGTCCATTTCACTGACCATCCTTAATTTTGCCTATTGCTCAGTGGTTTATAAAACACTTTCTCACACATTATCTCAGGCTGTTCTCACAACAACAAACCTGGTCCTGGTACCATCGATCTTATTTTATAAGTGACGAATCCAAGCTCAGAGAAGTTGCTTCAACAAGGTCACACAAGTGAATGGCATAGCTGGGATGTAAATCTATGTCTGCTGATTCACATGCTCCTCATCAAAATAATTGCCCAGGCAGACAGAATTAACATATTTGACTTTTCCTTGGATAACCTTTGTGTGTTGGTGCAAGAGAAGGCAAGTAGGAAGTTTTGCATGGAGCAGAAGACCTGGGATAGAAAATAAGCTCGGGGAAGCATGTAAAAAGGAAGTTAATGAGCAGTCTTAATGTAGTTAGAAGGTTTTTTATCTGTTATGATTAGGCATACAAAATGCCACTATGGAGCTCTGCAAAGGGAAATGTCATGATGAAAACTGTGTTTAAGAGAAATTATTTGAAGAATTCAGCATAAAAGGAAATGAAAAAAAATGGTGTGTTAGAAATAAGGAGTCTAGGGTCATACATCAAAAAAATGATGAGATTGGAGACATCAAGCACAGGAAGATTCTCAAGGCCCAGGAAAAAAGAACCATTCAAGCTGTGAATGAAGAATGAGTCAAAAGAGGCCAGGCATGGTGGCTTACACCTGTGATCCCAGCACTTTGGAAGGCCGAGGCGGGTGGATCACTTGAGGTCAGGAGTTTGAGACCAGTCTGTCCACCATAGTGAAACCCCCGACTCTACTAAAAATACAAAAAATTAGCCAGGCGTGGTGGCAGGCACCTGTAATCCCAGCTACTTGGGAAGCTGAGGCAGGAGAATCACTTGAACCCAGGAGACTGAGGTTGCAGTGAGCTGAGATCGCGCCTTTGCACTCCAGCCTGGGCAACAGAGTGAGACGCAGTCTCAAAAAA
>NW_012108808.1:362404-371988 GCF_000951045.1 Mandrillus leucophaeus | reverse complement strand
CTTGAACCCAGGAGGCGGAGGCCGCAGGGAGCCGAGATCGTGCCACCTCACTCCAGCCTGGGCAACAGAGAAAGACGCAGTCTCAAAAAAAAAAAAAAAAAAAGGCAAAAATAAAACAAGAATGAGTCAAAAGACATACAGGAAGGCTTTATATCAAGTACACCAAACTGACAGTGATGCTAGTAACTGGTGGAGATGTTGAGAGGGTGACTAGAGATGACGCAGCCAGTGGCTGATAAGTAAAGCTTCAGGTGTCGGTAATCAAGTGAGACTCTCATAAGGAATTGGTGGCACAAATCTGGAGAAAACTGAGAAATGAGTGCTAGACCTTTATATCTGAAAGTCCTTTATTTAGGTGATCATTAGAGAATAGAGGGTTGAAAGAGATGAGAAAACAGAGAATAGAGAGTAGATTTTGTGTAAGAAAAGAGGTCTGGACATGTCTACCCAGATGCAGCCAGAAGTGAACCTCTGGCTAGGCAGGAGGGATCAATCAGATGGCAAAATTTCAGCAAACAGAGCATCAGTCAAAGCAGGAGGGTGAAATAGGGATCATTAATCTACCCAATAAGTTCTGCAAGTCTACAAACACAGTTTCATGAACCATGGTCAACTCTGGTATCACAGCAGAGCTTGTAATCAAACAAATATCCTATTTGTTTTTGCTACCTTCTTATTCAGTGGAGGCAATCCTACACTTAAAACTACTTATTATGCCAGGCATGGGGGCTCATGCCTGTAATCCCAACGCTTTGGGAGGCTGAGGTGGATGGATCACCCTGAGGTCACGAGTTCAAGACCAACCTGGCCAACATGGCAAAACCCTGTCTCTACTAAAAATACAAAAATTAGCCAGGTGTAGTGGCACACACCTGTGATCCCAGCTACTCGGGAGGCTGAGGCAGGAGAATCACTTGAACCCAGGAGGCAGAGGTTGCAGTGAGTGGAGGTCATGCAACTGCACTCCACCCTGGGCGAAAGAGCAAGATTCCATCTCAAAAAAAAGAAAATAAATAAAAAATAAAATAAACCCTACTTCTTATAAGTCAAGTGCAGTAGCTCACACCTGTACTCATAGCACTTTGGGAGGTGGAGGCGGGAGGAACGCTTGAGGCCAGGAGTTTAAGACAAGCCTGGGCAACATGGCAAGACCCTGTCACTACAAAAATAAAAAATTAGCCAAGTGTGGTGGTGCATGCCTGTAGTCCCAGCTACTCGGGAGGCTGAGGTAGGAGGATCACTTGAGTCCAGGAGATTGCAGCTGCAGTGAGCCATGACTGCACCACTGCACTCAGCCTGGGTGAGACAGTGAGACCCAGTCTCAAAAAATATGTATATTATTCATTATGACTATAAAGTGGTCACTGGAGAAAGGCAGGGTGTTGGAATAACTCATTCTGAAGGTGATTATGAAAGGGACCAAAGCCAAAGACCACATTTAAGAGATAGCTCACTATTAAAGAACAGAAGCAAATTTTAGTGAAGAAGAAAGAGAGAGGAAGAGAAAGGTAGAAGGAAAATAAAAAATAACAGCATGCTAGAGCTCAGGTTAAGGTAAAGTGAAAAGATAAAAATGTTATTAAAGGTAGCTAAAAGATCAACAAGGATGAGAACACATCAAAAAATGAGTTAAATTATTTAATACTCAGGAAATCACTGGTTATGAGAAAGGGTAACATTAGTGAAGATGTAAAGATAAATGCCAAGTTGCTGGGAAGAAAATGTGGTTGATGCTGCTCAAAGAAATCAGAGATGACACACACAAAAAAATGAAAAAAAATCCCATCATCATGGATAGAAAAAAATCAACATCATTAAAATGGCCATACTGCCAAAAACAATTTTTGGGTTCAAAGCTATTCCTATTAAACCACCATTAAGATTCTTCGCAGAGCTAGAAAAAAAAATTAAATTCATATGGAACCAAAAAAGTGCCTGAATAGCCAAGACAATCCTAAGCAAAAAGAACAAAGGTGAAGTCATCATGCTACCCAAGTTCAAGTTACTGCTATACGGCAACAGTAATCAAAACAGCATGGTACTGGTACAAAAATAGACACATACACCAGTGGAACAGAATATAGAACCCAGAAATAAGACTGCACACCTACAACTATCTGATCTTCAACAAACCTGTCAAAAACAAGCAATGGGGAAAGGATTCCCTATTCAATAAATTATGCTGGGATAACTGCTAGCCATATGCAGAAGATTGAAACTGGACCCCTTCCTTACACCATATGCAAAAGTTAACTCAAGATGGATTAAAGAATTAAATGTTAAACCCAAAATCATTAAAACTCTGAAAGACAACCTAGGCAGTACCATTCAGGACATAGGCATGAGCAAAGATTTCATGACGAAGACACCGAAAGCAATTGCAACGAAAGCAAAAACTGACACATGGGATCCAATTAAACTAAAGAGTTGCTGTACGGTAAAAGAAACTATCAACAGAGTAAACAGACAACCTACAGAATGGGAGAAAATTTTTGCAAACTGTGCATCTGACAAAGGTCTAATATCCAGGATCTATAAGGAATTTAAACAATTTTACAAGAATAAAACAAACAACTCCATTAAAAAGTGGGCAAAGGGCATGAACAGACACTTTTCAAAAGAAGACATACATGTGGCCAACAAACATATGAAAAAATGCTCAACATTACTGATCATTAGAGAAATGCAAATTAAAACCACAATGAGATACCATCTCGTACCAGTCAGAATGGCTATTATTAAAAAGTCAAAAAATAACAGATGCTGGTGAGGTTGTGGAGAAAAATGAATGCTTTTACACTGTTGGTGGGAGCGTAAATTAGTTCAACCTTTGTGGAAGACAGTGCGGCAATTCCTCAAAGACCTAAAGACAGAAATACCATTCAACTCAGCAATCCCATTACTGGGTATATACCCACAGGAATATAAATCATTCTATTATAAAGACACATGCATGTGTATGTCCATTGCAGCAGTATTCACAATAGCAAAGTCATGGAATCAACCTAAATGCTCATCAATGATAGACTGGATAAAGAAAATGTGGTACATATACACCATGGAATACTATGCAGCCATAAAAAAGAATGAGATCATGTCCTTTGCAGGGGCATGGATGGAGCTGGAGGCCATTATCCTTAGCAAACTAACACAGGAACAGAAAACCAAATACTGCATGTTCTCATTTATAAGTGGGAGCTAAATGATGAGAACACATGATTACATAGAGGGGAATAACACTCACTGTGGCCTATCAGAAGGTGTAGGGTGGGAGGAGGGAGAGAATCTGGAAAAATAACTGATGGGTACTAGGCTTAATACCTGAGTGATGGAGTAATTTGTATAGCAAACCCCCATGACACAAAATTACCTATGTAACAAACCTGCACATGCACCCACGAACTTAAAATAAAAGTTAATAAAAAAGGAAAGGTGGTTGATAAGGCTATTGGGATGGCCATAGAGAAGAGTAACCCTGCAAGGTAGTAAAATTATAGATTGACAACTGTTACAGAAAGAAGACTAAATTTAATTGAAGAAATACCTAATGACTATTTACTATGTGTATAGCACCATGTTAGGTGCAAAAAATAAAATAAAATAGAAGTTTTAAGAAAAGAAACAGCCAGCCATGGTGGTGCACAACTGGAATCCCAGTTACTTGGAGGCTGAGGCAGGAGGATTGCTTTAAGCCCAAGAGTTTGAGACAAGCCTGGGCAGTAGAGCAAGACCCTATGTCTAAAAAAATAAGAAAAGAAAAGAAACAGACCAGGTGCAGTGGCTCACACCTATAATCCCAGAACTCTGGGAGGTTGAGGCAGGTGGATCACTTGAGGTCAGGAGTTCGAGACCAGCCTGGCCAACATGGTGAAACCCCATTTCTACTAAAAATACAAAAATTAGCCAGGCGTGGTGGCGGGCACCTGTAATCCCAGCTACTTGGGAGGCTAAGGTAGAAGAATCACTTGAACCCAGGAGGCAGAGGTTGCAGTGAACCGAGATTGTGCTATTGCACTCCAGCTTGGGGGACAAGAGTGAAACTCCATCTCAAAAAAAAGAAAAGAAAATAAAAGAAATAGTCAAAGGAAAGTAAGAAAGGGTAGGGAAGAGGACATGAGCAAGACAGTCCCCATAAGGCTGACAGAAAGAACCCAGAAGGAGTGACAAGTGGTCAGCTAGCTGCTCAGGTATGGTGGAGGCAAGGTAGATGGCAAACTAAGAAACGACCAGTAGGAGCAGAGATAAATTAGGCCTTAAAAGGGGACCAGTAATTACTAATCAAGTACAAAATTGGCAACTCAGATCAAATTATTTACCAATGTGTGGGTGGGGCTTCAGGGAAAAGGGATCATATACGAGGGTCTACACAAAGAAAGTGCAAGAAGTGGTCAAATGCTAGAGGCAGATCAGCCCACATATAGGAGCATGTTGCTTTTGAAGTTAAAACAGATCTGAATTTGAAATATGGTCCTGTCACCCTTTAGTTGTGTGATGTTGGAGAAGTTACTCAACTTTTTGGAGCTCCAGTTTTCTCTCCTATAAATAGCAACCTCATAGTGTTATTCTAAAAATTGTATGAAATAATGCCTGTAAAAGCAAGTGTCTCACATTCAGTTGGTACTTAATAAATAGCCAATATTATTAATATGAAGTTTTATTTATTTATAAATAAATTATTTATCTGAGACAGAGTCTTACTCTGTCACCCAGGCTGGAGCACAGGGGTTGATCTCGGCTGACTGCAACCTCTGCCTACCAGGTTCAAGAGATTTTCGTGCCTCAGCCTCCCAAGTAGCTGAGAAAACAGGCATGTGCCACCATGTGCAGCTAATTTCTTCTGTATTTTTAGTAGAGATGGGGTTTTGCCACGTTGTCCGGGCTGGTCTCGAACCCCTGACGTCAAGTGATCTGCCCGTCTTGGCCTCCCAAAGTGCTGGGATTGCAGGCATGAGCCACAGCGCTAGGCAGACACTTTTAAATTTTTTATTGGCCATTTGTTTTTCATGGAAAAAATCTTAACACTTCTTAAGGTAAAATATGACAAACACAGGAACCTATTTTTAAGTACCGTTACTAGAACCCCAGAAATAATGCTTCCTGCAAGAGATGGCTTTGTCCTGTTTTCTTTTAAGCTTATGGCTGGGTAATGGAGGCATTTGGCTTCAACTCCCAATCGCTCTTCATTATTTAAATGATGGGATGGAAAACTCTAGCGGACATCTGAGACTGTCAGTAACAGAGCTTTTGTTATCTTCTCCTGATTGCTATTTCCTAGTTAGTTTTCCTCACAGTTCATCCAAAGGCTAGCTTGAATAGACTTTATATTATATACCTTTCTACCATGTGTGATTAAGTTCCATTTCTTTCTTCAAGTTTGAAAGAAAATACTGGATATGAGAAATGTAGACGGGAGTTAATTTCTAAACAACGTAGCTGGTACTTTTCTTTTTTTTTTCCACTCCTCCCCCCCCCCGGCTAGTGGTAGTTAGAGCAGAGAACTGTAGGAATTTCAAACAGTAACAATATTGTTTAGATGAATAAGACCACAAAGATCAAAGGTGATTATAGTGAAAATCTATTTGATTGCCCAAATCTCTCTTTCTCTGGGAACTCTTTCCCACTCTTACCCTTGAAGTCTATCTAAAGAATTAGCAATGGATTGGTCCTACCATGGACAACTGTCTCCAAGTGGATCAATCCCAGTCCTTGAGAAATGGAAAATGTTCTCGCTAGGTGGCTGAAACTGTAAGCTAGTAAAAATTTAGGAAGTTTTGGCAGTCAAGTTTTCTGCCACGTGCCTTGGGAAACACAGAAAATTGGTCAGCAAATGGAGGAAAATGGTTCAGAACCATTTTCTTGCTTACAAGAACAGTTCCTTGCATGACAATGCTGTAGGCTCTCGTTCCAGTCTGTTCGGGGCATGCATCCCTGCGTATCTCTCTCTCTCTCTCTCTCTCTCTCTCTCTCTCCCCCTCTCTCTCTCTTTCTCCTTAGTGCAGTGTGGGTCAGGGTTTGTTTCTACTGCTTACAGCCAAGAGAATTTGAAATAAAACATTCAAATCCCTTTTTCTGTCATGCTACCTGAAAATAAATAACTATTTCAAACTGTTGAAGAGAGGACGTATTTTCTCCCTTACTGCCTTTATCCCATCTGTTCTCTTTTCTTTAGCAGACAGACCAAAATACTTGCAAACCATTTACTATTACTTATATATATATAATCAATTTAATCATAAACCTGATCAATTCAATTAGTAAATATAATCAATTTAATTGCAGGAAGATGTTGTTTTGTGATTACCTTGGACACTCCTCTTTTTCAAAATAGTTCTAAAACTTCTAAAGGACATTTTGACCTATTTTTCATAATTAAGCACAGTCTTACAGGGTAGGCATGTTTTCAGACATACATATTTGCAATTTTTTTTATAAAAATAGCTCCCTGTTTGGGATGATGAAAAGATATTGGAATTAGTGGTGATAGTTGCACAACTTTGTAAATATACTAAAAAACCACGGAATTTTGACCGAATTCAAGATTTGGTTAAAAATTTAGGGTGTTTTAGGGTATGTGAATTCAAAATCAATAAAAACTAATTTTTAAAAAACAAATAAAAACAAAATACCTGACCAGAGTGAGTAATACATGTTCCAGTTGGTTGTAATAATACTGATGTAATAAAATTAAGTTTGTTGATCATATAATGCAGAAAAGAAAGAAAATCACTTTCCATCCGGGATGCCAAAATGTCCCTAATTCTATTATTGGAGAAACTGCTCCTCTAATTAAGGCATTGCCACTCCCAGAAACCCTGTTAATAAGCAACTACATTCTTGCAGGCTTATCTGAAAAAGACAGTATTGGTGGCTGGATATGGTGGCTCACACCTGTAATCCCAGCACTTTGGGAGGCTGAGGTGGGCAGATCACCTGAGGTCAGGAGTTCGAGACCAGCTTGACCAATATGGAGAAACCTTGTCTCTGCTAAAAACACACAATTAGCTGATCGTGGTGGCGTTTGCCTGTAATTCCAGTTACTTAGGAGGCTGAGGCAGGAGAATCACTTGAACTCAGGAGGCAGAGGTTGCAGTGAGCCGAGATCGCACTATTGCACTCCAGCCTGGGCAACAAGAGTAAAACTCCACCTCAAAAACAAAACAAAACAAAACAAAACTGGTATTGGCTATTCACTCCTTTGGCTAACTAGTCTGGTGAGCAGCAGTCACCTGTTAGGGCTTTGAGGAGAGAAAATGTGATGAAAAAGTTCTCCTTGATGTGGGTGGTTGATGGGTGAAGAAATAGTGGTGAGAAGGTGGGCAGTGGTCAAGGAATGGGATATGTCATGCTAAGTCCTGGACAACTAGAGGACTAGAGGGTAGCATTAGTGCTTGGAGTCTACATTAGAATAGTAAGGAGTAGGATTGCAGAGTAGGGAGAAGAAAAGAGAGGAGAGCAACTGAGTGTCAAAGAAGGATGGAAGTCCTCAGAGAGTAGAAAAGTACTCATGCCACGTTACCTCCCTTGTAACTGCCCTCAAAGTGGATCCAGGCTGTTACCCTCTTTCTAGAATCCTGCACTTTCTCTAAAAATTGATGTCAAAAACAAATATTAGAACAAGGCTAAATGATTAATGGTTCCTAAAACAAACTGGACCTTTTATCTCTCTGACAACACACTGTTCTTCCTTGCTTGTTAACTGCTGAACACACAGCTTATATTTCTCTTTGATCTCCAAGTGGTTCATGAAGAACTTTTTGAATTCTTGCCATATTACAGAATGGCAGGATGGAGTTTCCTAAGTGCTGTGTGATGGGTAAGTCTGAGTTACACTTCTCAGGCAGCCAAGTACTAAAGTTCTCATTAAGTCGGCCCCTATTCCAGACAAAGAGTCTTTTCAGAAAACACAATTAAAATGAATTATATTTACTGGTCAGGAGTGGTGGCTCACACCTGTAATCCCAGCACTTTGGGAGGCTGAGGCAGGTGGATCACCTGAGGTCAGGAATTCAAGACCAGCCTGGGGAACATAGTGAAATCCCATCTCTACTAGAAATACAAAAAATAACCAGGCGTGGTGGTGTATGCCTGTAATCCCAGCTACTACAGAGGCTAAGGCAGGAGAATCGCTTGGACCCGGGAGGCAGAGATTGCAGTGAGCCGAGATCACGCCACTGCACTCCAGCCTGGGCGACAGAGCAAGACTCTGTCTCAAAACAAAAAATAAAAACCAAAAAAAAAAAAAAGTTTTGGGATAAATTTGTCCTAACCTTTATCTTTGCCCATGTAAATGACTGCCTATGAGCAATGACAGGTAAGTGGAATTAACTACTATTTGAGTTAAGACCAGTTATGTTACTGAATGAGATGGTTAGGTACTAAGATACAGTGCTAATAATATTAGCTAAAATGTACTGAGTGTTTACTGTGTACCAGAACTGGTTCTAAGTGTTTTACATTTGTTAACTCATTCAAAGTTTTATAACCCTATGACGTAGGTACAACTAATACCTCCATTTACAAAATGAGGAAAGTAAGATTAGGGAGGTGGTAGAAGAGGTAGTGGGAAACAGATTTTTCTTCTTTTTTTTTTTTATTTTTATTTTTGAGATGGAGTGTCCATCTGTCGCCCAGGCTGGAGTGCAGTAGTTTTATCTCGGCTCACTGCAACCTCTGTCTCCCAGGTTCAACCGATTCTCCTGCCTCAGCATCCTGAGTAGCTGGGATCACAGGCGTGTGCCACCACACCTGGCTAATTTTTGTATATTTGGTAGACACAGGATTTCACCGTGTTGGCCAGGCTGATCTCGAACTCCTGACCTCAAGTGATCTGCCTGCCTCAGCCTCCCAAAGTGCTGGGATTACAGGCGTAAGCCACCGCACCACCACGCCTGGGCTGGGAAATCAATTTTTAATACATTTTACAACGAGAGCCAATAGGATTTGCTGTTGACTTTAACATGAATGATTTCCAAGTTTCTTGGCCTTAGAAACTGGTTGAATGTTAGGTTTTCTAGCCAATGATAAGGAGTAGTCAATGGAGGAGAAGGATAAAAAATACCAAGAGTTCTGTTTTTGATATTTTGAATTTGAGATGCCTGTTAGACATTCTAGCAGCAATATTCTGTAGGCTTTCAAATATATGATATTAAATACATATATTCTTTATTTGATTTTATTTTGGTTGCTTTTTTCTACTTATTTTATTTTATTTTATTTTGGTTACCTTTGTCAACACAGTCTGAGAACCTGTAATTTGGAGAAGAAGAAACTTCATTTTTGTATCTTCTTCATGCTCTTAAGCAAAGACTTAGTGAACTAACTCACATAAAACTACAAATTGTGATGGAAATTTTAAACATTCTCCTCTCAGAAATAGTTTAATTTCAATAAAGAACAAAGTGCTATGCCATTTTCTGACAGTGAAATTTCAGATATTCGTATCACTCCACTTTGGGATGAATAAAAATGGCATCTTGGTTAGGCACAGAGGCTCATGCCTGTAATCTCAGCACTTTGGAAGGCAGAGGCAGGAGGATTGCTTGAGGCCAGGAATCCCAGCTACTACAGAGGCTAAGGCAGGAGAA
>NW_012108808.1:359199-361363 GCF_000951045.1 Mandrillus leucophaeus | reverse complement strand
ATCCGCCTCAGCCTCCCAAAGTGCTGGGATTACAGGTGTGAGCCACTGCGTCCAGCCAAGATTTATCTTAAACTTACTTCCTAATACTTAGTGAATGTCATTAGGTTTTTAATATGGGTGAGAGAGAGAGAGACAGCTAATATTTCACAGGTGGAACTTTATAAGGAAAGGCATAAAGATATGAAGTCATAGCACCATACCATTATATGTGAGAAAAATATAATATATAAAAAACATTTTAGATGGGGTGGGGCACACACACAATTTTTTTTTTAGTGTTTGAAAATCAGACCTTTTTTTTGTTTTTTGAGACAGAGTCTCACTCTGCTGCCCAGGCTAGAATGCAATCATGTGATCTTGGCTTACTGCAACCTCTGCCCCCTGGGTTCAAGGGATTCTCCTGCCTCAGCCTCCCGAGTAGCCGGGACAACAGGCGCCAGCCACCACACCCAGCTAATTTTTGTGTTTTTAGCAGAGACAGGGTTTCACCATATTGACCAGGCTGGTCTCAAACTCCTGACCTTCAATGATCTGCCCACTTCCGCCTCCCAAAGTGCTGGGATTACAGACATGAGCCACTGGTGCCTGGCCTAAAGTCAGACTTTAGTTATATGCAAAAAAGCCATAAGTTATCTTTGTAAACTGTACTTAAAGTTAACTGTATTTCTCAATAGCTAAACTGAATTTCTTTAATTGGATTTGTAGCTGGAAAGAAAGAAAAATTCACTAAAATAGTCCAACAGAAAGCATTGCTGAAAACACCCTTACTTTATTTTTATGTTTTTATTTCCAAATGTTCTTCAAAATAAAAACCCTTGTTTTATTATATCTTGCACCAAATTTAGAGTGTTATGTTTAACTAACATTTCCAAGACATACTTTACAAAATATACTTACACATACATTATATTTATTTAATTGGTCTCTGCAATCTCTTGGAGCAAGTGTTAATGTCCCCCTTTTGCAAGGAGAGAATTTGAGACTCAAAAAAGTTAAGAAATATGCCTAAGACTATATAATCAATTGACAGTTTTAAACCAGATTTTAGGCTAGTTCTTTAGATTCCATATCATGCTGCTTCTTTTCCATTTTTCCTAGTCCCAACACACAATATCCACTCAAATTTGATCCATTTTTCTCTACCTTGAAACAGTAACTTTTCTATCAGTAGAAGCTTTTTCAAGAAAATACACACTGCCCTTCCCAAGGTACTTACCCTTGCCACCATGAAAGGACATTCAAATATTTGCTGTGGACCTAACAGAGGAAAATGAAGAACTTGTCTTGTGTATGTCAGTTGCCCTTCTTTCTCCCCTATTTCCTTCTCCCTCTGCAAATCCTATCCAGATCTATTATGAGAATATTTTCCTTTATCTCATTCAGCATAGTTACAATAGCTGCTTTAAATGCTAACATCTAAGTCATCTCATAGTTGACCTCTGCTGATTTTCTTTCCCTTGAGGATGGGTCACATTTTCCTTGTTCTTTGTATGTCAAGAAATTTTGGCTGGGCACAGTGGCTCATGCCTGTAATCCCAGCACGTTGGAAGGCCAAGGTGGGTGGATCACCTGAGATCAGGAGTTTGAGACTATTCTGACCAATATGGCAAAACCCCACCTCTACTTAAAAATACAAAACTTAGCCAGGTGTGAGGGTGCACACATGTAGTCCCAGCTACCCAAGAGGCTGATTTGGGAGGATCGCTTGAGCCTGAGAGGCAGAGGTTGCAGCGAGACAAAATCACACCACTGCACTCCAGCCTGGGCGACAGAGTGAGATTCCATCTCACACACACACACAAAGAAATTTTGGGTTGTATTCTGGACATTGTGCATGTTATACAGATTCTAGATTCTATTCTATTTGTCTCAAGAATGTTGATAGTTTTGTTTTAGCAGACAGTCGATTTGGTTAGACTCAAGCAGCAAACTTCAACTCATCTATGGTGGGTGGCAGCTCAAATCTTAGTTCTGTTCTTTATCTTCAACTACACTTCAGCTTGGAGTCTGACACAATGCATGGTTCAGGAGTCAGGCCAGATTAGGGTAGGGCAAATTTCAGCAGCTGTGAACAATGTAGACCAATCGTTCCTGAAGTTTATGTAAAAAATTTCTGGCTTTCTTCTTAGTATTTCTGTCTCATGCCTTAATTGTTTGCCATAAG
>NW_012108808.1:356002-356729 GCF_000951045.1 Mandrillus leucophaeus | reverse complement strand
AACCTCCACCTCTCAGGTTCAGACAATTCTCCTGCCTCAGCCTCCCGAGTAGCTGGGATTACAGGCGCCTGCCACCATGCCTGGCTAATTTTTTTGTATTTTTAGTAGAGACAGGATTTCACCATGTTGGCCAGGCAGGTCTTGAAATCCTGACCTCAGATGATCCACCCGCCTTGGTCTCCCAGAGTGCTGGGATTACAGGCATGAGCCACCATGCCCGACCCATCTGATCCTTTCTAATGGCTTTAGGTAACATCTATAGGCTGATGCCTGCCTAACCTAAATCTCTAGCCCAGATCTCTCTTCCTGAGCTCCAGAAGCATACATCCAACTGCCTATTCTTCATCTCTTCTTGATTTTCTCACCAGTATCCAAATTCAACAGGTCCAAAACTGAAGTCATTTCCACCCTTCTCAAAACTATTCCTCTTCTTTTGATCTTCTTCATGATTGACACCATCAATGGCTCCAGTCAGATACCCGAGTATCCTTTTACCTTCCTTTTACCCATCCCTCCTCCATCTAACCAATGGTACTCATCCCAGTAGATCAGTCAGCACTTTCCCGAACTTGCACTTTTGTCATAGACTCCTATCTGATTTCCCTGAACACACTGTTGTATCTCCTGCCACACCCCACCCATAGCCTACTACCCCATGCACACACATACAAAGTCTACTTATCACAGTAAATCCATAGAGATCTTTCTATGTTAAATTTATTCACTT
>NW_012108808.1:351425-353652 GCF_000951045.1 Mandrillus leucophaeus | reverse complement strand
TTTTATTATATCTTGCACCAAATTTAGAGTGTTATGTTTAACTAACATTTCCAAGACATACTTTACAAAATATACTTACACATACATTATATTTATTTAATTGGTCTCTGCAATCTCTTGGAGCAAGTGTTAATGTCCCCCTTTTGCAAGGAGAGAATTTGAGACTCAAAAAAGTTAAGAAATATGCCTAAGACTATATAATCAATTGACAGTTTTAAACCAGATTTTAGGCTAGTTCTTTAGATTCCATATCATGCTGCTTCTTTTGCATTTTTCCTAGTCCCAACACACAATATCCACTCAAATTTGATCCATTTTTCTCTACCTTGAAACAGTAACTTTTCTATCAGTAGAAGCTTTTTCAAGAAAATACACACTGCCCTTCCCAAGGTACTTACCCTTGCCACCATGAAAGGACATTCAAATATTTGCTGTGGACCTAACAGAGGAAAATGAAGAACTTGTCTTGTGTATGTCAGTTGCCCTTCTTTCTCCCCTATTTCCTTCTCCCTCTGCAAATCCTATCCAGATCTATTATGAGAATATTTTCCTTTATCTCATTCAGCATAGTTACAATAGCTGCTTTAAATGCTAACATCTAAGTCATCTCATAGTTGACCTCTGCTGATTTTCTTTCCCTTGAGGATGGGTCACATTTTCCTTGTTCTTTGTATGTCAAGAAATTTTGGCTGGGCACAGTGGCTCATGCCTGTAATCCCAGCACGTTGGAAGGCCAAGGTGGGTGGATCACCTGAGATCAGGAGTTTGAGACTATTCTGACCAATATGGCAAAACCCCACCTCTACTTAAAAATACAAAACTTAGCCAGGTGTGAGGGTGCACACATGTAGTCCCAGCTACCCAAGAGGCTGATTTGGGAGGATCGCTTGAGCCTGAGAGGCAGAGGTTGCAGCGAGACAAAATCACACCACTGCACTCCAGCCTGGGCGACAGAGTGAGATTCCATCTCACACACACACACAAAGAAATTTTGGGTTGTATTCTGGACATTGTGCATGTTATACAGATTCTAGATTCTATTCTATTTCTCTCAAGAATGTTGATAGTTTTGTTTTAGCAGACAGTCGATTTGGTTAGACTCAAGCAGCAAACTTCAACTCATCTATGGTGGGTGGCAGCTCAAATCTTAGTTCTGTTCTTTATCTTCAACTACACTTCAGCTTGGAGTCTGACACAATGCATGGTTCAGGAGTCAGGCCAGATTAGGGTAGGGCAAATTTCAGCAGCTGTGAACAATGTAGACCAATCGTTCCTGAAGTTTATGTAAAAAATTTCTGGCTTTCTTCTTAGTATTTCTGTCTCATGCCTTAATTGTTTGCCATAAGTTTATTCTTCAGACCAGAAATATGGCTATCTTTCTACTGGAGTTGTAGCTGCTCTGTGCTCTGCTGTGATTGTGCCCTTTACTCAAAACAAAGCTGCAAATAAGAAACCCACTCTGTCATAGTCTCTTCCTCTAAGTTTCAGCTCTTCTCCAACAACTTATTGCGTTTTTTATCTTTTTTCCTCAACATGCTTCACACAAAAGTAAAAAATGTATTGCTTTTTTTCATTCATCAGAACCCTCAGATAGTTGTTTTTTGTATTATTTCCAGAGTTTATCATTGTTATCTGCAGGAGGTTTGCTCTATTAGCTTATACACTAGAAGATGCTTCTAGTATAATATAGCATCTAGTATATTAGCTTATATACTAGATGCTTCTAGTATATAAGCTAGATCCATCTGGATCTCAGTTCAGTTGCTATTGTAACTAACCACTCAAAACCTGATAACTTAAAATAACAACTATTTATTTGCTTTAAAATATGTAATTGGGGCTGGACTGAGGTAGGTGGTTCTTTTTCTCTTTACATAGTGGCTTGCTGCTTCAAAAAAAAGTGTTCCAAGAGCACAAACCCTGGTGTACAAATACTTAGCCTCTGCTTGCATCACACTTGCTAACATACAGTGGCCAAAACAAATCACACATTGAGGCTGTCACTGTGGGAATGGACTACACAAGAGAGACATGGCTCATTGTGGCCACCAGTGTAAAGGTCTACAATAATCCCCTAGACTCTCTCCCACATTCAAGTTATAAGTTGCTTCTCTCTCTTTTTACCTCAAGGATCTTTCTCAGTCAGTTATTCCTCAGTCTCCTGCATCCCCAACCTCTCTCTCTATTGATCATCAGCATATAGGTGAACTCTGTGTCATCTTCTTTC
>NW_012108808.1:346877-348945 GCF_000951045.1 Mandrillus leucophaeus | reverse complement strand
CACAATCTCACTCACTCTGGCATGGAAATCGAACATGTATTTGTTGAAGTTAGACTCCCTGGCTGTTTTGCCACTCACTTATATGTGCGACCTATGTAACTTCTCTGAGCCTCAGTTTCTTATCTGTAAAATAAGAATAGTAATAGCGTCTACTTCATAAAGAATAAACTGAAATAGGCTGGGTGTGGTGGCTCACTCCTGTAATCCCAACACTTTGGGAAACCTGGGTGGGTGGATCCCTTGATGTCAGAAGTTTGAGAACAGCCTGGGCAACATGGTGAAATCCCGTCTCTACTAAAAATACCAAACAAAGTTAGCCGAGTGTGGTGGTACATGCCTGTAATCCCAGCTATGCGGGTATTTGGGTGGCTGAGGTATGGAAATCACTTGAACCTGGGAAGTGAAGGCTGCAGTGAGCCAAAATGGGGCCACTGCACTCCAGCCTGGGTGATGAAGTAAGGCTCTGTCTCAAAAAAAAAGAAAAAGCTAAAATGAGGTCTTTAGGGTGCGTCCTAATCCAATACAACTGGCATCCTTGTAAGAAGAGTGTTCGTGCACAGACATTTGCATGCACAGAAGATCATGTGAAGACAGAAGATGCCATCTGTAAACCAAGGAAAGAATAAGAAGAAATCAAGTCTGCCATCCCCTTGATCTCAAACTTCCAGCTTTAGGAACTGTAGAAAAATACATTTCTGTTGTGTAAGTCACCCAGTCTTTGGTACCTTCTTATGGCAACCCTAGTAAACTCACCTACCAATACACTAGAAGATGTCTAGCATGATGCCTCGCAAACATTAGGAACTCAGAAATCCTTGATTCATGAAAGTGAATCATCCCATGTTCCTGCCATACCATGAGGAAATGTCCTAATGAATTGGAGCAACACTAACTAACTAAGCCTTCTTTCCCCAACTAAAGATACTGCAGAAATGTGAGATTAAACCAAAATCTAAATATAGACACCATGTTTCAAATGCTTGCAAATCATTTCCCTTTCCTTCCCCTTTTAGAAACAGATGGCAGGAAATCTTAAAAGTTGTTTCATAAATAGCTGAAGCAAAATTGGAACATTTACAATACCTATATTCTAAGGGACTTTGCTTCTGGTTGATTTCATCACTGTTACTGAGTTAATAGGAGTAGGTACTTGTAAAGGTCATTGGAATTGCTAGGGATATCTGTAACTAGGCATTAGATACCCTCAAGTTTGTCAGGTGCCCAAATTTAGCATGAAAATAGTGGAGGAGAAGGAAATATTCCGATAATCAGACAGATTCTCTTGAGGAAACAAGTTTCATTCCCTCCTTAACCTTCTGTTGATAGGCTGAAGAAAACCTGAAGCAGGGAACCAAATGAAATTATTCCTTCACAATGTAGGTAGGAATTGAGCACAGAATTCTCAGATGTAGCAGTGAAAGGTAGCTCAGAAAATTATTTATTTTTCATATTGGCGAAGCTTAAAATGTTATAGTACTACAAAAACAAATAAAGCAATAATTTTCATTTCAAAAAGAAGAGAAATTATTCTCCTATCTCTATTATGCTGTTACGTTAGCATGTAAATGTCATTTCATCTCTTTCCTTGGAGCAAAAACCGAAACTCCCTAAAATCTGCAGACTCGCTGAATATAATATCTGCTGAAAAATTAGAAGAATGAACTGACTCAGACTCTGCTATGAAAGTTTTATTGTTGCTTCCCATTTAGTTTAAAATTTCCAGTGATCTAACATTTCTATAAAGGCAATATTGAAGAAAATTGTTTTAAAAAGTGTGAATGTATAATATCAATTTTTTGACAACACAGCAATCTTATTTGAGTTTCCCAATCTTGTAATTTTAGAATAATTTCAGAAACCAGAAAAATTATTTCCCACCAGAAACATCTGCCTTCCTGTTGTTGTTGTTTTTGAGACAGAGTAGCGCTCTGTCACCTAGGCTGGAGTGCAATGGCGCGATCTCAGCTCACTGCAACCTCCACCTCTCAGGTTCAGACAATTCTCCTGCCTCAGCCTCCCGAGTAGCTGGGATTACAGGCGCCTGCCACCATGCCTGGCTAATTTTTTT
>NW_012108808.1:345550-346532 GCF_000951045.1 Mandrillus leucophaeus | reverse complement strand
GATGACGACGATAGTTGAGGTACATTAGTCGAGGTCTCATATTTTAAATTCAGCCTTTGGATGTTTAGATACATCAACCTCCTAGCACATGCCTGAAACATACTAAGTGCTATTCAAATAATACCTCACTTCGTTTCTTTCGTATTCGCTATGAAGCTTTTTCAAATATGTCACTAAAAGGAAACATGAACATCTATCTCCAAGTGCTTAGCCAGAAACACTAAATATTTGTCCTATTTGATGAGAAAAGATGACACGGAGTCTGCAGTCTCCCTCTGACAAATAGCTGAAGCAAAAAAAGAGACACAGCGCTACCGAGCGGTCAGTCTGAGAACTGCACCTCTGAATGCAAGCATGGTCTGGGGGACCTCACAATCAAGCTGTTCAGCTATTATGAGGTAAGTCAGTTCCCAAGACCTTTGGATAGTTTGCAGTCCCCAAAAGCACCGGGACGGGCATTGCATCCTGCCCAAACCTCATTGCTTACTCTAGAGAGCAGCTGCTAGAGTGGTGCAGGGAATGTTGTGTGGAGCAGAGGAGAAGGAAGGAGCAATGAGATGGAGAAAGTTTCATGCCACAGAATACTTTCTCCTACGGAGATGTCTGAGCTTGTTTGAAAGAAACATTTTGATAATCTGTTTGGGTAAAAGGGTATAGGTAGTCCAGAGCCTGCTCAGGTAACAAAAGATACAAGCATTAGCCAGACATGGTAGCACATGCCTGTATTCCCAGCTACTCGGGAGGCTGAGGCGGGAAGATCACTTGAACCCAGAAGTTCAAGACCACACTGGGCAACACAGTGAGACTCTGTATAAAAAATTTAAAAATCAACCATGCATGGTGATGCGTGCCTGTAGTCCCAGCTACTTGGGAGACTGAGGTAGGAGGATGACTTGAGCCCAAGAAGTCAAGATTACAGTGAGCTGAGATCACTCCAGTCTGGGCAACAGAGTGAGTCTCTCTCTCTCTCTCTCTCTCTCTC
>NW_012108808.1:336170-345249 GCF_000951045.1 Mandrillus leucophaeus | reverse complement strand
AGCCAGGTGTGGTGGTGGGCGCCTATAATCCCAGCTACTCAGGAGGCTGAGGCAGGAGAATCGCTTGAACCCAGGAAGCGGAAGTTGCAGTGAGCCAAGAGCGTGCCATTGTACTCCAACCTGGGCGACACGAGCAAGACTCCATCTCAAAAAAAAAAAATAATAAAGAAAGAAAGAATTATCCTCCCAAAATTAGAAAAACAAAAAGCTAAAAGAGAGAGAGAGAGAATTATCCTCCCATCTTGGGGAAAAATGAATTGAAGCATCGTTATGTGATCTGCCGAAACAACACTCTGAATTTAGCATTGGTGCCATCTGAGCCTCTGCCAAGGAAAAACATCTAATCAGAGCGATTGAGCAAGGTGCTTTTCACCTGCTATGATGCTGCTGAACTTAATCAAAAAGCACTTATCAAGTATTTAATTACATGCAGTGCTGTGATGGATACCCACAGAGAGAACTGTGTGTGCCTGATGTCTTCTCTCCTGTGGTTTACAATATACAGAAGTGGGAGTGTTGGAGAAAGGAAGGAAGGTAAAATTTCATGAGTTCCTAGAGTAAGGGATTTAATCTTTATCATCACCTTTTGAGATAAGTCTCATTTTGTCCATTGTACAGATAAGGAAAGTGAGGCTCAGAGGAGTAAGTTATAGGAGGTGGAACTCAAGCTAAGTCTTCTGACTCCATGCTGTTTCCCTGATACCACATTGTCTATGGGAGAACGACCGGCCATTATGGGCAAATGTGCTCAGAATAAAAGGACCCCCTAAAATAATAGGCGACGTCCAAGCATTCAGAGATGGAAGGCAGAGATACCTATGTCATATAATTTGGGATCAAAGAAAGTGTGTTCTGTAGACATTCTGAAAAGGACTTACATTTTTTGTTGTTGTTCTTTTTAAGAGGTGAGATCTCACTATGTTGCCCAGTCTGGTCTCAAACTCCTGGCCTCAAGTGTTCCTCCGGCTTCAGACTCCCAAAGTGCTTGGCCTCTCAGAGTGCTGGGATTACAGGTGTGATCCATTACATCTGGCTTAAAAAGGATTTTTTCATTCAGACCCTAAAATTTGAGGTGAAAACATTTTGTTTTGCTTATTATCTCAGGCTTGAGGTATACCATCAAGTAGTGGCCTGAGAAGCTGTTTTTCTATCTTTCTTCTAGACGATTTATGAAATTTGGAGATTTCTGTTGGGATTGAATGCTTGTACCCTGGATGGGAAATCATCCACAGACTCAGGGGTGTTATAGGAGTAAAGTGGAAAGGCTCTGACAAGAACCAGAGCAAACCTGCTCAAATATGAATCCACTGCTATTGGTGGTCTGGTAACATGACAGGAGCCCATCACCCACGTGGCCACGTGCTCACCTCCTGGAATCAGCGTGCCACTCACTGTCAGCATGGATGTTTGAGGACGTGGCTTGTCCTCCCCTGCCTTGCCTTGAGGGTGCTGCACTTTTCATTATCCTACCAGCCCTGTTGGTGTTTCACACAGATCCTGCTGTGGGTATCTTGATCTAATTCATGACCATGAGTGCTGGCCCTTCACTGCCCCTCAGCCTTCTCCTCACTGTTCCTCCACACCTCTTCTTTCCATCTCTCTCTTTGTTTCTCTCTCTCTCCTATTTATGGATTTATGTGTTTATTTTAGAGACAGGGTCTTGCCCTGTCGCCTAGGCTGGAGTGTGGTGATGCAATCATAACTCACTGGAATTCAAACTCCTTGGCTGAAGAGATCCTCCCACCTCAGCCTCCCAAGTAGCTAGGACTACAGTCACGTGCCACCACATCTGACTTTTTTTTTTTTTTTTTTGAGACGGAGTCTCGCTCTGTCGCCCAGGCTGGAGTGCAGTGGCTGGATCTCAGCTCACTGCAAGCTCCGCCTCCCGGGTTCACGCCATTCTCCTGCCTCAGCCTCCCGAGTAGCTGGGACTACAGGCGCCCACCACCTCGCCCGGCTAGTTTTTTGTATTTTTTAGTAGAGATGGGGTTTCACCGTGTTAGCCAGGATGGTCTCGATCTCCTGACCTCGTGATCTGCCCGTCTCAGCCTCCCAAAGTGTTGGGATTACAGGCTTGAGCCACTGCGCCCGGCCTCTGACTATTTTTTTAAAATTTTTTGTAGAGACAAGAGTCTGCCTATGTTGACAAGGCTGGTCGCAAACTCCTGGCCTCAAGCAGTCCTCTTGCCTTGGCCTCCCAAAGCATTGTGATTACAAGTGTGAGCCACTGCACCTGGCCATATCTCTCTTTCTAAGCTATCCTTCTTGTTTTGTTTGATTTCACTTCCTACCTTCCATTAGTATCTTATTTTTACACCTTTCCCCTCATTTTTCTTTGAGTCCAATTCCACACCATTTGTTGTGTGTTCAATGCTGGGTTGTGTGTGATGGGTTACACCTTAGAGTGTCTACCGTTTGGTTGAGGGGGATGAGGCAGAATGATGGAAGTCTTGGTGATTGTAGGAAATAATTATTATTAGGGGTCAGATGGAAAAAATGTTGCAAACTAGGATTTAAATAGATGAGAAGAACTTTTAACGTTTTAAAGGTCTTCTTTTGGACCATGTAAACTCTGAATCTCTAGCTTAAACTGATTTCTCATTAAAAGAGAAACATCAGTTAAAAATGTGTAATGTACGAGAAAAAAATACTTTCTTATTTTGATATGGAGTTTCACTCTTGTCGCCCAGGCTGGAGTGCAATGGCATGATCTCAGCTCACCGCATCCTTTGCCTCCCGGATTCAAGCAATTCTCCTGCCTCAACCTCATGAGTAGCTGGGATTACAGGCATGCGCCACCATGCCTGGCTCATGTTGTATTTTTAGTAGAGACAGGGTTTCACCATGTTGGTCAGGCTGGTCTCAAACTCCCAATCTCAGGTGATCTGCCCACCTCAGCCTCCCAAAGTGCTGGGATTACAGGTGTGAGCCGCCATGCCCGACTGAAAAAATGCTTTCAAATAATTTATGATTGTTACTTCACTAGTCAGTTTCTCCAGAGGAACAGAACTAATAGGATATATATTTATATGAAAGGGAGTTTATCAGGAAGAATGGACTCACATGATCACAGGGCAAAGTCCCACATTAGGCCATCTGCAAGCTGGGGAAGAAAGCAGCCAGCAGTCACTCAGTCTGGGTCTGAAAGCCTCAAAAGTAGACAAGCCAACAGTGCAGCCTTCAGTCTGTGGCCAAAGGCCTGAGAGTCCCTGGCAAATCACTGATGTAAATCTGGGAGTCCAAAGGCTAAAGAACTGGAGTCTGATGTCCAAGGGCAGGTAGCAACCAGCACAGGAGAAAGACAAAAACCAGAAGACTCAGCAAGCCAGCTTATCCCATCTTCTTGCACCTGCTTTTTTCTAGTCGTGCCAGCAGTGGATTGGATGGAGCCTACCCACACTGAGGGTTAGTCTTCCCCTCCCAGTCCACTGACTCAAGTGTTAAGCTCCTCTGGCAACAGTCTCACAGACACACCCAGAAACAATACTTTAACAGCTATCTAGGCATCCTTCAATCCAATCCAGTTGACACCTAATATTAACCATCACTAGTCCACTCCTTGTCAACTTGAACCCATACACATCTCCTGAAATCATACTTAGTCTCCAAATACAGATAATAATAAGGTTGTAATTATGCCTAACATAGTACAGTTACCCTTTTACAGCTGGAAGCACGCTAATCCTTAACCTGAATGCTATTATATAAAGTTAACAGCACACAAATGCTGACATGAAGTCAATAAATCTTATGTAACACGATAAAGGAAAAAGAAAGGAAATAAAATGAAGACATTTCCTTCATACAAGTGTATATATGCACAAACATGTTCTTAACAAAATAAGAAGGCTGGGCGCAGTAGCTCACACCTGTAATCCCAGCACTTTGGGAGGCCGAGGCGGGGGGATCAACTGAGGTCGGGAGTTTGAGATCAGCCCGAAGAACATGAGGAAATTCTGTCTCTACTAAAAATATAAAATTAGCTAGGTGTGGTGGTGCGTGCCTGTAATCCCAGCTACTCGGGAGACTGAGGCAGGAGAATCGCTTGAATCAGGGAGGTGGAGGTTACGGTGAGCCAAGATCTCACCATTGCACTCCAGCCTGGGCAACAAGAGCGAAACCTCGTCTCTAAATAAATAAGGAGGAAATACGACAATTACAGTCCCTGTTTCTGCAGCTGGTCATGTGGTTGTAGCCGGTATTGACTGAGGACTACCTGCTTCTACTGCCCATCGTGTAGTCCCTTCGTCTTCAGCAAGCGCCTTGGCTGGTCGTGTTTTCTTACCTGGTGGAGTGACCCAAACTTTCATTCCTGAAGAGTCTGGGCCATTTGCAGTTCTGCCTTGATTGGGTTGTTGTAGTTTTCCATTGACCTTCATCACAGGGCATGGTAATACCAAGAGACACTCTAAGGGATCTCCAGTATTCCACACATACTCTTCTTTACCTCCACTGTGGAGTAGTAGACTGATTTCATTTCGATAGTTGGGGTCAATCACCTGGACTATCAACACTCACTGTAACTCTGCACAACACTGTAGCTCTGTAGAACACTGTAACTCCCTTCTTAGTCTGTTGACTTAGAGGCAGGAGGAGCCCAAAGTGGCCAGGTGGCAATCTTAACTTCCAGTATAATGGAATCATTGTCGTGTCTCCTGGTGGCAGTGTTCCTCCCTCTGGACCTAAGACCTCCAGGCCCGCAGAACGTAATGTCGTGGGAACAGGAAGCAAAAATTTTCCTAGTGGATCACTAGGGGTGATAGTGAGTGGTGCCACTTCCTCTGTTACTTTCAAGTGCTTGGAGAAAGGTCAGGACAAAAGGGGCAGTCGGCATTTTGCAGGTGTCTGTGAGTGTGTGGGCTGGCATGGTTTCTGATGAACAAATTCAGCCATTCTCCCTGAGCTACGACCTGCTCAAGGCTGAGGAAACCTTCACTCTCCAATCCCTCTTTGTCTGGAGTCCCTGAGGATTCCTCTCCATATTCCTGTTTGTGTTCATTTAATTTATTTCTTCTGTTACAAATCCCCAAGTTTGATTATATATATATGTAAAATTCAAAAATTGGCTAGGCACGGTGGCTCACGCCTGTAACCCCAGCACTTTGGGAGGCTGAGGTGGATGGATCACATAAGGTCAGGAGTTTGAGACTATCCTGGCCAACATGGCGAAACCCCCTCTCTACTAAAAGTACAAAAATTAGCCAGATGTGGTGGTGCGTGCCTGTCACCCCAGCTACTTGGGAGGCTGAGGCGGGAGGATCACCTGAGCCCAGAAGGTGGAGGTTGCAGTGAGCTGAGATCATGCCACTACACTCCAGCCTGGGCAACAGGACGAGACTCTATCTCAAAAATAAAAAAAAATAAAAAAAGTTCAAGTGTCAGGCATATGGACTATGGGGTGGATTTTTGTCTTTGTCTTTTTTTTTTTTTTAATTTTCTTTGGCTACTTTCCAATGACATGTAGAGAGACATCTTAATCTTTTAAATATATATTGTATTTATATTTTTGGTTACTTATATCTCAAAGAAATTTTTCTACTAACTTCCCAAAGCATTCTTCTTTTTCAAAGTATTTTTAATTGTAAAATAATGTACCTATTCTAGAAAAATACCTCTCCATATGCACCAAGAGGGGTAAGTGTATACAAGGAAGGAAGTAAAAGTGCATTCATTTATAGCATTTATTGAAATATCAAGTAGCTGAGCAGCCTAAATATCCATTATTTGAGAACTGATTTAACTACAGTATTCATAATTTAATCACTATTTAGCAGTTTTAAAAAATGAGGTGGATCTATATATATTAGCAAAAAACCAGCTCTACAATATAGGAAAAATAAGACTGGGCATGGTGACTCATGCCCATAATCCTAGCACTTTGGGAGGTCAAGACAGGAAGATCCCTTGAGCCCAGAAGTTGGAGATCAGCCTGGGAAACTTGATGAAACCTTGTTGGTGGTGCAATCCTGTAGTCTCAGCAACTCAGGAGGCTGAGGTGGTAGGATTGTTTGAGCCTGAGCGCTTAAGGCTACAGTGAGCCGAGATCATGCCACGGCACTCTAGCCTGGGTGACAGAGCAAGCCCTTGTCTAAAAAAATAAATAAATAAAATAAAATAAAATATATATATATATATAAGCAGCTATGATATGATATAATTTTATTCATGAAAAAAGTATGTGTAATAGACAAAACAAATATTTTAACATGAAACTATATGCTATAAAAGTATACAGGAAAAAGTCTGCAGGAATACACACACCAAACTGCTTACTGTGTGATCGTGATTTATGTGTATAATTAAAAATTTTTAAATAAAGTTTGAAAAGTCACACGTGGTAACAATCTCAGAGTGCAGAAAAATTTAAACTGGAATGAAAATATCTTTCTACATTTTCAGTCCTACTCAGTAGAGATAACCTTTAATGGTTTTTATATATTCTTGCAGAAAATTTTCACAAGTATACAAAAGCAAATATATGTAATTACAAATTAATTTTTTAACTTAACTATATCTTTTTGCAGCACATATAAATCAATGGTTATAAATCTATTCCTGTGTTTGCTGTTGTTGCTGCTGTTGTTGTTGAGACAAAGTCTCATTCTGTCGCCCAGCTGGAGTGCAGTGGCAGGATCTTGGCTCATTGCAGCCTCTGCCTCCCGGGTTCAAGTGATTCTCATGCCTCAGCCTCCTGAGTAGCTGGGATTACAGATGCATGCCACCATTCCCAGGTAGTTTTTGTATTTTTAGTAGAGATGGGGTTTCACCATATTGGTCAGGCTGGTTTCGAACTCCTGACCTCAGGTGGTCCACATGCCTTGGCCTCCCAAACTGTTGGGATTACAGGCATGAACCACTGTGCCTGGCCTATTCCTGTTTTGTTTTGTTTTGTTTTTTAATTCCTATGCTCTTTAATGACAAGTTTCATTGTTACTATATATATAGGTCCAAAAATATACATATACATTATAAATAATATTATATATGTAATTATATAATGTATATTATATAATATATAATTTTTTGAGACAGGATCTTACTCTGTCACTCAGGCTGGAGTCCAGTGGTGTAATCATAGCTTATTAGTTTCCATCTGCTGGACTCAAGCAATCCTCCCACTTCAGCCTCCAGAGTAGCTGGGACTACAGATGTGTACCACTGTGCCTGGCTAATTAAAAAATTTTTTTGTAGATAAATAAATTTTTATAAATTTGTTATTTTTTGATGAAGGTATCGCTATTTTGACCAGGCTGGTCTTGAACTCCTGGCCTCAAGTGTTCCTCCTGCCTGTGAAAATGCTGGGATTACAGGTGTGAGGCACTGTGCCTGGCCTTTTAATTTTAATTAAGTCCAATTTACTTATTTTTTTCAGTCTGTTCTTTTGGTGTCATATTTAAGAAACTATTGCCAAATCCAAGGTCATGCAGATTTGTCATATTTTCTGCCAGGTTTTATAGTTTTAGCTCTTAAATTTAGATATTTAATCCAGTTTGAGTCCTTTTTATATAAAGTATAAGGAAAAGGTCCAACTTCATTCTTTTGCCTGTGAATCTCCAGTTTTATCAGCACCATTTCTTTTTTTCTTTTTCCTTTGCCTTCCTTTGCCTTGCCTTGCCTTCCCTTCCCTTCCCTTCCCTTGCCTTGCCTTGCCTTGCCTTGCCTTCCCTTGCCTTCCCTTCCCTCCCCTCCCCTCCCCTCCCCTTCCCCTCCTCTCCTCTCCTCTCCTTTCCTTCCCTTTCTCTCTCCTTCCTTTCTTCCTTCCTTCCTTCCTTCCTTCCTTCCTTCCTTCCTTCCTTCCTTCCTTCCTTCTGTCTTTTTTTCATGGATTCTAGCTCTGTTACCCAGGCTGGAGTGCAGTGGCATGATCTCAGCTAACTGCAGCCTCTGTCTCCTGGGTTCAAGCAATTCTCATGCCTCAGCCTCCTGAGTAGCTGGGACTACAGGCATGCGCCACCGTGCCCAGCTAATTTTTGTATATACATATTTTAGTAGAGATGGGGTTTCACTATGTTGGCCAGGCTGGTCTCAAACTCTTGAGCTCAGGTGATCCACCTCCTCGGCCTCCCAAAGTGCTGGGATTACAGGCATGAGCCACCATGCCCAGTCCCACTTCTTGAAGACTATTCTTTCTCCATTGAATGATCTTGGTATCCTTGTTGAAAATCAATTGACCACAGACGAGTGGTTTTATTTCTGTGATTGATTTTATCGTTCTATATGTCTATCTTTATACCAGTACCATACTGTTTTGCTTACTGTAGCTTTGGAGTATGTTTTGAAATCAGGAAGTAGGAGTCTTCCAAGTTTTGTGTTGATTATATATCCCGAAACTTCTCTGAATTGATTTATTAGCTTTAATAGTTTTTCATGAATTCTTTCGGGCTTTTTATTTTCTTAATTTTTAATTTTTATTTTTTTGAAAAGGAGTCTCTCTCTGTTGTCCAGGTTGGAGTGCAGTGCACAATCTTGGCTTAATGCATCCTCCGCCTCTGCCTCCTGGATTCAAACGGTTCTCGTGCCTCAGCCTCCTGAGCAGCTGGAATTACAGGCAGATGCCACCATATCTGGCTGATTTTTGTATTTTTAGTAGAGACAGGGTTACGCCATGTTGGCCAGGCTGGTTTCAAACTCCTGGCCTCAAGCAATCCACCCTCCTGGGCCTCCCAAAGTGCTGGGATTACAGGTGTGAGCCAATGTGCCCAGCCAAGGATTTTTAGATTTAACATTATGTCTTCTATGAATAGAAATAGTTTAATGTCTTCCTTTCTATTTTGTTTCCTCTGGTCCTTGATTTAGAACTTTCTTTTTAATTTGAATACCATTTATTTCTTTTTCTTGCGTAATTTTTCTGGCTCCGTAAACTTTCATAGCACATATTTGCCTATGAAAATAGTTGGGTTTTGCATTATATTTGTATTCTTTTTTCATGGATAAAATTATAGCATAGCTATTATTTTGCAACCTGCTTTTGTAACATATTATATTAAAGGCCTATTTATTTTGCCAATGTGCGCAGATCTACCTTCTTTTTCAAATGGTTGAATAGTCTTCTAAGTGTAGATACCATAGTTTATTTATC
>NW_012108808.1:332810-334865 GCF_000951045.1 Mandrillus leucophaeus | reverse complement strand
ACTGCTCAGCTCAGTGTAGAGAATCAAAATAATTATTTTATAAGTTATTTGGGGATACCTTCAAATATTCTTTTAGACCTCAACACACAGAATTATCAATTGTAAAAGAAAAGTTTTACTTCTTAACTGTCTAGATCTTAATTAAAAGAGATATCACTGCAAAGCACTTAAAGCCCCATCTTCTGATTATTTCTGAAATAAGGAGGTCCTCCATGAGAATGCTGTCGACTGCTTGGGCTGGATGCCTGAGCCTGGTACTTGGTATTAAAGAAGAATCAGGAGTGAGTGGAGATTAGACAAGGTCAGCTCTATAATCGCTAAGTAGTAGCTTTGAGTTTCATGAAGGTTACAAAATTCATTTTCACCCTGAGTTTCGGTGTGTATGTTCTAAAAACTTGCCGAGAAATCATGGTTTTGGTCTGAAACTTCACATATTTGGTGTCTATCCAAACATAAATTACTTTTAGGGTTTTTAGCGAACTTTTTTTTTCCCTCCTGAATGAGTCAGTGAAACCAAAACAAAACAAAACAAAACAAAACAAAACCCTCTGCCTTCAAAAATAAGTGTGTTTTTAAATGCCAGGATTTGAGATCATAAGAACTTTAGGAGAAAACAAACAATAATGAGAGGGCAAGTACTGGATATCAAGCCTGAAACTTTACAAGCCCTGAGACCTCTAACAGAGTCTATTATCACTCAAATGTGAAATGTTTGGTTACAACTGGATTTGTGGTACAGATGCTTAGAAAGATACAAACATTTATGAAACAAATAAATGGAAACTGGAATGTTTCCAATTGCTTACAATATCCTTAAATTTCTAGAAAAAAATTTCTAGAAAAAAGTACACACACTAAATATAATTTGATATACTAAAATAACTATTGACCACCTTTTTTTGTCTGTTCATTGAAAGAGAAGTTTTTAATGGCATCCCTCTGAGTATCTAAGAGAGATTTAGCTACAAAACATTACCCAAAGACAGAATTTTGGACATCTGCATTTCTGACAATGGCATAGGGCAGCCTAAGAGAATTGTAGAAATATTTAGCTAGGGTCAACTTGTTCTAAAATTTTATATCAAAGGCAACTTAAGAAAAAAAATAAGTATGGGAGGTGGCGAATACATTAATTAGCTTGATTCAATCATTCTGCAATGTATCCATATACCAAAACCTCATGCTGAACATCATAAATATATATAACTTTTATTTATTGATTAAAAATAAATTTAAGCTGAGCACAGTAATAAATTTAAGCTCATGCCTGTAATCCCAGCACTTTGGGAGACCGAGGTGGGAGGATTGCTTGAGCCCAGGAGATCGAGACCAGCCTTAGCAACATAGTGAGACCATGTCTTCTATGAATAGAAATAGTTTAATGTCTTCCTTTCTATTTTGTTTCCTCTGGTCCTTGATTTAGAACTTTCTTTTTAATTTGAATACCATTTATTTCTTTTTCTTGCGTAATTTTTCTGGCTCCGTAAACTTTCATAGCACATATTTGCCTATGAAAATAGTTGGGTTTTGCATTATATTTGTATTCTTTTTTCATGGATAAAATTATAGCATAGCTATTATTTTGCAACCTGCTTTTGTAACATATTATATTAAAGGCCTATTTATTTTGCCAATGTGCGCAGATCTACCTTCTTTTTCAAATGGTTGAATAGTCTTCTAAGTGTAGATACCATAGTTTATTTATCTATTCCTTAAATAATGGATATTTATGCTGCTTTTAGTTATTTGTCATTTGTCATTTGTATTTTAACTTTATGTTTTCTTTTTTCTTATGCAAAAGTTTCAAACTTTTTATGTAGTCAAATTTCTTGAACCTTTTTCTTTATCGTTTTGTATTTGGGGTACTTCATGGGAAGTATTGTAAGACCACATTAAAATATTTTTTCTAGAAATTCTGTTGGTTTGATTTCTTCTTTTTGTCTTTTCTTTAATTTTTTTTTTTTTCTTTTAGAGACAGGGTCTTGCTCTGTCACCCAGGCTGGAGTGCAGTGTTGCAGTCATGGCTCACTGCAGCCTTGAACTCCAGGACTCAAG
>NW_012108808.1:326482-330125 GCF_000951045.1 Mandrillus leucophaeus | reverse complement strand
TTACGTTATGCTAGGCTCAATAATAGAAGTCATAGTGAATAAAGGACAGAATTTGATGTTGAAAAAAATCAATGAGATATTATTAACATTTCAATATTTGTGATCAGGAATGAGCACAGTGCCTGGAACAATGCTGATGGTGACAACACTTACAGGAAAGATGGGGCTTCCGTCCAGAATCTTCTAATGGTGAACTGTTTGGTAGCACAGAGGTGGAAAGGTGTGATATCTTTCCTCCCCATCACAGGGTCATGGCTGACACTCCCATAACAAAAGCCAGGTTAACAAGAGAAATGCATAACAGATTTATTTATTTATTTATTTATTTAAGATGGAGTCTCGCTCTGTCACCCAGACTGGAGTGCAGTGGCATGATCTCTGCTCACTGCAACCTCTGCCTCCCAGGTTCAAGGGATTCTCCTGCCTCAGACTCCTGAGTAGCTGTGATTACAGGTGTGTACCACCATGCCCGGCTAATTTTTGTATTTTTGGTAGAGATGGGGTTTCATCATGTTGGTCAGGCTGGTCTCGAACTCCTGACCTCGTGGATCTGCAACCTTGGCCTTCCAAAGTGCTGGGATTACAGGCATGAGCCACCAAGCCCGGCCGAGCATAACAGATTTATTTAATCAAAGTTTTAGGTGACCCCAGAGCCTTTAGAAATAAAGACTGAGAGACTCAGGGAAAGCTGTCTATTCTCGTGCTTGGGTTTAATGAAGAATGCGCAGTTGTGTAGAAATGTGACCGAACAAAAAGGGAATGATCTAATGACAAGAGACTGAGTAGGGATAAGAATTTACAAGCATCTACTTTAATGCTTAGTACCAGGGTCAGCAAGGCCTGTCTGTTCAAAAATCTTGACCTCTCTGTGTGGCATTCCTTCCTCCCAGGAGTAAGGCAGGACCCATTCTAGAGTAAAGGTTTTATGACAAGGTAGGTCACATAATTTCTTTATGGCCAGCTCCTACACAGAAAGGTGGGGGAACGTTACAGTAATATTTCTAGTTTCTATGATGGGCCTTGGGGAAGAGGAATTCTAGTTTCCATGGCTTGCCTTGGGAGAGAAAGGGGAGCAGGTGACAGGAGGGTAGGGAAAGTCATAGAGAAACTTTGCTTTCGAGACCTTGCCAACGTGTCCTTCACTTCAAGTACTCAGCATGTAAAAGCACTATACTTTGTGATATTATCCTCTTTTTTGTTGTTGTTGAGACAGGGTCTTGCTCTATCACCCAGGCTGGAGTGTAGTGGCACGATCTCGGCTCACTGCAACCTCTGCCTCCCAGGTTCAAGCAATTCTCGTGCCTCAGCCTCCTGAGTGGCTGAAACTACAGGCATGCATCACCACACCTTGTTAATTTTTCTATTTTTGATAGAGACGGGGTTTCACCATTTTGGCCAGGCTGGTTGCATGTTTAAACTTTTAAATCTGAAAAGAGTCTTGCTTTGTTGCCCAGGCTGGAGTGCAGTGGTGCAGTCTCTGCCCCTGGGTTCAAACCATTCTCCTGCCTCAGCCTCCCGAGTAGCTAGGATTACAGGTGCATGCCACTATGCTGGCTAATTTCTGTATTTTTAGTAGAAATGGAGTTTCGTCATGTTGGCCAGGCTGGTCTCGAACTCTTGATGTCAGGTGATTCACCCACCTTGGCCTCCCAAAGTGCTGGGATTACAGGCGTGAGCCACTGTGCCTATCTGATATTATCTTCTGAGCCCCAACTGTAGGAAAACAGCTTCTCTCCTCCTTTCCTTACTCCTCATAAGTAAATAAATGGAAGAATCTTCACCAAAAGATCTTTAGTCATACAAAATTGAAGTGTCAGATACTTTATAATTTATTTACAGGGCTATGCTTATATAAATTGCTTTAACAGTCATTAGAGCATTATATGGGCTGAGATTTTAGTACAATTTCCCTGTGAGGACTTAAGTTTTAATTCCTGTATATTATCTATGCCTGAAGTACTATACAAATACATTGCAGGGAGGGGTACATTTTGGACAGAGTTCCACAGAGTCCTATTCCTGCACCTAACCCATGGTTTCTGCATATATTCCCTGAGAAAGAATATGGATGACTTTTACTGGCAATTATATACTTGCCTTTAACTTTTCACGTAGACACGCTAAACATGAAATAGCAAGGCAAGGTCTAGACCAAATGGTAAGACGAGATGGATCTTGTTCCCCTTCTTCCTTCTATAGAGCCACCCTTGATTTTTCAGAGAACATCCTCTCCTCCCACTCATCATTTTTCCTGGCAGTCAAGCTCTCCTACTGAAGTGCACCTCTCTGTCTGACAACCTCACTCCCCAGCTCTACCAATCTCCTTCTATTAAACTTGTAAAGTTCAGAATTCTATTTCCTGGTTCATACCTGTCTCTTATACACATCTAGATGTGTATAAGAGACAGACCCTATCTTTACTAAAAATACAAAAATTAGGACCGGGCATGGTGGCTCTCGCCTGTAATCCCAGCACTTTGGGAGGCCGACGAGGGCGGATCTCGAGGTCAGGAGATTGAGACCATCCTGGCTAACAAGGTGAAACCCCGTCTCTCCTGAAAATACAAAAAACTAGCTGGGCGTGGTGGTGCACACCTGTAGTCCCAGCTACTTGGGAGGCTGAGGCAGGGGAATCACTTGAACCCAGCAGGCGGAGGTTGCAGTGAGCCAAGATGGCACCACTGCACTCCAGCCTGGCGCCAGAGCAAAACTCCATCTCCCCCGCCCCACCAAAAAAATGTATGAGTGCATACATTCTAACTGATATCAAAGTTCTCTCCGGGAGCTGGTAACAGAAAATTTCTTTCCTTGTTTGCTTACATTTTTACAATCATGAACTTTTCAGAAAATGTCATTTTAGTTTTCTCTTTTTGAAATTTAATTTTAAAAGAAACAAGGGCCCAGTGGCTCACGCCTGTAATCTCAGTACTTTGAGAGGCTGAGGTGGGAGAACTGGCCAGGAGGCCAAGAGTTCGAGACTACAGTGAGCCACGGTCGTGCTAGGCCACTCCAGCGTGGGCGACAGAGCGAGACTCTGTCTTAATAAACAAACGCCGTAAACATTCCGAAGTGCTTTGTTTCCCATTGGAGAAATCTATAAATATGTCATGGAAATTGGAATCTTTATTCTCCTCCTGTCCCTCTGCTGGTGGAGAAGGATTTTACCGCTGGTTCTACCTAGGCGTAGAGCTGTGTCTGCAAACAAAAAAACTAGGCAAGACCGAAAAAAATTAATGTTCTTAAAATATGCAAGTGGAGCCCGAAAGTAGTTAAATTCTTGGACTAGGAAGGCATCCTTTAATGCCCAGGTCTCTGGGTAAGAGCGCACCGAGCCGCTGCGGCCAGAAGCCCCAGGGACCGAAGTGGTTCAGGCGGTAGCCAGCACCCACAGTCCAGGTCTTCTGGGCCGGCACGCCCCTCCCACCATCTCAGCCAATCGGAGCTAAGGGGGCGGGGATGCGCCAGCCGGAGGCGGGGCGGACGCAGGAGGGGGTGTGTCTGGGGCGGGGCCTGGCAGGTCCCAGAAGGTGGCAATTTTCGCGGCCAGAGGCTTCTAGGTCCCGGTGGAGAGGCCGGGCTGGCCGGGGCTTCGGCCTCCGGCGTCGGGAAATGGCGGCGGGGGGCAGGATGGAGGACGTGAGTG
>NW_012108808.1:322521-322832 GCF_000951045.1 Mandrillus leucophaeus | reverse complement strand
TAGTAGAGACGGGGTTTCTCCATTTTGGTCAGGCTGGTCTCGAACTCCCGGCCTCAGGTGATCCGCCTGCCTTGACCTCCCAAAGTGCTGAGATTTCAGGCGTGAGCCACTGCACCTGACCTCATGATCTTTCTTTTACTGCTCATGGGGAGAGTTGGATTCACCCAACTGTTTTTTGTTCCATGACCACTCCTAGACCAGAGGAGGAGGAAGGGCATTGAAGGATGTTTCCACTAAGACTTAATGCAGAAGTAGACAGTGGGTCCTCAAAGGAAATAGAGTTACTGTCACAGAAGAGGGAAGAGGTACCA
>NW_012108808.1:320776-322471 GCF_000951045.1 Mandrillus leucophaeus | reverse complement strand
TGGCGCCCAGCCCACGTGCGGGGTACGTCTTTGATCCCGGAACTGGCAGCTTCACGTGATGAGCGCCTGGCCTGACAGCCTTTCCTCCCCGCGAGTCTCTGGGAGCCGGGCCACTGGGTTCCGCTCGGACGCCCCAGGGGCGCAGGGGGCGAATCTCCCTTCCTGGTGGGGTCCCTTGTCTTGGCTCTAGAGGCTGTGGACTTGGAGTGACAGCGACGCTCGGGCCGGGCGCCAGCGTCCCGCAGACCTGTGGCTATCATCGCCTGGAAACCCATACGAGAGAAAAAGTGTCATGTGCTGTTTTGAATTTAGCATGGTAGGAATGCAGAGGTTTTTAAATCTTTGATAGATTCAAACCAGATTACCAAAAAAACCAGTGGCCTAGTTTACAGCGTGTATAGTACAGAATGGTAGCATAATTACAAAAATCTTATTTCTTTGCTTCAGTATCATAAGGTGTTTTTAGAGGAAACATGTATGTATGCCCAGAATTAACTGGAGTTTCCACTGGAAAGTAATAAAATTTTTCCTCTTGAGAAATGCAAAGTTGACAGTTATATTAAAGCACTAATTTGGGTTAATAAATTAGTAGGAATATTACTGTGATCCTATCACTGAATGAGCTGCATCAGGAAAAGGAAGAGAAACATGAAACAGTTCCAGCACTTCGGTAGCTTAGATTCTTGTGCAGTGAATCTTGATGAAATAAAGACCAAACAATTTCTAATGAAACTAAAATTTTCTATTTTTTCCAGTTGAGAAAATGGAAAATTAACTGTAAGACCTGTAAGTAGATTTGAGACTCATATATATTTAAAGCAAAATTCATTGTTTCTGAGTTTTTAAGGCTGAGCTTCATGAGCTGACAATGTATGGAAAAAAACGAATACGTAAGAGGAAAATGAGAGACTCTTAGAAAAACACATGCAGTAAGTGCTTCTTGGTTGATGCTAAGCTGCTCTAGGGTTCTTGGATCTGTAGCTTTTAGTTGTAGGATGCATACAGTACTAGAAATCTGCTTCCTCAAACACTGGAGACTGGGGGCGGTCTGGGAGACTCATGCCTGTAATCCCAGCACTTTGAGAGGCTGAGGCAGGCAGATTACCTGAGGTCAGGAGTTTGAGACCAGTCTGACCAACATGGCAAAACCCCGTCTCCACTAAAAATACAAAAATCAGCCAGGTGTGGTGGTGGGGGCCTGTAATCCCAGATAGTGGGGAGGCAGGAGAATCGCTTGAACCCAGAAGGCAGAGATTGCAGTGAGCCAAGATCGCATCACTGCACTCCAGCCTGGGCGACAGAGTGAGACTCTGTCTCAAAAATAAAAATAAATAAAAATTAATTAGAGATTAATGTTTTGCCACCAACCACATATTGGAGTCACTTTAGATCTGAGTAAGTTGCCTGCTTTTGGTATTTCGTAGACATGATTTCTAGCCTTCAGGGAAAAGCTAAAAATTCTGGACCATGCCTTAGTTACAGATACTTAAATGAGTTGAGTCAAAGACTTTGTGTTAGTAAGGATTCATTGTTTGCAGGCAGTGAAACCGACTCTGACTAATTTAAGAAAAGGATTTATTTGAAAGGCTATAGGGCGAGTATATGCCAAGGCCTCTGAAAGGACCCAAACAAGGGCATCTCAAGGCACTGAAGTGACAGGAGTCCTTTTCAGGGTCTACCCTGGAATGAATCTGC
>NW_012108808.1:307515-319221 GCF_000951045.1 Mandrillus leucophaeus | reverse complement strand
GGGCATGGTGGCACGTGCCTGTAATCCCAACCTGTCGGGAGGCTGAGGCAGGAGAATCGCTTGAACCTGGGAGGCAGAGGTTGCAGTGAGCCAAGATCACACCATTGCACTCCAGCCTGGGCAACAAGAGTGAAATTCTGTCTCAAAAGTAAATAAATAAATAAATAAAAATTTCCCAGGTCTGAAGCATACAAGGAAGTTGAGCAGTCTTTCATTCTCTCAACACACATATTGAACACTTTAGCACCTGCTATGTATCAAGTGTTAAAAGCACAAAGGACATAATATAAAAGAGTCTCTGCCCTTGTAAAGCACATTTTATTCTGACGATTTCAATGCCATGTGCTTAGTATGGTAGGTTATAACACAGATGTAACAGAGTTCAGTAGGGACTTCCATTCCCAGCCAACATGGAGTAACTGGGAATAGATCTACCATTCTGCCTGAAACAACCGAAAAACTGATATAACATATGATACAACACTTTGTGAGATACCGGACATCAGACGACGAAGGGTAAGCAATATCAGAGATGGGAAACAAATGCTATGAACCCTATCACTGCCCCGGCTTACTGCCTTGAAAGAGTGTGCAGGCTGTGACAAGGAAGGGGGAAGCCAGGCAGAGCCCAGCAGACCTCTAAGTTGAGGATCTAGGAGATTGAAGTAACTAGAGTTCACAAGACAGAGCAGCCAGAGAGGAGAGAGCTACAAAGAGGGGGAACTGAAGGTCTGCAGGGGAGCCCCTGTCCCCACCCCTACTAGGCATCCAGTAGAGTGCTAATCAGGGCATGAGGAAGCTCTTGGAGGCCTCTTAAAGAACCACCTAAAAGGATTGGAAGGAACAGTTTTTCGATACAGGGCCAAGAATACTGCCTATTTCACCCACCAGCCAGACAGAACCCTCGTAATTCACAGAGCATGTAGGTAGAGTACTCAGAAAGGTCTTGCCTCAGTAGTGGAGTATAATTAACCTTAGATGAAGCCCACCTAATTTCTTAACAGCAAGACTGTTTCCAAGTGACTTCACTGCACTCCAGAACAAAGTTCACAAATACAGAAATACAGAAAATGGCCAGGCGCGGTGGCTCACGCCCGTAATCCCAGCACTTTGGGAGGCCAAGGTGGGCAGATCACAATGTCAGGAGATGGAGACCATCCTGGCACCCTGTCTCTACTAAAAATACAAAAAATTAGCCGGGCGTGGTGGCAGGTGCCTGTAGTCCCAGCTACTCGGGAGGCTGAGGCAGGAGAATGGCGTGAACGTGGAGCTTGCAGTGAGCTGAGATTACACCACTGCACTCCAGCCTGGGTGACAGAGCGAGACTCTGTCTCAAAAAAAAAAAAAAAAAGGAATACAGAAAATGTCCAGCACCCACAGAGGTAAAATTTGCCATATCTGGCATCCAGTAAAAAATGACAAGGCATGCCAAGAGGCAGGAAACTGTGAGCTGTACTGAGTCCACTGAAACTGGTTCAGACATGACATATGCTAGAAATAGCATGTGGACATTAAACATTATTATAAATGTCTTCTATGTATTTAGAAGTTAAATAGAGACATGGAAGATACAAAGTAGACCCAGCTCAAACTTGTATAGATGAAAACTGCAATGTCAGATTAAGAGTGCAGTAGGAATGGTGCTGGGGCTGGGAGTGTTAAAATGGCATCATGGAGAAGGCGGTTTTGCTGGGACAAGCGTTTGACAGGTAGGGGGAGGAACAAGTAGAGCTGGTGTGGAGATAGAAAGTGTTTCGTGAAAGATAGGTATCATAAGCAGACAGCACCAGGAGGGAGGGAAATGGTGAGCGGCAAATCCTTGGCCAGGCGCAGTGGCTCAGGCCTGTAAGGATTGCTTGAGTTCAGGAGTTCAAGACCAGCCTGGGCAACAGGGTGAAATCCTGTCTCTACTGAAAATACAAAAATTAGCCAAGCATAGTGGAGTGTGCTTGTGGTCCCAGCTACTCATGAGGCTGAGGTAGGAGGAGCTCTTGAGCCTGGGGAGGGGGGCACGGAGGCTGCAGTGAGCCGAGATTGTGCCACTGTTCTCCAGCCTGGGTAACAGAGTGAGACCCTGTTAAAAAAAAAAAAAAAAAAGTTTGGGCACAGTGGCTCACACCTGTAATCCCAGCACTTTGGGAGGCTGAGGAGGGCGGATCACTTGAGGTCAGGAGTTCGAGACCAGCATGGCCAACATGGTGAAACCCCGTCTCTGTTACAAATATAAAAACTGGACAAGGTGTCGGGCGCTTGTAATTCCAGCTACTTGGGAGGCTGAAGCAGGAGAATTGTTTGAACCCAGGAGGCAGAGGTTTCAGTGAGCTGAGATCATGCCGTTGCACTCCAGCCTGGGGGACAGAGCAAGACTCTGTCTCAAAAAAAAAGAAAAAAAAAAATCCTGAGAAGTAACTTGGGGACAGATTGTAAAGCGACAGACTAAGAATTTGGACTTTGTCCTGAGGATTTGGGGATTGTAATAGGATTATCCAGAGGGACAGAACCAATAGGATATATGTATATATAAAAAGGGGGTTTATTAGGGAGAATTAGCTCACAAGATTACACAGTGAAGTCCCATGATAGGCCACCTGCAAGCTGGGGAAAGGGAAGGAGATAGTGGCTCAGTCTAAGCCCCAAAGCCTCAAAACCAGGGAAGCCAACAGTGCAGCCTTCAGTAGGCAGCCGAAGGCCTGAGAGCCCCAGGCAAGCTGCTGGTGCAGGTTTCAGAGTCCAAAGGCCGAAGAATCTGGAGTCTGATGTCCAAAGGCAGGAAGAAAGGAAGTGAGCGTCTGAGGCAGGAAAGAAAGAGAGAGCCAGAAGACTCAGGAGGCTGCTTATACCCCTATTCTGTGCTTTGTTCTAGCTGCATTGGCAGCTGATTGGATGGTGCTCGCCCATATTGAGGGTGGGTCTTCCTCTCCCAGTCCACTGACTCAAGTGTTTGGCTCCTCACACACAATACTTTACCATCCATTTGACTCCTAATATTGACCATCACAGGGAGCTACCCAAAGTTTTTGAGGAGAGAAACATGAATGTTTGTCTTGGAAGAATTTTGACAGCAGTGAAAGAGATTGCCAAGACCAGGAGACTGGAAACTTCTAGTAAAAGGCCAAGACAAATGGGAGGGCCTGGACTAAGATAGTGAAAATAGAGAGCAAATTACAGGTTTAGGAGTTAGGAATGGTAATAATTTTTTCTCTTTTTATCATGTCCCAGCACTGAGTGGATAGAATGGTAATGATTATAGGGGTAGTGTCTTTGTTTGGGTTGCTATGATAAAATACAAATGGAGTAATTTACAAATGCAAATGCATTGCCCACAGTTCTAGAGGACAGGAAGTCCAAGATTAAGGCAGCCACAGAATCAGGAAGTCCAAGATCAAGGTGCCAAGAGCCCTGGGGAGGGGTTGCTCTCTGCCTCAAAGATGGCGCCTTCTTGCTGCATCCTCACACGGTGGAAGGTGGAAGGGAGCTCATTTGAGCCTCTTTTCGAAGGGCACTGATCTCATTTATGAGCAAGGAACCCTCGTGGCTTAATTACTTCCCAAAGGAAAGCAGGGGACTACTGTGGGACACCAACATTTAGACCACAGCAGGGTGCAAGTCAAAAGTAAGTTAATGAAAAGGCCAGGCGTGATGGCTCACAGCTGTAATCTTAGCACATTGGGAGTCCACTTGGGAGGATTGCTTGAGGCCAAGAGTTCAAGACCAACCTGGCCAACATAGCGAGACCCTGTTGATTTTTATTTTAAAATTTAAAAAATATTAAAAAGAGAAAAGAGTTAATAAATAATAGTGGCTAAGACTTACTGAAGACTCTCTGTGTGTCAGGCCGTGTTATGAGGACTTGCGTGTGTAGTGACTCATTTAGTATTCCTGACAGAGCTACAAAGCAGGTGCTATTATTAGTCTTCTTTTTAGATGGGGAAACTGAGGCAGGAGAGGTGAAGTAACTTGCTCTCAGCTAGAAAGCAGTAGAACTTGTGCTTGAATCCAGTTTGCCCTTAGGAGCCTGCCCTTAACCAAAGCTCTTACTGCCTTTAGTCACAGTTGATCCCCTGTATGTCCTGATAATCTCTTCTGATTAGCCCAGGTCTTTGATGATGATCAAAATTGAGTTAGAAAATACTGCGGAGACAGGTTTGGGGCACTCATTCATTCATCTAGCAAATGTTTGCTGAGTGACAACCATGAGACAGTGTTGAGTGCTGGGATTACGAAGACAAGAGGTGTAATTTAATGGGTCCAATGAAGTCTAGTGGGAAAGAGATAAGTAAGAGACCATCACAGGATACTATGATAGAAGAGGCAAGCACAGAATGCTTTGAAAAACATGGAGGTGGCACAGTCCAAATTAGGGGTATCCAGAAAGGCCATGTGGTGGGAATTGCCCCTTCTGAGCATGAAAGAATGCATAGACATTAGCTAAGGGAAGAGTAGATTTCAAGGCTCCAACATCTGCTGACTGAGAATGAGCTAGAGGCAGAGGGGTCTTGAAGAGAACAGGAGTAATCTGAATCGAACCATGAGTTATGGTAAACTAAACAGGAAGCAATCTAGGCATTGAATAAAAGAGTTGGCCAGGCGCGGTGGCACATGCCCGTAATCCCAGCACTTTGGGAGGCCAAAGCAGATGGATCACCTGAAGTCGAGACTTCGAGACCAGTTTGGCTAACATGGCGAAACCCCATCTCTACTAAAAATACAAAAATTAGCCGGGCATGGTGGCGCTTGCCTTTAATCTTAGCTACTCAGGAGGCTGAGACAGGAGAATCGCTTGAACCCAGGAGGCAGAAGTTGCAATGAGCTGAGATTGAGCCAGTGCACTCCAGCCTGGGCAACAGAGCAAGACTCCATCTCAAAAAAAAGCCAAACAAACCAACCAAACAACAACGAAAACAGTTGCAGAGCAGTGTTGAATACTTGCTACTGGAAATCGAGGAGGCCACTCCAGAGCTAGGTTACACCCCAGATTACTGTGCTTATCTTTGTAATCTTAGCAACCAACAGCCATCCCTTACATAATTTTTCCTACTCCCTACTTCTTCCAAAATAAAGAGCTCTCATTCTATGTAGCCAAATCCTATTCATGAATCCTTCATTTCTGTCTCATTGTAATGCAATTAACTGACCTGAATTTTTTGTCATTGTCTTCTGTGCTTTTCATTTGCTGACTTCATGTACTTCCCACGCACCATATCCTTTTTTCTTTTTTTTTAACATGTGGTGAGAACACTTAATATCTACACTCTTAGCAAATTAAAAGTATATACAATGCAGTATATATCCATATTTTTAAGACGAAGTCTTGCTCTGTCGCCCAGGCTGGAGTGCAGTGGCACAATCTCGGCTTACTGCAACCTCCACCTCCTGGGTCCAAGCGATTCTCCTGCCTCAGCCTCCCGAGTAGCTGGAATTACAGGCGTGTGCTACCACGCCTGGCTAATTTTTTTATATTTTTAGTAGAAACAGGGTTTTACCATGTTGGCCAGGCTGGTCTCGAACTCCTGACCTCAGCTGATCCGCCCACCTCAGCCTCCCAAAGTGCTGGGCTTACAGGCATAAGCCACTTCACCTAGCCCTACAATGCAGTATTGTTAACTATAATTGCTATGCTGTCATTAGATCTCAGTGTACTATATTCTATTGTGTATTCTCATATTGTTGTTTAGTTCTTCATGTCTTTATCTCTTACCTCCCCCAATGAAAATGTAACCACATTATATTCTTTTACCCCAGGCACAGTGTTACACATAATAGTTTATAGTAAGGGTCTGAGATTGAGAGATTGTTGTGGTTCATTTTATGCAGCAGAGACCTGGAAGAACTGTTCCTGTCAAAACCATACCTTTAAACGTGACTTGCTGAAATTTTTAGGTGACAGCCTCCACGCACTAAGTCTTTGTTGGGTACTTTGGTGACATTACAACTCTAGTTGCTTTCACTGAGAATCTGGTATCTACAAACTAAATTTCCTCAAGGGCCAATCCGGGTGATCAATTTCCATTCTATTTCTATCATAGTGGAAAGTTTGTTTTAAGAACTTTTTTTTTTTTTTTTTTTTTTTTGAGACGGAGTCTCACTCTGTTGCCCAGGCTGGAGTGCAGTGGCCAGATCTCAGCTCACTGCAAGCTCCGCCTCCTGGGTTTACACCATTCTCCTGCCTCAGCCTCCTGAGTAGCTGGGACTACAGGTGCCTGCCACCTCGCCCAGCTAGTTTTTTGTATTTTTTAGTAGAGATGGGGTTTCACCGTGTTAGCCAGGATGGTCTCGATCTCCTGACCTCGTGATCTGCCCGCCTCGGCCTCCCAAAGTGCTGGGATTACACGCTTGAGCCACTGCGCCCGGCTTAAGAACTCTTAATAAAGCCTCCATCAACTTTTCAAAATGTTGTGGAACCACCAGAGACAGTTTAAGAACTGCAGCTCTTGGGCAGGGGGTCCAGGAAAGAAATGGGGGGATGTAGATCAGAGGATACAAAGTAGCAGATATGCAAGATGAGCAAGTCTACTGGAGTTATGTACAACATGAGGACTATAGGGAATAAAATTGTGCTGTATGTGGGATCCATGCTAAGTGAGTAGACTTCAGCTGCTGTTGCCACAAACACAAATAGTGGATAACTATGTGAGATGTTGGATATGTTAATTTGTTCCACTATAGTAACCTTTTTACTCTCTGTATGTATCCCATAATGTGTTATATACCTTAAATAGACATAATAAAAGTTACTTTAAAAATTGTAACTGGACTGGGTGCAGTGGCTCACACCTGTAATCCCAGCACTTTGTGAGGCCGAGGCAGGGGAATCACTTGAGGTCAGGAGTTCAAGACCAGCCTGGCCAACATGGTGAAACCCTATCTACTAAAAATACAAAAAAATTAGCTGACTGTGGTGGCAGGTGCCTGTAATCCCAGCTATTCAGGAGACTGAGGCAGGAGAATCACTTGAACCTGGAAGATGGAGGTTGCAGTGAGCTGAGATTGCACTACTGCACTCCAACCTGGGCAACAAAGTGAGACTTCATCTAAAAGAAAAAAAAAACACGATTGCAACTGTATGTAATTATTTCAACAATATAGGTAATGCTAAATAAATCAATATGTATGTTTTTAAGGCTTGAAGAAAAATGATTTGCTTAAATCTCATTACATATTACCTTGTTTATGAGATGAAGATATAATTAAGATTTCCTCTACCCATTTTAAAACTTGTTTTCACCAAGATGTATATACTAGTTATTTATAGGAGAGTATTTTTTTAAATTGGCTTTAGGCTGGGTGTGGTGTCTCACACTTGTAATCCCAGAAATTTGGGAGGCTAAGATGGAAGGATCACTTGCAACCAAGAGTTCAAGACCAGCCTGGGGCCGGGTGCTGTGACTGATACCTGTAATCCCACCACTTCGGGAGGCTGAGGTGGGTGGATGACCTGAGGTCAGGAGTTTGAGACCACCCTGGCCAACATAGTGAAACCCCGTCTCTACTAAAAATACAAAAATTAGCAGGGTGTGTGCCAGGCATGGTGGCTCATGCTTGTAATCCCAGCACTTTGGGAGACCGAAGCGGGCAGATCACCTGAGGTCGGGAGTTTGCGACCAGCCTGACCAACATGGAGAAACTCCGTCTCTACTAAAAATAAAAAATAAACTGGGCATGGTGGCGCATGCCTGTCATCCCAACTACTCAGGAGGCTGAGGCAGGAGAATCGCTTGAACCCAGGAGGCGGAGGTTGCGGTGAGCCAAGATTGTGCCACTGCACTCCAGCCTGGGCAACAAGAGGGAAACTCCATCTCAAAAAAAACACAAAACAAAACAATTAGCTGGGTGTGGTGGTGCACACCTGTAGTCCCAGCTACTCAGGAGATTGAGGCAGGAGAATTGCTCGAACCTGGGAGGCAGAGGTTGCAGTGAGCCCAGATTGTGCCTCTGCACTCCAGCCTGGGTGACAGAACGAGACTGTCTCAAAAACAAAAAACAAAACACAAACAAACAAGATCAGCCTGGGCAATATAGCGAGGCCGTGTCTCTACAATTTTTTAAAAATTAATTAATTTTTAAAAATTGGGTTCAGGTAGGGAATGTGTTCTCTTGCCTGTAATTTGTATATGGTTTAAAAGTTTTATAGTTTAGTAGATTTGTCTTAGAAACATAATCTAGAAAGTGGTGATTATAGCTTGCTTCTGTTTTTCTGCACTCCAGGGTTCCTTGGATATCACCCAGAGTATTGAAGACGACCCACTTCTGGATGCCCAGCTTCTCCCACATCACTCATTACAAGCTCACTTTAGACCCCGATTCCATCCTCTTCCTACAGTCATCATAGTGAATCTTCTGTGGTTTATTCATGTAAGTTGGCTGGAAGAAGGGGACCTATCCAGAGGTGATGTTTGTAAAAATTATACAAGTGTTTCAGAGGGCAGTTGTGCTGTATCTATCAACATTTAAAATGTAGGGCACATGTTTTTAGGACATCCTGAGGGCTGTGTCATCCTGAGGGCAAAAAAAAAAAAGTACATACACGTTTACTTACATCTTCAAATAATTCATTGTGGATATTATTTGCATACATGTAAAGATATTGTTGATAATAGCCACGTTGTCTATCATATCAAGAGACTACAAACTACTTGGCATCCACAGGACACAGTGTGTCCCATTCATATAAGGAAATGCTATGCAACTGTTAAGAATGGGGTAGACAGGTGTACAGTATATTAACATAGAGTAGCCTTCATGATTACATTGTCAAGTGAAAAAAAATCAAGTTTTCAACCTTTTGTATAGAATGTCCTATTTGTAGTTTTTAAAAGGGAGTTGAGAGGGCTGGTGTGCACCTGTTTTCCTGTATATAATAGATATTTCTAGAAGCATTCACGGACCTAGTTGCCTCTGAAATGAGGACTGAGGGTCTTGGTAGAAGAGACACTAATATAATTTACTGTTTACTTTTGAATACTGCTTGATTTTTTAACCATGTGCATGTATTACTTTTTCAGTTACAAGAAAGATGCAGAAAAGTCTACATATATTGACACAGGAATTTATCATAAATTTACTTATACCTAGGGAATAATGTTTTAGCAGACAAATCAAGTTGCAGTGGAATAATATGTGCAATTTTTGTATGATGACAAAATTACAAATATCTGGAGTTTATAAAAGCACATGTGCGAAAAGTCTTATCACAGGCCTCACTGGTGGTGACTCCGCTGCCAGTCTGTTTAATCAGTTCCTCCATTTCAATTATTGCAGTCAGAAGCACTAGGGGTTATGGTTGTTCTCTGCTGCAGTGTGAAAAATTAAGAGGGCTCATTCTCACCACTCCTTGAGTATTTATGAGGACTGTGAATGGAGTTGATTGACTTGCTCAGCCTTTGCTCAGCCTCCTACTGATGGGTTTGCCTGTCTGCAGGGACCATTTCCCCCAGTACATTTCCTAGCTTCCCCTGCAGCTGGGATTCCTCTTCAGCGAAGTGCACTATGGGAGTCTTGAGTTCAGAACTGAATCACTGAGGAGAGAGGTGGTATCCCCTTTCCTTGAGGGCACTAGTAGCTGTGGTATGGCTCCACCATGGCTTCCTGATCCCCAGATCCCAGCTGAAGTGCCTTCTTCTTGGTACCACCATGTGCGGGAGGGTGGTTTCCAGATGATGACCTCTTTTTCTTCTTTCCTTTTACTTTTTGTATAACATACTCTGTACCAGCCTGGGTACCATAGCAAGAACCTGTCTCTATAAAAAAATTTTTTTAAATTGGCCAAGTGTGGTGGCATGGGCCTATAGTTCCAGCTACTCCAGAGACTGAGGTAGGAGGATTTCTTGAGCCCAGGAGGTTGAGGCTGCAGTGAGCAGAGATGATACCACTGTACTCCAGCCTGGGCAACAGGGCACGACTGTATCTCACACAGAAAACAAAAATACCTTTAAACAAAACAAAATGAAAATACATTTAAAAACTCATGTATAAAAATGGATAGGGGAACCCCGTCTCTACTAAAAAAATACAAAAAAACTAGCCGGGCGAGGTGGCGGGCGCCTGTAATCCCAGCTACTCGGGAGGCTGAGGCAGGAGAATGGCGTAAACCCGGGAGGCGGATAAGATCCGGCCACTGCACTCCAGCCTGGGCGACAGAGCGAGACTCCGTCTAAAAAAAAAAAAAAAAAAAAAAAAAATGGATAGGGGAAGCTGTAGATATAAGAATGCATGCTGGGATGGATGTTATTGTTTCCTAATTACAAATATTGAAATTAATCTTTCTGCTCTCCTTTCCCTCAGCTTGTGTTTGTTATTTTAGCATTTTTAACAGGTGTGCTTTGTTCTTATCCTAATCCAAATGAGGACAAGTGCCCAGGAAATTACACAAACCCACTGAAAGTTCAGACGGTTATAATCCTTGGGAAAGTTATTTTGTGGATTCTCCATTTACTCCTTGAATGCTACATCCAGTATCACCACAGCAAAATCAGAAACCGAGGCTATAACTTGATCTACCGATCGACAAGGCATCTCAAGAGACTTGCGTTAATGATACACTCCTCTGGTACGTCCAGTTTTCTCTCGGCTACTTGGATGCTTGAGGGACAAAAATGACAGCAGAAAGAGTATGTGAAGTTTGATTTTAGAATCAAATATATTCTCTCATTTTTGTAAGGGTGATGTGTGTTCTAACCACTAAAATTTGGATCACCTTAATGTCTTAAAGCTTTTCTTGGCCGGGTGTCGTGGCTCACGCCTGTAATCCCAGCACTTTGGGATGCTGAGGCAGGCGGATCACGAGGTCAGGAGATCAAGACCAGCCTGGCCAACATGGTGAAACCCGGTCTCTACCAAAAATACAAAAATTAACTGGGCATGGTGGCACGTGCCTGTAATCCCAGCTACTCAGGAGGCTGAGGCAGGAGAATCACTTAAACCAGGGAGTCAGAGGTTGCAATGAGCTGAGATCGTGGCACTGTACTCCAGCCTGGCAACACAGCAAGACTCCATCTCAAAAAAAAACAAAAAAAAAAAGCTTTTCTTATGAAATATACAGCCTTAATTTTCATTTGAAATCTGTTATTTGTTATGAACATGGTATCCTCATAGCATGTGTGAAATGTGGAATTATACCCTCTTTTGTTATCAGGTGGTTTAGTCATCTCATAAAGATAGAAATGCTGTTGCTATTTGATATTTGAGGATAGGGAGAGGGAATTTTTTAATTTAATTTTATTTTTTCTGAGACAGGGCCTTGCTCTGTCACCCAGGCTGAAAGGTGGTAGCACCTTCATGGCTCAGTATAGCCTGGAATTCCTGGGCTTAAGCAATCCTTTACCTCAGCCTCCTGAGTAGCTGAGACTACAGGTGCGTGCCACCATACCTGACTAATGTGTTTTTTTTGGTTTTGTTTTTATTTTTTTTGAAACGGAGTCTTGCTCTGTTGCCCAGGCTGGAGTGCAGTGGCCGGATCTCAGCTCACTGCAAGCTCCGCCTCCTGGGTTTACACCATTCTCCTGCCTCCGCCTCCCAAGTAGCTGGGACTACAGGCGCCTGCCACCTTGCCCGGCTAGTTTTTTGTGTTTTTTAGTAGAGACGGGGTTTCACCGTGTTAGCCAGGATGGTCTCCATCTCCTGACCTCGTGATCCGCCCGTCTCGGCCTCCCAAAGTGCTGGGATTACAGACTTGAGCCACAGCGCCCGGCCCAAGCTAAGTTTAAAAAA